>NC_069502.1:529747943-530065443 GCF_027579735.1 Bombina bombina | reverse complement strand
CCACCTTATCAGAATGGAAGATAAGATAAGGTGAGTCACATTGTAACGCTGAAAGCTCAGAAACTCTACGAGCAACCAAAAATAAAACTTTCCAAGATAACAACTTAATATCTATGGAATGCATGGGTTCAAACGGAACCCCTTGAAGAACATTAAGAACTAAATTCAAACTCCAGGGTGGAGCAATTTGTCTAAACACAGGCTTGATTCTGGTCAGAGCCTGACAAAAAGACTGTACGTCTGGAACATCTGCCAAACGTTTGTGTAGTAAAATCGACAAAGCAGAAATTTGTCCCTTTAAGGAACTTGCTGATAACCCCTTCTCCAATCCCTCTTTGAGAAAAGATAAAATCCTGGAAATCCTAACTCTACTACATGAGTAGCCCTTGGATTCACACCAATAAAGATATTTGCGCCATATCTTATGGTAGATCTTTCTAGTAACAGGCTTACGTGCCTGAATCAAAGTATCAATGACCGAATCAGAGAACCCCCGCTTAGATAAAATTAAGCGTTCAATTTCCAAGCAGTGCGTTGCAGAGAAACTAGATTTGGGTGTTGGAAAGGTCCCTGAATGAGAAGATCCTGCCTCAATGGAAGCTTCCACGGCAGCAGAGAAGACATGTCCACTAGATCGGCATACCAAGTCCTGTGAGGCCACGCAGGCACGATTAGAATTACTGAAGCCCTCTCCTGTTTGATCCGAGCAATCACCCAGGGAAGGAGAGCAAATGGTGGAAACACATAAGCTAGGTTGAACGACCAAGGCACTGCCAAGGCATCTATCAGTTCGGCCTGAGGATCCCTTGACCTGGACCCGTATCTTGGAAGCTTGTCATTCTGACGAGATGCCATCAGATCCAACTCCGGTCTGCCCCATCTGAGTATCAGAGTGGCAAAGACCTCCGGATGGAGTTCCCACTCCCCCGGATGAAACGTCTGTCCGCTTAAAAAGTCCGCTTCCCAGTTGTCCACTCCTGGGATGTAGATCGCTGACAGATAACAAGAGTGGGCCTCCGCCCACCGAATTATCTTGGATACTGCTGTCATCGCTAAGGAACTCCTTGTTCCTCCCTGATGATTGATGTAAGCCACAGTCATGATGTTGTCTGACTGAAAGCGAATGAATTTGGCCGAAGTCAACTGAGGCCACGCCTGAAGTGCATTGAATATTGCTCTCAATTCCAGAATATTGATTGGAAGGAGTGACTCCGACTGAGTCCACACACCCTGAACCTTGGAATGAAGAGCTTAGCATGTATTTAGAATCTTTAACTTTCTGACCTCCGTCAAGAAAATTTTCATAGATATGGAGTCTATTAGAGTTCCCAAGAAGGGAACCCTTGTCTGTGGAATTAATGAACTCTTTTCTAGATTCACCTTCCACCCGTGAGTCCTCAGAAAGGACAGAACCATGTCTGTATGAGACTTTGTCAGATGGTAAGATGATGCCTGGATCAGAATATTGTCCAGATAAGGCGCCACTGCAATGCCCCGCAGCCTGAGAACCCCCAGAAGTGACCCTAGAACCTTTGTGAAGATCCTGGGTGCTTTGGCAAACCCAAAGGGAAGAGCCACAAACTGAAAATGTTTGTCCAGAAAGGCAAACGATAGCAATATGAAGGTACGCATCCTTCAAGTCCATGGTAGTCATATATTTACCCTCCCAGATCAATGGCAGAATTGTTCGAATAGTCTCCATCTTGAAAGATGGGACTCTGAGAAACTTGTTTAGACTTTTTAGATCTAAAATAGGTCGAAACGTGCCCTCTTTTTTGGGGACCACAAAAAGATTTGAGTAAAACCCCTGCCCCTGTTCCAGTATTGGTATGGGGCGAATTACTCCCATAGTAGAGATGTCTTTTACACAACGTAAGAACGCCTCTCTTTTTATCTGGTCTACAGAAAATCATGAAAGAAGAAACCTCCCCCTTGGGAGAGAATTTTTGAATTCCAGTTGATACCCATGTACCATGATTTCCAGTGCCCACGGGTCCTGAACATCTCTTACCCAAGCCTGGGCAAAGAGAGAAATTCTGTCCCCTACTAGATCCGGTCCCGGATCGGGGGTCGCCCCTTCATACAGTCTTGGTAGCACAGCAGCGGGCTTGGGTTGTTTACCCTTGTTCCAAGCCTGGTTGGGTCCCCAGACCTGAGCAAAAGTCCCTTCCTATTTAGCGGACACTCCCCCTTAGCTGTTTTATCCTGAGGCAGGAAATGACCCTTACCTCCTGTGATGTCCGAAATGATTTCTTTCAAGTCAGGCCCGAATAGGGTTTTTCCTTTGAAAGGAATAGCCAAAAGCTTTGACTTAGATGACACATCAGCAGACCAGAATTTTAACCATAACGCTCTACGCGCTTGGCCGCCAATTTGGCAATCGGAAAGGCGGCATCTGTAATAAAAGAATTAGCAAGCTTAAGAGCCTTAATTCTATCAAAAATATCCTCTAAAGGAGTCTCAGTCTTGAGAGCCTCTTCTAACGCATCAAATCAGAAGGCCGCCGCAATGGTAACTGGTACAATGCAGGCCGTCGGTTGTAAAAGGAAACCCTGATGAATAAACAGTTTCTTTAGAAGACCCTCCAATTTCTTATCCATAGGGTCTTTGAAAGCACAGCTGTCCTCAATAGGAATAGTTGTACGCTTAGCCAGGGTAGAAATAGCTCCCTCCACCTTAGGGACTGTTTGCCAAGAGTCCCGAACAGTGTCAGATATGGGATACATTTTCTTAAAATTAGGAGAAGGTGAGAACGGGATACCCGGTCTGTCCCATTCCCTCTTAATAATCTCAGAAATTCTCTTAGGAACCGGAAAAACATCCGTGTAAGCAGGTACCTCTAAGTATTTGTCCATCTTACACAATTTCTCTGGTGGCACCACAATTGAGTCAAAGTCACACAGAGTCGCTAAAACCTCCCGAAGTAACAGGCGGAGGTGTTCAAGCTTAAATCTAAAGGACATGACATCTGAGTCTGTCTGAGGCAACACACTTCCCGAATCGGAAAGTTCCCCCTCAGACAGAATCTCCCTGACCCCCAAATCAGATCCCTGTGAGGGTACATCGGAAATAGCTAACAAAGCATCAGAGGACTCAGTATTCACATTGGCTGCAGTCCTGCTACATTTGCCCTGTAACACTGGCAACATAGATAATACCTCTGTAAGGGTAGTTGACATAACTGCAGCCATATCCTGCAAAGTAAATGAATTAGACGTGGTTGAAGAACCTGGCGTCGCTTGTGTGGGCGTTAAAGGTTGTGATGCTTGAGGAGAAGTTGGCGGCATACCCTGATTCTCCTCAGACTGAGAAAAAAGTAAGAGGGGTTCCACAATGGCATCTAAACACATAGAACAAGTAGTTTCCTCAAGTTCAGACATGTTAAACAGACTAGCAATAGCAATAATAGTCGTTCTTCGCTTTATTTATTGACCTCTTAAGGCAAAACACATACTCTACATAAACTTTACATAAAAAGTGTACTGCGCCTTTAAATAATAAAAGCGCAACAATTTTTCTGTTCTCCCAAAAAAACATGTTTGCAGCAATAAACAATGTCCTAATATGTCCAAAGTAGCTAAATAATATTGCACCGCTAGTTTGAATATGCTATATAACACTTATATCACTTTTTACAGATGTAACCAACTTTTAAACTATTTTAAATGATCTTAAACAAATTTTGGCCCCTGCCCCCAGAGTATACTGAGTCTGCAAAAGTGGCGGTCTTTCGTCTACAAATTGACCATGGGCCCCACCGGAGCTTAGGACTGTGCTGCCTGATCGGATGAAATACTGCGCGGTTGAGCGGGTGGATTAAGCCCCGCCCACTATGGGCATAACACGAACCGGGTCAAACACCGCATGGGAAGCAAAGTAATATGCCGTTCCCAAAGTACATTGAAAGCCATGTGTCCCCCTCACTTATGCACATAAAAAACAGACAAACAAGTAACAAGAAAAACTGTAGTCATCTATATTCAGGCCTGTTAAAATAACAATACAGCCCTTACACATAACAGCATCTCCCAGCGTCTAGCCCATATTGATACCCATATAAGAACATAGTCATCAATATCAAATAGTAATTTCAGTTCCACCATTTACACACAGTGTCTACTGATTACCTCTTCCCAGATAGGGAATAAAGTCAGCCTGTTCTGATACCAAGTCTCCCAGAAACAAAAGACTGAACATACCTCAATTCTGCTTGTAGCATGACACGGTTCTCCACACTGAAGATGTTTTCTGTACACTACCTTCAACCGCTCTATGGGAACCAGCAGGATCTTAGATACTGTTTGCTAAGATCATCAACATCAGGGCAGAAAATAAGATGTCTCCACTCCTCTTGGGAAGTTACTGACTGATGATTTCTCCCTGAGAAAAATAGTACTCACTGGCACCATTTTAAAATAAAAAACTGCTTGATTGAAGAATCTAAACTAACACCTCACTTTATCTCTTCCTATCACTAACACAGGCAAAGAGAATGACTGGAGGGGGAGGGGAAGGGAGGAGCTATATATACAGCTCTCCTGTGGTGCTCTTTGCCACTTCCTGCTAGCAGGAGGTTAAATCCCACAAGTAAGGATGAAATCCGTGGACTCGTCATATCTTGTAAAAGAAAAAGACAATTTAAAACCCTAGGCATTTAATTCACAAATCATAATCCATTTTACCCTTATAGTTAACTATATTTACCTATTTCCCACATTTAGGGCCAGATTACAAACTGCACTAGAAGTAACCTTTTTGCACTTGTCGGGTTGCCCTCGTATTATGAGCTGAGAATAAAATGTTTGTGCTCACGCGCTAAAACGACGAGCTCAAAAGCCAAAGGGGCCTATTTATCAACCCGTCAACTGTGCTGCATTCGCCGGCACCAATACGCTTGCCTGACATCGCCTAACATCGCTGCCACGGACCTGAATACATTCTCCATATTTAACAAAAAAGCTGTCAAAAAGCCGCACACCAAGTACGGGGCGATGAGCAGCGGACTGTTGTTAACTAACAGTCATCGATCTCGCTGCTATTCTGCTTTTTCCCAGCTTTATTTGTACCCTGTCACTAAACACCCGCTGCTCCCGGACCCTGCCGCAACGAAATAAACTTATTAAACCCTAAACTGCCGCTCCCAGAGCACACTGCCACTCTAATAAACTTATTAACCCCTATTCCTCCGCTCCCAGAGCCCACCACCACTCTAATAAACTTATTAACCCCTATTCCTTCGCTCCCGGAGCCCACCGCCACCTAGATTATGTTATTAACCCCGAATCTGCCGCCCCCTACACCGCCGCGACCTACATAAAGTTATTAACCCCTATGCGGCTGCTCCCGGAGCCCACCGCAACTAAATAAAGTTATTAACCCCTAAACCGCCAGCCCCCCACATTGCCATAAACTAAATTAAACTATAAACGCCTAAACAACCCACTAACTTTATATTAAATATTAACTCATCCCTATCTTATAATAAATTTAAACTTACCTTTAGATTTAAATTAAACTATAATTAACTAATAATTAATCTACCCTAACTGGTATACTAAATTACATTAAACTATATTAAACTATTAATTAATCTACCCTATTATACTAAAATTACATTAAACTATATTAAACTAATAATTAACCTACCCTAACTATTATACTAAAATTACATTAAACTATATTAAACTACAAATTAAATTAACTATATTATATATTTAAACACGTAACCCTACTCAAAAAACTAACAACTAAGTTACACAAAATAACAAACACTAAGGCCTAGATTTAGAGTTTGGCGTTAGCCGTGAAAACCAGCGTTAGAGGCTCCTAACGCTGGTTTTAGGCTACCGCCGGTATTTGGAGTCACTCAAAATAGGGCCTAACGCTCACTTTTCAGCCGCGACTTTTCCATACCGCAGATCCCCTTACGTAAATTGCGTATCCTATCTTTTCAATGGGATTTTTCTAACTCCGGTATTTAGAGTCGTTTCTGAAGTGAGCGTTAGACATCTAACGACAAAACTCCAGCCGCAGGAAAAAAGTCAGTAGTTAAGAGCTTTCTGGGCTAACGCCGGTTTCTAAAGCTCTTAACTACTGTACTCTAAAGTACACTAACACCCATAAACTACCTATGTACCCCTAAACCGAGGTCCCCCCACATCGCCGACACTCGAATACATTTTTTTAACCCCTAATCTGCCGACCGCCACCTACGTTATCCTTATGTACCCCTAATCTGCTGCCCCTAACACCGCCGACCCCTGTATTATATTTATTAACCCCTAACCTGCCCCCCACAACGTCGCCTCCACCTACCTACACTTATTAACCCCTAATCTGCCGACCGCAAAGCGCCGCCACCTACGTTATCCTTATGTATCCCTAATCTGCTGCCCCTAACACCGCCGACCCCTATATTATATTTATTAACCCCTAATCTGCCCCCCTCAACGTCACCTCCACCTGCCTACACTTATTAACCCCTAATCTGCCAACCGGACCTGAGCGCTACTATAATAAAGTTATTAACCCCTAATCCGCCTCACTAACCCTATCATAAATAGTATTAACCCCTAATCTGCCCTCCCTAACATCGCCGACACCTAACTTCAATTATTAACCCCAAATCTGCCGACCGAATCTCGCCGCTATTCTAATAAATGTATTAACCCCTAAAGCTAAGTCTAACCCTAACACTAACACCCCCCTAAGTTAAATATAATTTAAATCTAACTAAATAAATTAACTCTTATTAAATAAATTATTCCTATTTAAAGCTAAATACTTACCTGTAAAATAAACCGTAATATAGCTACAATATAAATTATAATTATATTGTAGATATTTTAGGATTAATATTTATTTTACAGGTAACTTTGTATTTATTTTAACCAGGTACAATAGCTATTAAATAGTTAAGAAATATTTAATAGCTAAAATAGTTAAAATAATTACAAATTTACCTGTAAAAGAAATCCTAACCTAAGTTACAAATAAACCTAACACTACACTATCAATAAATTAATTAAATAAACTACCTACAATTACCTACAATTAACCTAACACTACACTATCAATAAATTAATTAAATACAATTCCTAAAAATAAATACAATTAAATAAACTAGCTAAAGTACAAAAAATAAAAAAGAACTAAGTTACAAAAAATAAAAAAATATTTACAAACATAAGAAAAATATTACAACAATTTTAAACTAATTACACCTACTCTAAGCCCCCTAATAAAATAACAAAGCCCCCCAAAATAAAAAAATGCCCTACCCTATTCTAAATTACTAAAGTTCAAAGCTCTTTTACCTTACCAGCCCTGAACAGGGCCCTTTGCGGGGCATGCCCCAAGAAATACAGCTCTTTTGCCTGTAAAAAAAACCATACAATACCCAAGCCCCCCAACATTACAACCCACCACCCACATACCCCTAATCTAACCCAAACCCCCCTTAAATAAACATAACACTAAGCCCCTGAAGATCATCCTACCTTGTCTTCACCATACCAGGTTCACCGATCGGTCCAGAAGAGCTCCTCCGATGTCCTGATCCAAGCCCAAGCGGGGGGCTGAAGAGGTCCATGATCCTGCTGAAGTCTTCATCCAAGCGGGGCAGAAGAGGTCTTCCATCCGATTGAAGTCTTCATCCAAGCGGCATCCATCCGGAGCGAAGCGGCAGCATCCTGAAGACCTCCACCGCGGAACATCCATCCTGGCTGACGACTGAACGACGAATGACGGTTCCTTTAAATGACGTCATCCAAGATGGCGTCCCTTGAATTCCGATTGGCTGATAGGATTCTATCAGCCAATCGGAATTAAGGTAGGAATATTCTGATTGGCTGATGGAATCAGCCAATCAGAATCAAGATCAATCCGATTGGCTGATCCAATCAGCCAATCAGATTGAGCTCGCATTCTATTGGCTGATCGGAACAGCCAATAGAATGCAAGCTCAATCTGATTGGCTGATTGGATCAGCCAATCGGATTGAACTTGATTCTGATTGGCTGATTTCATCAGCCAATCAGAATATTCCTACCTTAATTCCGATTGGCTGATAGAATCCTATCAGCCAATCGGAATTCGAGGGACGCCATCTTGGATGATGTCATTTAAAGGAACCGTCATTTGTCGTTCAGTCGTCGGCCAGGATGGATGTTCCGCGGTGGAGGTCTTCAGGATGCTGCCGCTTCGCTCCGGATGGATGCTGCTTGGATGAAGACTTCAATCGGATGGAAGACCTCTTCTGCCCCGCTTGGATGAAGACTTCAGCAGGATCATGGACCTCTTCAGCCCCCCGCTTGGGCTTGGATCAGGACATCGGAGGAGCTCTTCTGGACCGATCGGTGAACCTGGTATGGTGAAGACAAGGTAGGATGATCTTCAGGGGCTTAGTGTTAGGTTTATTTAAGGGGGGTTTGGGTTAGATTAGGGGTATGTGGGTGGTGGGTTGTAATGTTGGGGGGGCTTGGGTATTGTATGTTTTTTTTTACAGGCAAAAGAGCTGTATTTCTTGGGGCATGCCCCGCAAAGGGCCCTGTTCAGGGCTGGTAAGGTAAAAGAGCTTTGAACTTTAGTAATTTAGAATAGGGTAGGGGATTTTTTTTATTTTTGGGGGCTTTGTTATTTTATTAGGGGGCTTAGAGTAGGTGTAATTAGTTTAAAATTGTTGTAATATTTTTCTTATGTTTGTAAATATTTTTTTATTTTTTGTAACTTAGTTCTTTTTTATTTTTTGTACTTTAGCTAGTTTATTTAATTGTATTTATTTGTAGCAATTGAATTTAATTAATTTATTGATAGTGTAGTGTTAGGTTAATTGTAGGTAATTGTAGGTAGTTTATTTAATTAATTTATTGATAGTCTAGTGTTAGGTTTATTTGTAACTTAGGTTAGGATTTCTTTTACAGGTAAATTTGTAATTATTTTAACTATTTTAGCTATTAAATAGTTCTTAACTATTTAATAGCTATTGTACCTGGTTAAAATAAATACAAAGTTACCTGTAAAATAAATATAAATCCTAAAATAGCTACAATGTAATTATAATTTATATTGTAGCTATATTAGGATTTATTTTACAGGTAAGTATTTAGCTTTAAATAGGAAAAATTTATTTAATAAGAGTTAATTAATTTCGTTAGATTAAAATTATATTTAATTTAGGGGGGTGTTAGTATTAGGGTTAGACTTAGCTTTAGGGGTTAATACATTTATTAAAATAGCGGTGAGCTCCAGTCGGCAGATTAGGGGTTAATAATTGAAGTTAGGTGTCGGCGATGTTAGGGAGGGCAGATTAGGGGTTAATACTATTTATTATAGGGTTAGTGAGGCGGATTAGGGGTTAATAACTTTATTATAGTAGCGCTCAGGTCCGCTCGGCAGATTAGGGGTTAATAAGTGTAGGCAGGTGGAGGCGACGTTGTGGGGGGCAGATTAGGGGTTAATAAATAAAATATAGGGGTCGGCGATGTTAGGGCAGCAGATTAGGGGTACATAGGGATAATGTAAGTAGCGGCGGTTTACGGAGTGGCAGATTAGGGGTTAATAATAATATGCAGGGGTCAGCAATAGCGGGGGCGGCAGATTAGGGGCTAATAAGTGTAAGGTTAGGGGTGTTTAGACTCGGTGTACATGTTAGAGTGTTAAGTGCAGACGTAGGAAGGGTTACCGCATAGCAAACCATGGGGCTGCGTTAGGAGCTGAACGCGGCTTTTTTGCAGGTGTTTGTTTTTTTTTCAGCTCAAACAGCCCCATTGTTTCCTATGGGGGAATCGTGCACGAGCACGTTTTTGAGGCTGGCCGCGTCCGTAAGCAACTCTGGTATCGAGAGTTGAAGCTGCGTTAAAAATGCTCTACGCTCCTTTTTTGGAGCCTAACGCAGCCTTTATGTGGACTCTCGATACCAGAGTTATTTTTATGGTGCGGCCAGAAAAAAGCCGGCGTTAGTTTTTCGGGTCGTTACCGACAAAACTCCAAATCTAGGCCTAAGTTACATAAAAAAAATGAACACTAAGTTACAAAAAGTAAAAAAGAAATTATCAAAGATTTAAACTAATTACACCTAATCTAATAGCCCTATGAAAGTAAAAAAGCCCCCCCAAAATAAAAAAAACCCTAACCTACAATAAACTATAAATAGCCCTTTATAGGGCATTTAACTCTATTGCAGCCCAAACCCTAATCTAAAACTAAAACCCACCGAATACACCCTTAAAAAATCCTAACACTAACCCCTGAAGATCGACTTACAGTTTTGAAGATCCGACATCCATCCTCCAAGAAGCCGGCAGAAGTCTTCATCCAAGCGGCCGAAGTCCTTATCGAAGCCCGCAGAAGTCTTCACCCAGACGCAATCTACTATCTTCATCCATCTGGCGCGGAGCGGCTCCATCTTCCAGACATCCGATGGGGAGCATCCTCTTCTTACGACGTCTTCTTCCCGAATGAAGGTTCCTTTAAATGACGTTATCCAAGATGGCGTCCCTTAGATTCAGATTGGCTGATAGAATTATATCAGCCAATCGGAATTAAGGTTGAAAAAATCCTATTGGCTGTTGCAATCAGCCAATAGGATTGAGCTTTCATCCTATTGGCTGATCCAATCAGACAATAGAATGCAAGCTCAATCCTATTGGCTGATTGGATCAGCCAATAGGATGAAAGCTCAATCCTATTGGCTGATTGCAACAGCCAATAGGATTTTTTCAACCTTAATTCCGATTGGCTGATAGAATTCTATCAGCCAATCAGAATCTAAGCGATGCCATCTTGGATGACGTCATTTAAAGGAACCTTCATACCGAAGAAGACGTCATAAGAAGAGGATGCTCCGTATCGGATGTCTGGAAATTGTAGCCGCTCTGCGCCGGATGGATGAAGGTAGAAGATGCCGTCTGGGTGAAGTCTTCTGTGGGCTTCGATGAAGACTTCGGCCGCTTGGATGAAGACTTCTGCCGGCTTCTTGAAGGATGGATGTCGGATCCTCAAAACTGTAAGTCGATCTTAAGGGGTTAGGGTTAGGATTTTTTTAAGGGTGTATTGGGTGGGTTTTAGTTTTAGATTAGAGATTGGGCTGCAATAGAGCTAAATGCCCTTTTAAGGGCAATGCCCATCCAAGTGCCTTTTTCAGGGCAATGGGGAGCTTTAGGTTTTTTTAGTTCGTTTTTTATTTGGGGGGTTGGTTGTGTGGGTGGTGGGTTTTACTGTTGGGAGTGTATTTGTATTTTTTATTTACATGTAAAAGAGCTGATTTCTTTGGGGCAATGCCCTGCAAAAGGCCATTTTAAGGGCTATTTGTAGTTTATTGTAGGCTAGGGTTTTTTTATTTTGGGGGGGCTTTTTAATTTCATAGGGCTCTTAGATTAGGTGTAATTAGTTTAAATCTTTGATAATTTCGTTTTTAGTTTTTGTAACTTAGTGTTTATTTTTTTGTGTAACTTAGTGTTTGTTATTTTTTGTAACTTAGTTTTTTTTTTTGGTAACTTAGTAATTTTTAAGTATAGATTTAAATTATTTGAGTAGGGTTAGGTGTTTAAATATATAATATAGTTAATTTAATTTGTAGTTTAATGTAATTTTAGTATAAAAGTTAGTATAGATTTATTATTAGTCTAATATAGTTTAATGTAATTTTAGTATAATAGTTCGGGTAGATTAATTTTATTTTAATATAGTTTAATGTAATTTTATTATAATAGGTTAGATTAGTTAGTAATTTAATATAGTTTAATGTAATTTTATTATAATAGTAGTTATAAAAATTTATTATAAGATAGGTGTGATGAGAGCAGGAAGTGACATCACCACATTGGGGGCGGGGCTTAGGTCAGTTTGTCTGTGTCGCAGTTAGTTAGTGAGATCAATGCTACCAGATGTATGTTTCCATGCTCTACAATAAAATAGAGTTGTACCATCCTTGCTGTGTCCTGCATGTGATGACATGGTGTCAGAAAAGGGATGGGCGCAGCATGCCCGATGCACACGGTGCAAGCGTGCCCTTAATCAGAGTGTCATATGTCCTGCTAAAGACAAAAGATGTAGAAAATGTAACAGGATGGGCCATTTTGAAGTGGTGTATAAGACTGAATATATTAAATAGATGCAGGTGGATAGCAACCAGGAGGGTCAAGAAGTGTCCTTTGTGGGGTCTGTTGTTGAAGGAAGATGATTGGAGGGCTACCCTTACTGTAATGGGAGCCAAAGTTGCCTTTAAGATTGACACAGGAGCAGACTTCACTGTAATGTCTCTTGCAGCGTTCATTAAACTGCCTCAACAGCCCCAGCTGGCAAAAGTTACAACAAAAGTCCATAGTCCTGGTGGCCGTATTGATTGTGCGGGGAAATTTCTTGCCAGCTGCGAGTACAAGCAAAGGAAATTCACCATGTGGATGTGATTAGAGGTCAGTGTGTTAACAACTTATTGAGCAGAAAAGCAGCCTGTGGTTTGGGCCTAGTGGCTAGAGTGAATAAGATCACAGAAGATATGTTTGGCGAATTGAGCCTACTGAATTGCAACCCAGTCCGTATATCACTTAAAGGTGACGCAGTCCCATACAGCATTACCACTCCCCGTACAATTGCGTTCCCGCTCATGCCTCAAGTGGAGAAGGAGCCTCTGTGTATGAAGAATATGGGGTTTGTTGAAGCAACTGACTGGTGTGCCCCCATTGTGCCCTTTGCGAAGAAGAACAGGAAGGTACGCATCTGCGTAGACTTGAAAAGGCTGAATGAGGCGGTGAAGAGAGATAGCTATGTGCTGCCAACACTTGAAGACATTGCTCCGAAATTAGCGGGGCAAAGTTCTTCTCTACATTGAATGCTTCTAGTGGCTTCTGGTAGATAACTCTAGATCCAAAGTGCCGCAAACTGGCTACCTTCATTACACCAGTAGGTCGGTTTTGTTTTTGCAGACTCCCCTTCTGGATATCCTCTGCTCCTGAAATCTTCCAAAGAGTTCTCTCCTAAGAGACCACGTGGGCACGACAGTCGTCATGGATGACATCTTAGTGTATGGGTCTACGTTGGAGGAACATGATCAGCGATTGAGCTGTGTGCTGCAGACTATCAGAGAGTCCAGGCTGAAGCTGAACAAAGAGAAATGCCATTTTGGGAAAGCTGAGTAATGTTACTTTGGGCATATCATCAATGGGGATGGCATCAAGCCAGACCCAGAGAAAATGTGTGCTATTGAACAGCTGAAAAATCCTTCTGATGTACATGAGCTGAGACAAATATTGGGACTTGTAAATTATGTGTGCAGGTTCCTTCAAGATTTATCCACAATACTACACCCTATCAAAGAGTTGCTAAAGAAAGATGTTGCCTGGGTAAGGGTACCTTCACAGGAAGAATCTTTTATGCAGGTCAAGTCCCTGCTGCGGTCTGCCCCAGTGTTGGGGTTCTACAACCCTTCCAAAAACTACAGCCCATTGCTTACTGTTCTCGTACACTGATGGCTGCTGAGTCAAAATATGCCCAAATTGAGAAAGAGTGCCTGGCTGCAGTTGGGGCCTGTGAGCACTTTCAGTGTTACCCAGTGGGTTTAGAGAAATTTAGAGAAAGCCGTGGTAGCGACAAAATGCGCATCAGGCGTTGTCTGTGCGTGTGAGACCATTATTTTGAATCACCCAGGGATAGTATACTTGATAATTTTTAAGGCACTTGCCTGTTAATATTTGAGCATTTAAGTCATTCAGGTCAGCTCTAACTCTAAATGCCAGTATTGCATAGTACAGTTAATGTTGTTGGGGTCAATCCCCTTTTCTAGATAGTTTCAATGCAATCCGTGCACTCTTGTTAGTTTGGAGCAGAACTGTATGCTAAACATTTATCCCGGTAGATAATTGAACCCCCGAGTCTCACGCAATCAGCGCATATAATTTTTACTCTAAGTTATAAATGTCTGTTCAAACATATACTTTATGTGGTTCACTTCTACATTATTATCTGTGAATAGTAAAAGTTATGTTTTAATCACATAACCAGTCTCTGGCACCAACCCAGTTCCTGATATTGTGGTTGTCCTATGGTAACCATGTGAGTGCTGGGTACTGTCAACTTTTCTCTTGCTTATTCTTATGTATACCTGACAGGCAGCACCCCCCTTTTTTCACTATACTACCAGCTTAATAAACTGGTTTATAAATATAGTGCACTTGTGCTATTTGATATGACTATATATTTAATTTGAAGGGGCCCTTTACTAGTGATATTACACTAATTTATCATATTTAAATTTAGAGAAATTTAGGCCTAGATTTAGAGTTGGGCGGTAGCCGTCAAAACCAGCGTTAGAGGCTCCTAACGCTGGTTTTTACCGCCCTCTGGTATTTGGAGCCAGTCATTAAAGGGTCTAACGCTCACTTTTCAGCCGCGACTTTTCCATACCGCAGATCCCCTTACGTCAATTGCGTATCCTATCTTTTCAATGGGATCTTTCTAACGCCGGTATTTAGAGTCGTGTCTGAAGTGAGCGTTAGAACTCTAACGACAAAACTCCAGCCGCAGAAAAAAGTCAGTAGTTAAGAGCTTTCTGGGCTAACACCGGTTTATAAAGCTCTTAACTACTGTGCTCTAAAGTACACTAACACCCATAAACTACCTATGTACCCCTAAACAGAGGTCCTCCCACATCGCCGCCACTTGATTAATTTTTTTTAACCCCTAATCTGCCGACCGCCACCTACGTTATACTTATGTACCCCTAATCTGCTGCCCCTAACACCGCCGACCCCTATTTTATATTTATTAACCTGCCCCCCACAACGTCGCCGCCAGCTACCTACAATAATTAACCCCTAATCTGCCGTCCACAAAGCGCCGCCACCTATGTTATCCTTATGTACCCCTAATCTGCTGCCCCTAACACTGCCGACCCCTATATTATATTTATTAACCCCTAATCTGCCCCCCTCAACATCGCCTCCACCTGCCTACACTTATTAACCCCTAATCTGCCGAGCGGACCGCACCGCTACTATAATAAAGTTATTAACCCCAATCCGCCTCACTCCCGCCTTAATAACCCTATAATAAATAGTATTAACCCCTAATCTGCCCTCCCTAACATCGCCGACACCTAACTTCAATTATTAACCCCTAATCTGCCGACCGAATCTCGCCGCTACTGTAATAAATGTATTAACTCCTAAAGCTAAGTCTAACCCTAACACTAACACCCCCCTAAATTAAATATAATTTAAATCTAACGAAATAAATTAACTCTTATTAAATAAATTATTCCTATACTAAATACTTACCTGTAAAATAAACCCTAATATAGCTACAATATAAATTATAATTATATTATAGCTATTTTAGGTTTAATATTTATTTTACAGGCAACTTTGTATTTATTTTAACCAGGTACGATCAGCCAATCAGATTGAGCTTGCATTCTATTGGCTGATCGGAACAGCCAATAGAATGCAAGCTCAATCTGATTGGCTGATCGGATCAGCCAATCGGATTGAACTTGAATCTGATTGGCTGATTCCATCAGCCAATCAGAATTTTCCTACCTTAATTCCGATTGGCTGATAGAATCCTATCAGCCAATCGGAATTCGAGGGACGCCATCTTGGATGACGTCCCTTAAAGGAACCGTCATTCGTCGGGAAGTCGTTGGTGAAGATGGATGTTCCGCGTCGGCGGGATGAACATGGATCCGGAAGAAAGAAGATTGAAGATGCCGCTTGATAGAAGACTTCAGCCGGATCATGGACCTCTTCAGCTCCCGCTTGGATGAAGACTTCAGCCGGATCATGGACATCTTCAGCCCCCCGCTTGGGCTTGGATCAAGACATCGGAGCCAGGACGGATCGGTGTGATACCCGGCGAGGTGAAAATAAGGTAGGAAGATCTTTAGGGGCTTAGTGTTAGGTTTATTTAAGGGGGGTTTGGGTTAGATTAGGGGTATGTGGGTGGTGGGTTGTAATGTTGGGGGGGGGTATTGTATGTGTTTTTTTTACAGGCAAAAGAGCTGAATTCTTTGGGGCATGCCCCGCAAAGGGCCCTTTTAAGGGCTGGTAAGGTAAAAGAGCTTTGAACTTTTTTAATTTAGAATAGGGTAGGGCATTTTTTTATTTTGGGGGTCTTTGTTATTTTATTAGGGGGCTTAGAGTAGGTGTAATTAGTTTAAAATTGTTGTAATATTTTTCTAATGTTTGTAAATATTTTTTATTTTTTGTAACTTAGTTCTTTTTTATTTTTTGTACTTTAGTTAGTTTATTTCATTGTATTTATTTGTAGATATTGTATTTAATTAATTTATTGATAGTGTAGTGTTAGGTTTAATTGTAGATAATTGTAGGTATTTTATTTAATTAATTTATTGATCGTGTAGTGTTAGGTTTAATTGTAACTTAGGTTAGGATTTATTTTACAGGTAATTTTGTAATTATTTTAACTATTTTAGCTGTTAAATAGTTCTTAACTATTTAATAGCTATTGTACATGGTTAAAATAAATACAAAGTTACCTGTAAAATAAATATAAATCCTAAAATAGCTATAATATAATTATTATTTATATTGTAGCTATATTAGGGTTTATTTTACAGGTAAGTATTTAGCTTTAAATAGGAATAATTTATTTAATAAGAGTTAATTTATTTCGTTAGATTTAAATTATATTTAATTTAGGGGGGTGTTAGTGTTAGGGTTAGACTTAGCTTTAGGGGTTAATCCATTTATTTCAGTAGCGGCGAGATTCGGTCGGCAGATTAGGGGTTAATAATTGAAGTTAGGTGTCGGCAATGTTAGGGAGGGCAGATTAGGGGTTAATATTATGTATTATAGGGTTATTGAGGCGGGAGTGAGGCGGATTAGGGGTTAATAACTTTATTATAGTAGCGCTCATTTCCGGTCGGCAGATTAGGGGTTAATAAGTGTAGGCAGGTGGAGGCGACGTTGAGGGGGGCAGATTAGGGGTTAATAAATATAATATAGGGGTCGGCGGTGTTAGGGGCAGCAGATTAGGGGTACATAGGGATAATGTAAGTAGCGGCGGTTTACGGAGCGGCAGATTAGGGGTTAAAAAAAATATGCAGGTGTCAGCGATAGCGGGAGCGGCAGATTAGGGGTTAATAAGTGTAAGGTTAGGGGTGTTTAGACTCGGGGTACATGTTAGAGTGTTAGGTGCAGACGTAGGAAGTGTTTCCCCATTGGAAACAATGGGGCTGCGTTAGGAGCTGAACGCGGCTTTTTTGCAGGTGTTAGGTTTTTTTTCAGCTCAAACAGCCCCATTGTTTCCTATGGGGAAATCGTGCACGAGCACGTTTTTGAAGCTGGCTGCGTCCGTAAGCACCGCTGGTATCGAGAGTTGCAGTGGTGTTAAATTATGCTCTACGCTCCCTTTTAGAGCCTAACGCACTGAAAACCCAGCCATTCTGTGAACTCTAAATACCAGCAGTATTTAAAAGGTGTGGGGGAAAAAAAGCATGAGTAGCTAACGCACCCCTTTGGCCGCAGAACTCTAAATCTAGGCGTTAGTCTGGAGACTGATCATAAACAGCTAGTCCCTCTAATCAATTCCTATGATATTGACAAAACACCCCTAAGATGCCAGAGACTTCTAATGAGGCTGCTCAGATTCAACGTTCAGGCAGTGCATGTGCCGGGGAAACAACTGGTTGTGGCAGATACACTGTCCAGGCTCCCGCTGGCTGCTGCTGAAGAGTCTTCAACAGAATCAGATGTAAAAGTGTATGTAGATTCAGTTCTGGCTTCCAAATCCATTTCTTCAGGGAAGCTAGAACAAATAAAGAAAGAGACATATTTAGATACAGACCTTCAAGAAGTTATAAAGTACATTAGAGAAGGTTGGCCCGAGAGTCAGGCAGCCTGGATGTCTTTAAGCTCTTACCAGTCAGAAGGTCACAGCTCACGGAGCTGGATGGGTTGGTGCTGTTCCAGGACCGCATTGTTATTCCTGTTAGCATGTGGCAGGAGATGTTAAACAGGATTCACGATGGCCACTTAGGCATTACAAAGTTCAGAGAAAGGGCAGCTACGGCTGTACGGTGGCCTGGAATCAGTTGCATCCATGTGTCTAAATGTGCCTTTTGCCGGGAACGCCGGCCTACTCAGAGAAGAGAGCCCTTGATTTCTACTCCGCTGCCTGCAGGCCCATGGCAGAAAATATCTGCTGATTTGTGCGAACTGCACAGGAAAAATTTCTTAGTCGTGATCGACTACTATTCCAGGTATTTGGAAATTGCATCTTTGAATGAAATTACAAGTCTAGCCGTTATCACTCTTCTCAAGAGCTTGTTCACCTGATGGGGCATACCAATGGAGCTGGTGAGTAATAACGGAATGCAGTTTGCTTCCACAGTTCTTTCAGCAGGGAATATGATTTTATACATTCCACGTCAAGTACACATTACCCGCAGGTCAACGGAATGGCTGAAAGGGCAGTTCAAACAACAAAATTTATTTGAAAGCAATCTGAGCCGTACCTGGCCCTCTTGTCCTATAGGGCGACTCCCATTCAAGCAAAAGGGTTTAGGCCGGCACAACTGATGCTAGGACGGCAGATTCGCACCACCTTACCGTCTGTGGGTGTCTTCCAGCCTACTAGCTCTATTCCTTGGGACGAAGTCCTTAGGAGGGATGAAGAGGCAAAAAGGGGCTATCGATTCTTCTACGACAGGAGACATTCTGTGAGGCCCTTGCAGGAGCTGAATGCGGGGCAAAGTGTCAGAATTAAACTGGATGATGAGAAGAAATGGAAGACGCCTGCTACGGTAATTGGACGCTCTCCAGAACCAAGGTCTTATGTAGTCCTTACTGATGGAGGGACAGTTACACGTCGTAACCGAAAACATCTTCAGCCTATACGTGAGAGTTTGGAACTGGATGCCTCAGTACCACCGCCGGTGGGATCCCCTGTTTTAAAAGGGGTGCCTTCCCCTCAGCAAGATCACAGCAGGGATATGTCTTTGCCTCCAGCGGATTTTACATCACCTTCTTCTGTATCAGAGGAAAGTTCATGTAGAGTTACATCAAGCGGAAGAGTGGTGAAACTTCCAGCCCGATATCGGGATTAACTTTAGTTAGAACAGTGACCGGAAGTATGGGCAGAATAATCCCATGGTCACTGTAGACTAGGGTAGTCTACCCCCATGTTCAAGTCAGGATGTAATTCATGTCGTTTATATTTTCTGTAACTTGTTATTTGTTATATTCTATACAAAATTGTTGTTGTATACCTTGTTATTTGTTATATTCAAATGAAAAAAAAAATGTATGCTTTGTCCTTTGAAAAGGGGAAAGATGTGATGAGTGCAGGAAGTGACGTCCCCAGATTGGGAGTGGGGCTTAGGTCCGTTTGTCTGTGTCGCAGTTAGTTAGTGAGATCAATGCTACCAGGTGTATGTTTGCATGCTCTACAATAAAATAGAGTTGTACCATCCTTGCTGTGTCCTGCATGTGCCCTGCATATCATGACAATAGGGATGAGTTAATATTAAATATAAAGTTAGCAGGTTGTTAGATTTAGGGGTTAATAACTTTATTTAGTTGCAGTGGGGTCCGGGAGCGGCGGGATAGGGGTTAATAAGTATAATGTAGGTGGCGGCCGCGTAGGGGGCGACAGATTAGAGGTTAATAAGTATAATGTAGGTGGCGGTGATGTCGGGGCGGTAGATTAGGGGTGTTTGGACTCGGGGTACATGTTAAGGGTGTTAGGTGTAAACATAACTTTTGTTCTCCCATAGGAAACAATGGGATATCTGGCAGCATCGAACATAAGCTTTTGTTGCTTTCAGACTCCCATCGATTCCTATGGCATCCGCCACCTCCAGGGCGGCGGATTGAAAACCAGGTACGCTGGGTCGGAACATCTGTAGTGACTTAAGCATTGATCTGTGTCGGACTGAGACCGGCGGATCGTATGTTACTTCACAAATGTCTACTTTTGCCGGTCTGTAGGGTTTGATAACTAAGGGGAATGAAGCTCGCCAGAATTACGCGTATTTGCGGTTGACGGCTTGATAAATAGGCCCCAAAGTAAGAATATCACATGCGCATTCATCACACTCTCACAAACCCGATTGCATGTTCTCATGTGCACTAACCCGACATGAAAATATGTATATTTCACATTACAATGTTCTTCACTTAGAAGAATGTTTTATTTATTCATCAATAAATATTTATACATATATCTGATGGTTTTATGGTACAATATACAGTATATATATATATATATATATATATATATATATATATATATATATATATATATATATATATATATTATATAGGTATAGATATATACATATATATAGTAATATCTATTAAAAAATACTTAGAACATATTATGCTATGTGCAGAACAATGGAATGTGAAATATTTACAGTAAATACATAGTATAACTCTTTATGAAATATCAATTGTGCAGAAATATGCTTTTACATGTTTTCATCTACTTAACTGCTATAACAGTAGCTGTGTTAGTCTAGAGCAGAGCTTTCCAAACTTTTTATGTTGGTGACACACTTTTTAGACCACCATCATTTTGCAACACAGTAATTCAGGTGTACTAGCAAACAGAAGGTTAAACTAACTGGTTTTAAGAGATATGGACACATACATAATAATGAGATGTATTTACAAGTAACAGTATGTAAGTATGTGCAAGAATTAAAAAAAAAAGTTGAATAACACCAATAGCTACTTTTTATTTTAATGGGATATATGAGGTTGATAAATAAGATGAACACAGTTTCTGAATATTTGGTAGAATATTAGATAAAGACACTCGCATTTCATCATCAAGCATTTTAAGCTTCCACTTCCTATCCATATATCAAGAGCAGGAGCAGCAATGTACTACTGGGAGCTAGCTGCAAAAAAAAAAACACTTTGACTTCTGACTTCAGCTCAGCATTTAAGCTGCCGCCCTCAGAGCTCTGTGAGTCTGACTGACTACTGCCTGCGTTGCAAATACACTGCTGTCCCACTCACTGACTACACCTGTAGTCCGTAGCCAATGTGCCGCCAAAGCCGCCAATGGGAATAGTTTCAGTTCCCACTGAGCTGCGCCAATAGATTAAGATGATCTGTGAACCACTAGGTATCAATCACGTGTTAACCATGTGATATGCGTAGCAGGCAGGCAGAAAGTCGGAATCCAAAAACAAATTTAAAAAAAATAATTAAAATTATGAAAAATTTGTGCTGGAGCAGGGACACACCTACACACTGCCGCCGACACACTAATGTGTCACGACACACAGTTTGGAAAGCACTGGTCTAGAGATTTAGATATCAAAATAACAAGAGTATTGCATTGAGCAATGATACTTTTTTATTGGACTAACTATACATTTATAAGTTGACAAGATTTCAGAGGAGTATTGCTTCAGACTTGAAAAAGGAGGACATTCTTCCGAAAGCTTGTCAACTTATAAATGTATAGTTAGTCCAATAAAAAGTATCATTGTTCAATGCAATACTCTTGTTATTTTGATATATATATATATATATATATATATATATATATATATACAGTATATATATATATATATATATATATATATGTGTGTGTGTGTGTGCAAATATATATTTATGTGTTTATATGTGTATTGTTACGGTTACCCTTAGTCTCGCTGAGAGATGGACCGCTTAGTAGCCTGGATTCCTATTGCTGAAGAGGGGAGAAACTGCTTTCCATAGTATTCTATATAAGTCTCGCAAATGTAGAATAATCCCCCTTAGCTGTAGTACAGCTAGGATACCTTTCTGCCCACAAAAACGAGTCAACGCTGCGATTGAGGGACAACCAAGAACTGAGGACTGGGATGCCCAGCCTGCTTTTTTATTTAGGTTACATGCACACAGGGCACTCCCAGGGGGGGAAGCATAAAATCCCCCATCACACATTTAGACAAAGCCCTTGGACAAGCCACCGCAGATAACAAGTACACACAAGAAAACAATTGAGTCCTTCTTATCACCTAGCAGTGAATGCTTATCACAAACTTAATTACAGTACACAATATGCTAGGAAACCTGCCTCAGAAAATAGTTTTCTCAAAACTGAACAGAGTTAACCCTTTATGAAATGATACTTATTACAGTTTTCTTGGAGCCCTTCTTAGGCGCTGGCTTGGCTGGTTCAGGCATTGCTGCTGGGAAATAAGTTTCTTCACAACAAAATAACTAATGCTTCTGTAACAGTGCTCCCTTTCTGTGGAACACTCTGGCAGACACGGTCTGACCCCTTTTCGGGGCAGACTAAGGCTGTCCAGACTGCTGGTTATGCGGGGCTGAGGTCGGTTTGTCTGGACAACCCGTCGGCGTTGCCATTCTGTTTCCCAGGTCTGTAAGTAATGGTGAAATTGAAGGGTTGCAACGATAAACTCCAACGTAATAGCCTGCCATTATCTCCAGAGACCCGGTTCAGCCACACCAACGGGTTATGGTCGGTGACCAGAGTGAACTCCTGCCCATATAAATAGGGAGTCAATTTCTTTAATGCCCACACCAAAGCCAAACACTCCTTTTCGACCGCTGCATAGCTGACTTCGCGGGGCAGGAGCTTCCGGCTGATGTAGGCAACTGGATGCTCCCCTCCATCTTCGCCTACTTGGCTGAGGACGGCTCCCAGCCCGAACATGGAAGCATCTGTATGGACGATAAAACGTTTGTTAAGGGCTGGAGCCGCCAAGACAGGAGCGTTAATTAGAGCATTTTTGAGAGCCTGGAAAGCCGTTTCACAGTGGGGAGACCACAGGACCTGTCGAGGTAAGTTCTTCTTGGTCAAGTCAGTCAGGGGTTTGGCAAGTGTGCTGTAGTCTGGTACGAACCGTCTATAGTACCCTGCCGTGCCCAGGAAGGCTAGGACCTGAGTCTTAGTGATGGGGGTGGGCCAATTGGCGACAGCTTCTATCTTGGCCGGCTCTGGTCGCTGCTTTCCACACCCCACCCGGTGACCCAGGTACTGTACCTCGGCCATCCCAAAGTGGCATTTTTCTGGCTTCAGAGTCAGGCCAGCAGCCCGGATCTGATCCAGAACCATTCCTATGTGAGCTAAGTGGTCCTCCCATGACTCACTGTGGATCGCTATGTCGTCCAGGTAGGCGCAAGCAAAACTCTGGAAGCCATCCAGGAGCCTATCCACCAAGCGCTGGAATGTAGCTGGGGCATTCTTCATCCCAAACGGCATTACCCTAAACTGATATAAGCCGAATGGGGTGACGAATGCCGACTTGGGGATAGCCTCCGGGGCCAGGGGAATCTGCCAGTAACCTTTGCAGAGGTCAATAGTGGTCAGGTAATTTCCCCTGGCTATACGATCGAGTAGCTCGTCTACCCTGGGCATAGGGTAAGCGTCCGTCACGGTCTTTTCATTGAGCCTCCGATAGTCTACGCAGAACCGGGTGGTCCCATCTTTCTTGGGCACCAAGACAACTGGGGAGGCCCAGGGACTATCGGAGGGCTCAATTACCCTGAGTTGGAGCATCTCACCGATCTCCTTCTTCATTCCTATCCTAACTGCTTCGGGGATTCGGTACGGAGCCTGGCGCAAGGGAGCTTGTCCCGGAGTATCTACCTGGTGGGTGGTTAAAGTAGTGTACCCTGGCTTTGGGGAGAAGGTGAGGTGTTTGGACTGTAGGAGTTGGTTGAGCTGCTCCCTTTCAGTGGGGCTAAGTCGGTCTCCTATCTGAACCTGAGCCACTATACCTGTGGGGAGACTCTTTTCTAATAGGTCTGGAATGGGTAGACTGTCGGGGCCTTCCTGAGGGGAACAACATACGGCCGTCACGTTCTCTGGTCGCTCAAAATATTCCTTGAGCATGTTTACATGGAATGTCTTTCTAAGATTGTTGTCGTGGCAGCTAGCTATCACATAAGTGGTGTCTCCCCTTTTCTCTACGATCTGGTAGGGGCCCTGCCAGGACGCCTGCAATTTGTCTGTCTTCACCGGCTTAAGTACTAACACCTTTTGTCCTATGGTAAAGATTCTCTTTCGGGCCCCCCGATCGTACCATACTTTCTGTCTTCTCTGGGCCGACTGGAGATTAGCCCGCACGGATTTGGCTAATTGCTCCATTCGGTCCCTGAGTTCCAGCACGTATGGCACAATGGGGACACCGTCAGTCTCCATCTCTCCCTCCCAGTGCTCCCGGATCAGGTTTAGGGGTCCCCGTACCTTTCTTCCGTAGAGCAACTCGAAGGGAGAGAACCCTGTCGTTTCCTGGGGCACCTCCCGATAAGCAAAAAGGAGGTGCGGCAGGAAGCGTTCCCAGTCTCGGTATTCCTGAGTGAACGTCTTGAGCATTTGCTTGAGGGTCCCATTGAACCTCTCACACAGCCCGTTCGTCTGGGGGTGGTATGGAGAGCTCAGGAGGGACTTAATTTTGCAAACCTGCCAGAGTTGTTGGGTCAATTCAGCCGTAAATTGGGTGCCTCGGTCGGATAGGATTTCTTTTGGAAATCCTACCCGGGAGAACACCTGTACTAGTGCATTCGCTACCGTATCCGCTTGTATGTTGGATAGGGCGACAGCCTCTGGGTACCTGGTAGCGTAGTCCACTACGGTAAGAATGTAGCGCTTACCGGAGGGACTAGGGGTAGCCAGTGGTCCCACTAGGTCAATAGCAACCCGGCTGAAGGGTTCCTCTACAATGGGCATATTTACTAGATGGGCTTTAGGGTGATCGCCTCGCCTTCCTACTCGTTGACACACATCGCAGGTGTTACAGTAAGTTCTAACGTCAGCGTGTACCCCTGGCCAAAAGAACGTGTGAGTAATGCGGTGTAGGGTACGGGTTACAGCTAGGTGGCCTGCTAAGGGGATGTCGTGGCCTATCTTGAGGATTTCTTGACGGTATTTGTGGGGCACTACCAGCTGTCGCCTACGCTGTCCCCTTTTCTCTGTCCAGCGGTATAGTTTCCCTTTTTCCCATAAGAATGTTTCATTATCTGCCCCGCCCCCTCCGGTCTCTGCTCGTTCCCGGTACTTTTGTAAGGTCGGGTCAGTCTTAGACTCTGTCTCGAAAGCATCTGGGGTGTCCCAGGGTATGGGGCCTAACATGTCAGGCAAGGTCGGGGTAGGTCTTACCTGTGTCTCCCGCACTGGTGAGAGTTCTCGCTCCGTCCGGGCTTGGGCCCGTGTAGTCACTGGGTCCGCCTCGTTGTTGCATACTGGAGCATAGGCAGAAGTCATGGGGCCCAAATCATTGCCCAGTAGTACTTCGGCAGGTAAATTATCCATTATGCCCACGTTCACAGCCCCCTTTCCCGCTCCCCAATCAAGATGCACTTTAGCTGTTGGAATTTTGTACACATCCCCCCCCGCCACTCTAACGGCCACAGTCTGTCCAGATCGCTTGTGCTCCGGCACCAAATGACTCTGTACCAGCGTGATAGTAGCCCCTGTGTCTCTCAATCCCTCGGTAGATCGCCCCTCGAGCCATACCTTCTGCCGATGGTGCTGGCGGTTATCTGAGGCAGCATATACAGGGTCCGCCTCGTGAAGCGGCCCCAAATATTCCTCCATAGGGGCCTCTTGGTTAACACAGAGGGTCCGGGCCGGACGATATGCCCCAGAGGGGTAATTGTAATTCCTGGGTGTCTGGTGCGTATTAAGGGGGCAGCTAGCCATGAAATGCCCTGGTTGCTTGCATCGGTGGCAAGTCGGTCTGGGACGTTCAGAGCTGTTATTGGGTGGTCCTGAGTGTCGGGCGGGCCCTGCGGGCACCGGGGCTCGGAATTCAGCACGAGGGGGTGCACGGTAAACCTCTCTGGGTTCGTGAAGACGGGAGTCATAATGTTCATCGGCCAATTTGGCTGCTTCTTCTAAGGTAGAAGGTCGCCTGTCTCGCAGCCATTCCTTCCCTTGCTGTTCCATGCCATTATAAAAATGTTCTAAGAGAAACAATTGTAAAATTTCCTCACCAGTCACCGCTTTACTTCCGCTCATCCAGTGATTTGCCGCTCTCCGCATTCGGTGCGCCCATTCCATATGGGTATCGTTAGGCTTCTTTTTCGTGCCCCGAAACTGTCGGCGATACGCGTCCGGAGTTACTGCGTACCGTCGCAACAGTGTCTCCTTAACTAGCTCATACTGTGTCACTTCCTCAGCACCCAGAGTACGAAAGGCTTCCAGGGCTCGCCCGGATAATTTCCCAGACAATATCGTGGGCCACTCCCTGTTGGGAATCTGGTGCAGGGCACATTGCCTTTCGAAGTCCGCCAAATATTCATCAATCCCTGTCTCGCTCTCTAGGAAGGGTCGAAATGCCGCATAGGGTATCTTGGGCCTCCCAGCATTTTCGACAGGGATGATTACCTGCGGGGCTTCAGCATTGCGGTGTGCGTTCGCTAGGTTGAGTTCGTGGGCTCGAGTCTCTCGTATATCCTTGTCCGCTTCCGCCATCAACTGCTGTACCAATTCCATGGAGGGGTTCGGCCCGTACAGTGAGAGCCTCTCCCGAACAATCCTGGTTTTTTCGTCACTAATCGTGGTCGGTGTTTCCGCCATTGTGAAGCTCTGATCCAGTTCGGTCAATTCTGCGATCAGCTCTCTCCTCGGCCGGTTGCTGGCGTACCCCCCTCTGCTTTCAAGTAAATCCTTTAGGGTTGTACGCTTCAATTTTTCGTAAGCGCTCTCCATCCGTTCTGTACCTCTCCTAGGAAATCCAGGAAAAATCCCACAGCTGCCGCCAAATGTTACGGTTACCCTTAGTCTCGCTGAGAGATGGACCGCTTAGTAGCCTGGATTCCTATTGCTGAAGAGGGGAGAAACTGCTTTCCATAGTATTCTATATAAGTCTCGCAAATGTAGAATAATCCCCCTTAGCTGTAGTACAGCTAGGATACCTTTCTGCCCACAAAAACGAGTCAACGCTGCGATTGAGGGACAACCAAGAACTGAGGACTGGGATGCCCAGCCTGCTTTTTTATTTAGGTTACATGCACACAGGGCACTCCCAGGGGGGGAAGCATAAAATCCCCCATCACACATTTAGACAAAGCCCTTGGACAAGCCACCGCAGATAACAAGTACACACAAGAAAACAATTGAGTCCTTCTTATCACCTAGCAGTGAATGCTTATCACAAACTTAATTACAGTACACAATATGCTAGGAAACCTGCCTCAGAAAATAGTTTTCTCAAAACTGAACAGAGTTAACCCTTTATGAAATGATACTTATTACAGTTTTCTTGGAGCCCTTCTTAGGCGCTGGCTTGGCTGGTTCAGGCATTGCTGCTGGGAAATAAGTTTCTTCACAACAAAATAACTAATGCTTCTGTAACATGTATATATGTCTGTAAATACATATATACACATATAAATACATACAGTATTTATATATATATATATACTCTTATGTGCGCTAACCCAACATGAAAATATTATTATTTCACCTTCCAATGCTCTTCACGTAACAGAATATGTTATATTTATCAATAAATACCTATACCTATATATATATGTAATGGTATTTTGGCATACCTATTTATATTTTTATCTTTAAACAATATTAATTGGGGTGTTTTTTATTTAAATTATGATGCCAAAAAAGTTGGTAATTTTATCAAGTCCCTTTCCTGTTAAATTTGAAAAAAAGTGCCTGTAAATGTGTTATCAAGGATCAAGTATTTTGGATTGTTATCGCACTAAACAGTGTAATCCCATGATAAGTAAATGACCATTTATCTGTGATCCAATAATGTGTTTTCAGAGCAGAAATATCTGGGATTGTGTCAACATTGCAAAGTGCTTATCAGGAGCTATTAACCAGCCAATAGTTTTCAAATGATAAATTCTGTTTGACCCCATGGTTTCTAAGTCATTATACAAAAATAAATCTAATTAATAGTAGCCAACATAAAGGGCTAGATTACGTGTGGCGGGCTGATGTGCGCAAGTGAGAAGTGGTTTATCGCAGCTCTTTGCACACATTGAAAGTAGCCCGCGTATTACAAGTTAAAAGTAAACACGTTAGCTTGAGCACAATTGAGTTTACCACGCGTCAGGATATCTTAACATTAGAGCTCTGTTACGCGAGTCAAAAAAGTTGCACAAAACACGTTAAAAATACATTTAAAAATACAGTTACACTCATAATAAGACTGTCTAATATTTTTTTATTTTTTTTAAGAAAAGTGTTTGACTGTGTACCGTAAATATTTCACATTCCAATGTTCATCACATTGTGAAATATGGTCTAATTATGTTTCAATATATATTCCTTTATAATTATATCTGTGTATAGATAGATAGATAGATAGATAGATAGATATTTTAACAACAACAAAATCTGGTGTATTTAGAAATATTTATTTTAAAATAAATAGAACATATTCTGCTTTTTCAAGAACATTGGCATGTGAAATATAAATATCTCATGTCGGGTTGGTGCTCTTAGTTAAACGCGATCGTGTTTGTGCGTGAGTATGGGTGTTAGTTTTTTTTCACTTTTTGTGCTTCTTTGAAGTCTATGGGGAATATGTTAACAAGGTCATGAAATTCGAAGTTTGGCATTTTGCATGCACTACCGAACGTGAGCAAAAAGCTCACTTCTAGCGGAGTTAAAGCGTGCCACTTGTAATATAGCCCAAAGTAAGTAAACAATGAGAGTGAAGAAATAAATGAAAAATAACATATTTTTAAATTTAGTTACTCTGCATTATATTTATAACAGATATTCTAACCATAATGCTTCTCCATCCCTAGTTTTGAGGAAACAGGATAAAATATGAGAAAAATAAAACAATACAAAATAACAATGCTAACCGCATCCCAAAATGATTATGCCCAGTATATTATTAATAATAATATAATAATCTTTTTTTTTTCTTTCTTTCTTTACCAGAGAGTAAAAGAGAAGAGTTTTGCTGAAAAGTAAGTAATTCTAATATAAACATTGTGTTTATGCTAACAAATTAGAAATGAAAAGCTTGAACGGTGAGTGAGTCGCACAGCATACAATGGGTTTAGGAATCTTCATCATAAGATGCCACTTCCAACATTCAATAAGATTTACTTAATTTTGATACTAAAGGAATGGCATTTTGATAAGCAAAAGGGCTTATGTATTTCAGAAAATGTATCTAAGAAAAAAAAATATATGGCACCTAAGAAAAAGTATCAATCTAACAATAAATATTCTTAATAAAATGCTAAATTCAAGTTTTTGGTTTTTTTTAAGCAAAATATATAGATACCAGAAATACAACAGCATTCTCAGTCTTATGCAGTAAAAGTGCTTTTTCACAAATGAAACTCATTGCATGGGCAAGCACATCTGTGTGTCTTTAAAGTGCATTATATTTAAGGACTATAAAAAAAAATTAAAAATATATATATATATATTTATATGTGTGTGTGTGTCACACACAGAATATTGTTTTTCTTTAAACATTGCCTGTTTGCCAAAAATCCTCTCATCCCTTAATCTGACAAAGGGAATACATACTATAGATTTGTGACTTTTGCTGTATTAGCTATATCAGTTTTATAAGTGTGCATAATCTATGTTGCAACATTGTCCTAAGTGAGCGTCTACATTATTTAAACAAGAGGATTTTCTATTAGCAAGTCTACTGAAACATTATAGAATTTTACAGTAACACTCTTTATCTCCAGCTGCCATTACTTCTTGATGCAAAATTGATAAGAAGGATTATTTGTCAGACTCTACAATAATATTAGTTGCTGTGTTAAGCAAAGATCAATATTGATGTGCAAGTTCATATGTTCACATGAGTGACACATGCATAATTAGATCACCCTAACAAACCACAAAAGTAGTCCATTTTCTCATTAAGTCCCTGATGATCGAAAGTGCGGTGATATAGTGATATATTCAAAGGGATCCGCCATGATGTTGAGCGAGCCGGCAAAATATTCCATGTTGCAGACATCTATATTAACAGCCGGCATCGCTGTTACCGATGACCAGCGATGCTGGAGATATGTTTCAGACAGCATCAACGCTGACATTGGTGATGTATGGTAAAGGATCCCTTTGGAACATATTACACCAAGCCTAACAACTGTACATAACCGCAAACTAAACCTACACTATTTAACCCTTGAAACTGCCAATAGCCCACCCCAATCAACCTTCTACCCTATTAACCCCTAAACTGCCAATAGCTCACCACAATAAACCTTCAACCCAATTAACCCCTAAAATACCAATAGCCCAACACATTATCCCCCTACTCTACTTAACGCCTACACTATTAAACCCTAATCTGCCACAGTCCCCCAACTCAATAAGCCTCCTAACCTATTAACCCCTAATCCACCACAAACTCACAATGCAAACTACTTCTATACTTCTTCATTCTAGCACCCGACCCCCACCTCTAAGCTAACACCCCCTAAGTTAAAAAAAATATCAAAAACTAAATTTACAAAAAATAACAAAACCTAAGATTGAAAAAAAAAACCACTACCATAAATAAAAAACACAGTTATGCCTATACAATGAAGGTCCCCTTTAAAAACAAAACAAAAAAAACACCTTAAAATTAAAAAAAAATAAACTAACACTAAAAAGTACTTTTTAGAAGGCCTTTTTGCCCTAAAGTGACTTAGTTCTTTTTCAAATAAAAACTACAACTCCATTTTACAATAAAAGTAAACCCTCCCCCCAAACAAAAAGCCTAATCTAAAACAAACCCTAAACTAAAAAATAACCCTATTCTAAAAAAAAGATTGCCCTAAAACGGGCATTGGATTGGACATTGCCCTTAAAAGGGAATTTGGTAGAGGATTGCCCTAAAGGAATTACAGCTCTTTTTCTGCCTAAAAAAAGAAAAACCTATTCCAAAAAAAATTCTATACTAAAAAAACTAATCTAAAAAAAAGTTTTCCCTAAGACCTGCATTTGTTTGTGCATTGCCCTAAGGTGATTTAAGCTATTTTTTTTAATTACAAATAAATAAATCAAAGCCCTCTTCTAAAATAATCCTAAATGAAAAAACCCTAAGCTTAAAAATAAAAAAGCCCACCCCAAAACAATCATTACGCTAAACCCCAAAATGTGTACACACCAAATTGACTCCGGCTCCTACGTGATCGCCAACTGCCATCATGTATATAGTGTAAGGCAGTTAGTGTAGGTCTAGGGAAAGTATGGTCACAAAGGCATTATTTGCTGTGTAGAAACACTTCAAATATACGCCCGCCCACAGAAAGTGCTTACAAGTGGCAAAGTCTGCGATGTTTTGTCAGACATCCCAACTCTCCCTGAAGTTCAGGGAGTCTCCCTGATTATAATAGCAACTCCCTGATGCCAGCAAAACAATGGAATCTCCCTGAAACTCCAAGTACCATGATCCAATGTGGCCGAAATCCAGTAAAGTGTTTCTTTAAGGAATGCCTTTAGTTGCTGGGATGTTATAGAACCCTCAAAGCATGCATCAGTAACCAAAAAGCCACCGCTGATTTTAATAAAATAAAAACACAAATACTACCTTATTGACTGCACGTAATTAAACCATTAATATTCTAAAATATTTAAGCATTCAACAAGCCTTCAATCACTGAGAAATAGGTTTGTTGTATGTGGTTGTGCAATAAAGCTACTTTTTTAATGTGACTTTAGTGGGAAGCTACTTTAATGATAAGTCTCTATCTTATTTAGTGTTTCAAGGTGTCCAATATATAACTGGGAGGGATGGAGGAGGAGCGGCGCAGTAGCGGGTGAAGCCACCTCCCTGAAATGAGTTTTTGCAGGTTGGGATGTCTGTTTTGTTAATGTAGCACTCCCTAATATAAACATTGGCACTCAACGGCACTTTGCAGGTCCGCCCCTTTAATTTGAATATATTGACCGACCGATGGACTGCGAGGCCTAAAATTACAGAAAGGCAGTTTCTTGTCAGTCTTTCAATGCTTTGAATATCGGGGCCTAAATCATGGGCACATTTCTCTTACATTTTTTTTTTTGTCTCAGTCACACAATAAGCTAAATTTTAAGAATTTTAGAGCAATTCCATTCCTCTCATACTCCTGTATCTCTTTTCATTGTCAAGCCTTTTAATACTGGTAATACTGTTTATTCCCAAGCCCCCTTGATTATGTACTCAGATTCATGGAATCTGAAAAAAAACCCAACTACAATGATGATGCTGATGAAAATCATAAGAAGGTTTACAATTCTGAATGCAGCATACAAAACCAAAAGGAAGAATATATGCCTACATTTTTTTATACTAAACACAACAAATGAGAAAAGACTTGAAAGTTATTTCAGATGATAGGTAGAAAATCAATACAATGATGCAGCAAATAAAACTAGCAAGATGCCTTTTGTATATGACAAGAGATTAGCAACAGAATCTGCTTAGTTTGTACAGAATTTGTAAATGTGCTATCTGGCACTAATAACTTGTTTATAAAAAGTATTTGTAGCTGTGAATCAATCTGTGTCTTGAAGCTATAATTGAAAATAATAATCTACTATCAACACTTTTTTGTTTGTTTTTTATTTTTAGAAATAAATATATTGAGGTGTTGTGTTATTGAGACTTTTGTATAGTGAAGTTAAAATGTTTATTTTATTATTTTCAAAATGTAGACTCTTTGAGGCCCATTTATCAAGCTCAGAATGGAGCTTGAAGGGCCATGTTTCTGGCGAGTCTGAAGACTTGCTAGAAACAGCAGTTATGAAGCAGCGGTCTAAAGACCGCTGCTCCATAACCCTGTCCGTCTGCTCTAAGCAGGCGGACAGACATCGCCGGTCCATTTTTCATGAACAACCTGGGTTGTCCTTGCTGATTGGACAGCACCAATAAATAAGTACTGTTCAGGGTTCTGAACCACAAATTGGCTGGCTTCTTACCTTAGATGTTTTTTTTTTTCTTCAAATAAAGATAGCAAGAGAATTAAGACAAATTGATAATAGGAGTAAATTAGAAAGTTGTTTAAAATTGCATGCTCTGTCTGGTTCCGGGGGAGGAGCCCAGGTGTGAGGACACACGCTGCACCTGTGCTGATTTATCCACCCTACAAGCTCTTGGCGAGTATCTCTCGCCTAAAACCATTAACCCTGGGCGGCTTGTCTAGCGTGAAAACACACCGCTACTGGAACCCTGCTAGTGCCAAGACATTGCACTATAGCTGCACGTTGCAGCAAATGGAAGCTTCCCTGCGGCACTAAGCACTTCTTTTAAAGTACTTAAGTAACCTGGCAAACAAATTACTGGAAAGGTTCAAAGTGCCTGCATACATTTCAAAGTACTAATAAGCACCTTCAACACTGGCTCGTTATTATCCCTGGTGAGAGACATTCTGCTCCTGGCTACCAGCCTAAGTCTTTCTACACAGACTGAGCTGTTCTTTGAGATTTCTCACAAGTGGTTGCAGATGACTTGGATCGAGGCGGACGGAGGCCGCTGAAATTGTCCGGGACCGGACGCTCCTACCTGATGGTGTCCCTGATACGACTCTACTGCTTCCTGGTCCCTCCTTCCTTACCGTCTGCAGGTGAGACCGGGCGGTGCGTCCCTTGGCGGGCTTCATCTCTACCTCGGCTCCCTTAGCCTGTCTTTACTGAGAAGCAGAGAGCCTATTGATCCTTGGTTCAAGGCAGGCAGCACTTTCCGTCCTTTCTGGTGACCCCTCCCACCGATGCTGCGAGAGGGGTAAGGATTTCTCCTACATGCCTGGCCTTGCTATGCTCGATGGACGCTCCCCACAATACACCTCACAGTGAGCTCTAGATACCATACCAGCGAGATCATAACCGGTGTCTCATTGTTTAAAGGACGTTCCCCCCTCCACCGGTGCTGCGCAGGGGGGACAGCTCATGAGGAAGATCCTGATTCTACCACCACCAATTCAATGCTCAGAGATGGAGTCGGTAAAGTAGCTAATTAATCTGCTGCTATTTTTTTCTTACTGCTGTCTAAATTTACTGGACATTCTGACTTACCAATATATGGACAAATACTTATTGTGCAAAATATCCTTACATAAAAATGGATGTTCTTTCTTTTTTTTCATTATCTTCTATAATGTTTATATTATCACAAGTTTAAAAATATTCCTGAAAATAATTACAAGCCTGGTAAATACAGAAGGAACGTATAAAATACGAAAGAAATATATTTATAATTAGCTTACACATATTGTTTTTACACTCTGTGTTATTAATGGAATATAAACCTTTGTCTTATGTCACATAGCACAGTGATCACAAAAGGCCCTTAGTATAACTAGGGTCAAATATAAAGGCAAGATACACTTAGATATATAAATTGTTAGCTTTAAACTCTCAAACTAGTGCAAGTTAAGATACTCATAGAATAACAAATCTTAGGTTTGCATCTTGCACTTATGTAAGGTCAGAGAAAAAAATCTCTTCAAATAAGGTGGTTTCAGAAATACTACCAAAAGTATTAAACAGAGTGAATACTAGTACCACTGATTCCTTTTCTTCACATGTTAGAGTAAATCCTGATACTAATTGAAGTTATAACCTCTAGGATTGTATCTCTTAGCTCTCAGGTTACAGAGATAGTTTAAAAAAGGGGAAAAAAAAATAGTAAATAAAAAATACCTTCAGTTCCCCTCCTGAAACTACTATTGTTACAAATAATCTAAGATTGTTGAAATAATATTTCTGTCTACACAAATATTCATGGAAGGTGATACATTCTGAGCATATTAATTTCTATTACAGACAGTGGCTAATGGTTGTCTATTTAGTATAAAAGGCTCATTTAGACTTAACTAAGCTAAACAGGTACAGGTTGCAAAAAAGAAGGAAAAAAAAAGAAACAAAGAGAAAAAAAGATAAAGAATATATAACAGCGGTAAATTACAGATACTGATTCTCACTTCATACTTTACATTCCGCCCATACACTAAACCCACTTTCACCTGTTTGTAGATAATTCACATCCTCACACAATCCTACACACCATACCCTCCCCCCCCTTTTTTTTTTTTCTCTTTTTTTCTTTTCCCCACGTAATAGGAGATTTTTTTTTTTTCTTCTTCTCCTCTTCACTCACAGTCATAATTTCACATTTATTTAGATTCACAATCACATGGATAAATTTATACATCCACACTCTAAAAACACACCTCCCCCAATGGCGGCCAAACCAAGAGACAAGCGGAACAAGGCTATTGCAGATCCCCCCGCTGAATCGCTATCACACATAAGTAACACTCAATCACTACCTGAATCTATGGATATCCAGTCCTTAGTCCTCAGAATATCAGAAGCTCTCTCACCTAAATTCGAAATGTTAAGAAATGAGATTAAATCAGACATAACACATTTAACATCAGAAGTTAGACATTTCGCAAATAGGCTTACAGAGGCAGAACAAAGGATATCTGACCTAGAGGATAATATGATTGAATATAATGGCAAAACTGAAACCTCAAGTAACACCCTTTTAAAATTACAAAATAAAATTGAAGATCTAGAGAATCGGTCACGCAGGAACAATCTCAAAATAATAGGTGTCCCTGAGAAACAACATGAAGACCTATTTAAATTACTAACGGTAACAATCCCACAGCTTTTAAAGATCCCAGAGAACTTCCCTAAAACATTTATTGAAAGAGTACATAGAATTGGCCTTGGCCATCCTTCTAAAAATACCAGACCTAGGCCAATCATTGTTAGATTCCTAAACTACCAAGATAAACTCACATTTTTACAATCTTACCACAAATGTCAGCCCGTATTCCTAGAGGAAGTTAAAATCCTATTTTTTCAGGATTATTCAATTGAGACAGCCAATAAAAGACGGGAAATTACCCCACTGTGTACTAAGTTTATTCAACAGGGAATAAGGGCTAACATCTTGTACCCTGCTAAACTTAAGGTATGTGTAGAAAACCAGTCAATTGTTTTTGATACTCCAGCTGAAGCTGGAAAATTCTATGCTGAAAAATTTGCTACAGATCAATAGATCATCATGTAAAGTAATGCCACAGTGATGTTGATTATTGTTTAACCATAAGTATGGATCCTTCCAAGAAGGGTAATGAGAGACTAGAAGGTTATAGTTCTCTCAAACACGACTCCTTCCTCCCTCTAATCACTTTTTTTTTTTTCTTTTCTCTTCTTCCTCTTCTTTTTCTTCTTCTTCTAACAAACAATGAACATGCCTAGTAGAGTTAAAATCACTTCATGGAACATAGGTGGCCTTACCTCCCCCATTAAATGGAAAACTATATTAACCTACTTGAAAAGAATTAATACATCCATCGCATTCTTGCAAGAAACACACTTGAAAACTGAAGAGGTTCTCAAGCTCAAATCTACATGGGTTCAAGAGGTTTTTTTTTCTCCAAGTATTAGGAGGAAGGGGGGGGTCGCCATCCTAGTAAGTAAAAATATTAAGTATCAGGTAATACAAACAGAAAATGATTCTGAAGGGAGATTCATAATTTTAAAAATTAAAATTGATAACACATTATATACACTCTGCAACATTTATGCCCCAAATGTTTTTAATTTACCCTTCTGGGAAGTACTACAAGCTAGGCTCATGACGTGTGCTGAGGGATACCTGATAATGGGCGGAGATTTCAACATGACCCCCAAATGTCCGCTGGACAGGTTAAGACAGGATCGTGCGTTGAAAAAAACTAAAAGAGATAAACTAGAATCAAAACTTTTCTCTAGATTAATGTTAAATTTAAAAGTCCGGGATATATGGAGACTTCAAAATCCTAATTCTTGCGAATACACGTGCCTCTCAAAAGCACATAAATCTCTCTCAAGGATAGATCTCCTCCTATTGGATGAGAGATTATGTAAATTACAGGTGCAGGCTCAAATACTTCCCATAGCTATCTCTGATCATGCTCCAATTTGTTTAGATCTTCAACCACAAAATCGTAGGCAAACAATTAGACGATTCTTTTTTCCAACATTTCTTGCCACAGATCTTAAATTTAAAAATTGGCTAGAAGCTAAATTTAAAGACTACGCTTCTCTGAATTATGAATACATCTCACGACCCCTATTATTTTGGGAGACGGCTAAGGCAGTACTAAGAGGCGAGATTATAGCATATAATGTAAATAGAACTAAAAAACTAAAGCAAAGAGAGGGGGACCTGGCACGAGCAGTTTCTAATGCATACAACCTCCACCTAATTCTAAATTCTCCACAGAGCTGGGCTAAATATAACTCGGCCTTACAAAATAGAGATTCCTTCCTGCTCTACAAAACAACGCAGAATGATGTTAAGATACAGTCAAAATTATATCGATTTGGGAACAAAACGGGAAAAATATTAGCAAAACTTCTTAAAACTGAAAAGGGACCTCAATCGATAGATTACATAAAGACAGGAGCTCAGACAGTCAGTACGACTGAAGAGCTTCTACAACTTTTTGCTAAATATTACTCTGAATTATATTCTTTAAGGAAGTCCAATACACAGGCACGTGATAAATTCTGGAATGAAATTATCTTCCCCACTTTACATCCTGAAAAACTTCAGGACCTATATGCCCCAATCACTGAAATAGAAGTATCCAAAGCAATTCTAAAATTACCTCACAATAAAGCCCCAGGCCCAGACGCATTACCAAACGAATTTTACCAAGCTTTAAACATTACCATTACACCATATTTAACCATGTTATTCAATTCTTTATATATAGAGGGAGAGAACCCAACTCGTGCTTTTGCTGCGTCTTACACTACCCTAATATTAAAACCAGGGAAGGACCCAACAAAAGAGGAATCATATAGACCTATCGCATTACTCAATACTGACTATAAAATTTTAACTTCAATATTAGCACATAGACTCCAAACTATACTGCCCTCAATAATCCACATAGATCAAGCTGGGTTTATGCAGAATAGAAACTCTGCCTCAAAAATTCGCGAACTCTTCCTTCTTATTGATTACTTTAGAGAGCAGGGGTCGCAGGGGAGGGGGGAGGAGAGGACGCCCCTGATAAGGCAATAATTTCAATAGATGCCCAAAAAGCCTTTGACTCAGTCCACCATGATCATCTCATTTATACTTTAAATAATTTTGGACTGAAAGAAAATTTTAGTAAGTTCGTTACTAATCTATATCAAAATGCTACTACAAAGATAATGGTCAATGGAAATATGTCACAGGACATAGAATTACAACGCGGTACTAGACAGGGGTGCCCTCTCTCCCCCCTCCTCTTTGATCTTGCCATAGAGCCCTTTGCCATTCATATAAGACATCAAATTGAAGGGATAAGGGTAGGCAGGAAGGAATCTAAGATTGCTTTATATGCGGACGATGTCCTTATTTACATGTCTAATACAAAATTAAATATATCTAAACTCTTAAATATAGTACAACAATTTGGGTCCTTTTCAGGTTATCAGGTCAATAATACAAAATCCGAATTATTCTGGATTACCCAGACAAAAGACTCATTGATAAAAATCCCTTTTCATATAGCTCACAATTCTTTCCGTTATTTGGGAATTAACATCTCTCACAACTTAGACACTTGGTATTCCCTTAATTTCACTCCAATAATAAATAAAATTAAAGAATCTCTTAAAAATTGGCAAAATTTCCCACTATCCTTATCAGGACGAATAGCTGCCTATAAAATGATGCTCTTACCCAAACTCCTATATATGATACAGAACATCCCTCTTTTCATCAAGCGCAAAGATAGTGATCTTCTTAATTCCACTCTTAGATCATTTATCTGGCAAAATAGAAAACCCAGGGTCTCTCTTAAAAAACTATCTCTCCCCCTGAAATATGGGGGTCTGGCGCTACCAGACATACGAGCATACAATCAAGCTTTCTTAGTCCGCACAGTCATTGACTGGGTACAATTAAAAAATTATGTAACAGATAATGATCTGGAAAAAAACATAGTCTATCCTTTAGACTTAACAGCACTAATACATAATGACGCCAATCAGATCCCGAATCAAATTAAGAAGTTAAAAACTATTTATAATCCTATTCTGGCATGGAAAAAGATTTGTGCTATATTGGAGGTAGAACGTCATGTTTCCCGGTATATCCCATTTCTGGGTAACCCTCAGTTCGGAGATGGAATACAGGAAGGAATATTTAGGAAATGGAAAACAATAGGCCTCAGCAATATATATCAGATTCTTGACTTTGAAAGGAGATGTGTCAAATCATTTGAAACCTTGAGATTAGAATTCAATATACCAAACAAAATTTTTTTTGCTTATCTTCAGGCAAGACATTATGCCTTAGAACTCATTCATAAATATGGATGGAACTGGTCCTTGGAATCTCTTGGAAACTGGCTTGATGTTACCAAACTGGGACGTATGTCAATTGCATTTGGATACCATTTGTTGGTTTCAGTAAAGGGAACAAAAAATGTTGAGGCAACCCAGAATAAGTGGAGTGCACTGATCAAACAACCCCTAGATCCTCCATTACTCCAACTTTCAATACAAGAAACTGCCCGTGCCACTCTCTCCGCTTCTTGGAGGGAATCTCATTTAAAATTGATATATATGACCTATTTCACCCCTGAAAAAGGATATAGATGTGGGAGTAGTGGTTTTAATTCTTGCCCAAAATGCTCATTCCCGATGGCAGATCTCCAGCACATGTTATGGGCTTGCCCAAAAATTAGGAACTTTTGGTTAAAGATTCAATTTTGGTTGAATAAAATAATAGCCCCTTCTCGAATAACACTGTCATTAAAAATGATAGTTTTTTTGTTTCATCTAAATGAAGAAAACATTAAAAAAAATTATCAACATGACCATCCTGGCAGCAAGATATCTTCTTTTTAGTAAGTGGAAACAGACAACAATCCCTAGCATAATAGAAACTAAAAACTATCTAAAAAAGCAATATATATTGGAACAAATAGATACAGACCCAAATAATGAGCGAGAGATCAGGAAATTATTCTTGAAATGGTCACTGTTCATTAAAGATTTACCACCCAGTGAAGTTGACTTCCTGATTTATCCCTTCAGGAATTCAGAACTAGTTACTCTAGGCATATGGTAGTAATAATTAAATAATTTCCTTCTCTTTTTTTTTTTTTTTTTTTTTTTCTTTCTTTTCTTCTTTTTTTTCCCAAGATAACAAGGACTGGGTGCAGGATTAGAGGGGGGAATGGAGGGAGGTGGAGGAAAATCAGAAAAGAATCCTAATACAGAATATGTAAAGCATGTTTTTTTTGAGAACCAAATAGGTTGAGAATGCACACCTTAAACTTCCTGATTTACTATGCATTTCTAAAACTTCTCACAATATTTGTACCTACTTTTATGGTATTTTTTGTTGAATGAAATTGTATCTCACAATATTTGTACCTACTTTTATGGTATTTTTTGTTGAATGAAATTGTATTCTGGAACGGATTTAAATAAAATGTTAAAAAAAAAAAAAATTGCATGCTCTATCTGGATCATGAAAGAAAAAAATTGGGTTCAGTGTTCCTTTAATGAAAGATAGTTTATGGCATTGAGCAGGCATTTTAATTGCATGTGACTAGGGAGACTTAGGGGTTAATATCTTTTACGGAAAGAAAGAGGTTAACCTTCTATGGGGGTTCAAACTGAATTTTTAATAACTCTTTAGAAAATGATTTGTGAGCAATTTCTGGTAAACCAATTCCAATAATTTGTTTAGCAGAATTATTCTCTGAGAACGGTCTTTAGGACTGACAGACCTATAGTATGTTTGACGGCCCCTCTAGGTCCCTTAGATTGAACAATGTTGGCGGGGACTGTTAGGAGAGCACGGTCTTTCATAGAGGCGCTATATACCAACAAGGGCTGAATTTAGGGACTGTTAGGAGAGTGCGGTCTTTCATAGTGGCGCTATATACCAACAAGAGCTGAATTTAGGGACTGTTAGGAGAGTGCGGTCTTTCATAGTGGCGCTATATACCAACAAGGGCTGAATTTAGGGACTGTTAGGAGAGTGCGGTCTTTCATAGTGGCGCTATATACCAACAAGAGCTGAATTTAGGGACTGAACAAATCCTGAAAAAATCCTTCCAGGGTCTCAATGCTGCCCCACCACACGCCAAGCACATTGTCTATAAAGTGCTACCAAGTGGCACCAAACTGCTTAAACAAATCATTGACATAGACAAAAGTATTTTCAAAAGCATTTATCATGAATAGGTTGGCGTATACTGGGGCAGAATTGGATCCCATAGCTGTACCTTTTATCTGCACAAACCATGTATCTTGAAGAAGAAAGTAAACAGGACTTCAAATGAAGGAATATTATACACGTGAGACCTCCTATATTATTTATTTAATTAAATGCTCATGTCCCTTAATATATGTAGGTGAGTCAATCAGAAAAGCAAGGGAACGCATTAATCAACATAAATCAAATATTAGATGTTGCATAATTTCTTGAAAGCTGGTCATAATATTAGCCAATTAAAGTGGCAAATTATTGATCATGTAGAAAGATTAATGGGAGGTGGGGACAGAGAAAGGATATTAAAGCAAAAAGAAACAAATTGGATATACCACTTAGGACATTAAATAGGGAGATTGGCTATTTAGTGTTTATGTGATGTTATATAATGTGATTCCTTGTGTAGAAGGTTCTAGTAAGTAGTGATAATGGAACTTCCACATTACTTGTAATGTATTGATTGTGAAATTGAACACTATAAGAAATGGCCACTAGATGGCATCATAAATTGGAATACATGCTTTTGTGACCATTTGTATGTAATTGTAATTAATTGTTTAGCCTATAAATTAGAGGCAGAAGTAAGTTTGTAACATATGCATGATTAAGGCCAGTGGGACCGAAACGTCATATGATGTTCTATATGTAAGAATAAAATAAGAGACTGTCTTTGGGATCCACAGTGGGGCTGTGGGACTTTATATTTTTCCTTTATTGATTTCAAGTTGGAGGGTGTACAGACATGGCAGTTGTTACATGCAGTAAGGGAATAATGCCTGGGATATTCATTAGGTTCCTCTGAGGAATAATTATAGGGACATTGTAATGTACAAATTGCTAGGTACTTGCAAACTGCTCCTGGCGTTTTTTTGTGCCCTGTGTTAGAGAAGATTAATGTTGATGTTAGAAGCTTCAACTGCACATGACCTGACTCTCTAATATAAAAGAACCATTTGGAACCCTTTGCTTAGCCACAGTGAATTATTTTTATGTTTCAGGTCCCGACAGTATTATTCTACACAGGATCCTGAACCTATGTAGGGTCTAGCTTTCATTCTTCAGATGGACCTGTACTATTTAGAAATTGGAAATCAGCTTGCTCATGAACAATCTGGTCCTTTAAAAAATTGTAATTAGCCAGTGCTGCCAACAGTCATTCTCCTGGTGGGAACAGGTGCTTCACCACAGTTGAACTTTTGTTTTAGTGGCATTCTGTTCATGCTTTTTATTGCCATTCTGTTCCTTCTGTTTGACTACTATCCTGTTAGTGCTGATTAATTACTATCCTGTTACTACTGCATACCTTCCAACTGTGTTGCATCCTTCGGAGTGATCACATTCCCTTCTGCCACCTCTGTGTCCTGGGGCTGCCGGAGCCACCCAAGGTCTAATCAGGCATGCAAACTGGTGATAGGCTTGCAATGTGCAAATACGAACACTTCTAGTATCACTTTCCCCATGTTAACAAGTCTGTGTTAAAATAATATTTTATGTAGAACACTCTAAATGTTGAACTTTTGTTCTGTCTGCTATTTTATCTAAATCAAAACAATGAATTTATTTTAAGGTGAAATTGTTAAACGTTGAAAAATATTTTGAAGAGAAATTAAAAAAACAAACTAAAATATCAATTGTGTGGAAAAAGAAAATTAACTCCATACAGTTAAAAAGAATAAATTGCCTGTATGGCAATACAATTACTTACCAAATGGCCTCTACCTATTAAATATTAAAGTAACTAACATTTTTCTCTGGATAAAAGCTTCACTGTGGATAATGATCATTGATTAGACTGCAGATCTGAAGGAAAGAGCATTCTAAAGCAGTAAGAGTAATCAAACTGCATCAGTTAAGAAAATAGTACAAAATAATAATTTAAGTGTTTGGACATCTGATCCTAGTTAGTACTGTTAGCTCAATTATCCAGAAGTTGTGGCTATATCACACCAACCAGCCACTGCCAAGAAAGGGTCAACCTCAAAAACTCAGCAACCAAGCAAGGAGGAAACTTGTGACCTAAGACAAGCAGAGACCATCACTATTTAAGAGCTACAGGTGTTATTAGCTAAAATTAGAGTAAATGTGCTCCATCAACAATTACAAGATATCTGTAACAAACTGACCTCTATGGGAGGGTACAAAGAAAGTAACCTTTACTTAAAACTATCTATATGAAAACACATCTGGACTTGAGACCAAGATACAATTTTTCCCCAAAATTCTAAATGCTATGTGTGGTACAAACAAACTGTCCATACCTCAACAAACACTATCCACTATTAAATCTTATAAGAACTGAAGAAAGAAAGACGGTGCAAAATACAGAGCAATGCTACAGAAGAACCTTTTCCAGTCTGCTAAAAAGCTGAAGTTTGAGAGAAAGTTCACCTATCTTGGATCTACTTACCAAGTGAGAGACCCCTTCCCTAAGGGCATGGACAAAACTGACCACTCCCCCAAGTGCTTGCCTGCATATAGACTCCTGGGCAGGCTTCACAATGGGACTCTTAGCCCTTATTAGGCTGTTAGAGTAGTGTAGGTAGTTTTCCTGTCTTGGGGAAGCTCTGTTAGGATCTGTCATGTGACATTCAACATGGACTCTCTCAATTCCTTCTTTTATCGGCGTGACTGTGTTCAGAGAAAGCTGCATTATTGTCTCCTCTAAACGCTGGGTTTCTGTACTAGTCATAAAAGCACTTTGCATGCACTGTTGCATTTGCTTAAATCAGCTTTACATGATTTCTGCTGCACAGATGGATCATCAGATTAAATTGCCTGCTGCCCAGGACATAATTGAACATATTTAAAGATTTGTTCATATTTGGATTATTTTTCTATTCTATTTAGTGTTTTTATCATAGTGTGGGCTTTTAAATTTCTGTTATTTTTACATGTGTATTGTATGACAGAACCTACTTTGTAAAGTCTGTATTGGCCAGATATGTGGTGACATATTTACTAAATTCTCTACAACCCCAATTCTGAAAAAGTTGGGACAGTATGGAAAATGCAAAAAAATCAAACAAAAAGAGTCATTTGAAAATTAAATCCACCCTGTACTATATTGAAAACACATTATTAACACATTATTTGATGTTTTACTTTGTAAATTTAATGTATTTTTGAAACTATAATGTGTTAATAATGTGTTTTCAATATAGTACAGGGTGAATTGAGTTTTTAAATGACTCTTTTAGTTTGCTTGTTTTTGCATTTTCCATACCTTTTTTTGGAATTAGGGTTGTACTTCTGGGGAACATGTATTGAAACATGTATTGAATATTTTTAGAGGCTTAAAAATTTACTTTTTGAGTTTATTTAAACAATTCAAGAGACTCTTGGCATTGAGAAAGAACAGGAGCCTAATACTCCAATTTGTTTTAAATCTAGCTCTGATACCACTGAAGTTTTTTTGTGTTTTTGATCCAGTTAAAGTAATGGTAAACTCTCCCCTTTTAAAAATCAGATCTGGAATGTAAGCGCTATTTTAGATGGGGTTTTATTCATCATGTGCAATGAAGATGCGCTATAACTTAGTTATTAATATAGATATGAAATTCAAATACCCCACGTTACACCACCCACTTCAAAAGTCAATTTTCCTGTCAGCTAAATGATTGAATTACTCTCCAATCAATGCTCTAGCTACAACAAAAGTGCCATATGGGGAGAGCGCTGATTGGACAACAATTCAATCTGTTAGCTCACAGAAAAGTTTACTTTTGAAGTGGGCGGAGGAGCATGCAGTATTTGAATTTCATATCTATATTAATAACTAAGTTATACTGCATCTTCATTACAGCTAATGAATTAAACTCCATCTAAAATAGCGCTTACATTCCAGATCTGATTTTATAAAGGGGAGAGTTTACCATCACTTTAAGCAAATGTATATGGATATATTTTCAAAAACTGAAAAACAGCTGAATATCTCAAAAATGTATGTCTTTTCCAATTCCCAGATCTCTCCATACTACCTTTTTAGGTTTACCTAAAGTTGATGTTGCTACCAATAGATTGACCAAAAAAATATAATCTAAATGATTTGGTGGTAAGAGTACTTTCAGTCCTCAGACACCTAAGTTTTGTAAATCTTCCTATGTCCTCAGGTGCACATCTCAGTTTCAGAGCTTCAAGGTCCATAGCAGTACAGAATTTTTTTTCCCCAGAGCTGTAAATAGCAGACCCAATGCAGGCCTGTCCAGATTGGGACGTCACACCCGCCCGGCATTTCACTGAGCTGCAGACATTTCGAATTTGCTCCTGTGTACAACTCGCTCATTTCTTAAGTTAACAGAAACTGGATGAACAGTTCAACTTCTACTCTACTCCAGCTACGGTTAACTCTATCTAGGATTAAGTATCCAAGGATTATCGAATTTACTCAGACGGACTCAAGGTAATTTAATCAGTTACAAATCTGCAACATTTTACTATATGCAAATACCGGTTAACCTATGATTGAACAGTACTGCAACTTATAATTCCTTAAAGTATCTAGATACATCATGCCTGTCATAAGTTATTGTGAATTTAGTAACACACTTCCAATTCAGCGTAGCTTATAACTACTACTATACTATTAACCATTGCAGGAAGAATATAGTGTACTGCATCTACACATAGATACATTTCATATCTTATATCTCTTTTAATGACCCCACCATAGGTCACCCTCAGTCAATGAGCTAACTATGGGTTTTTATTCTATCTAATTACCCTAGGTGTGGTGTGAGACTGAGTGGAGAGGCGGATAAGATTATTACTTATAAATATATATCAGGTTATTTCTATGTGTATCCTTACATATTACCAAGCCTGAAAAATAATTACCCTACATATATATTTTCCATACTATAGGATGGATGTTAATGAGCTTACTAATCGTGTGGGGGCCTTGTCCCAAAATATGGATTTAATGCTTCAAGGACTTAGGGATCTTCAGACTGAAAACCAGGAGTTAAGAAAGTATATACGTGAACAAGCTATTCCAAAAGCTTCTTTACTTGATTTATCTACTCCTGAACCCCAGGTATGTCCTCCTGAAAAATTTACTGGGGAAAGGTCACAATTTAGGGATTTCAAAAATTCATGCACTCTCTTCTTTTCCCTAAAACCCCGCACATACCCTACAGAGAAAATTAAAGTACTCACAGTAATTTCTTACTTAAGGGGTGAAGCAAAAAATTGGGCTAATGCCTACTACGAAAATAATGATCCCATACTTAATTCATTGGACTCTTTCTTTGATGCTATGTCTCTAATGTATGAGGATCATGATAAACAAAATACTGCAGAAGCTGCCTTAAGAGTTTTGAAACAAGGTCGCCGTCCTGTGGAGGATTATATCACGGAATTTAAAAGATGGGCACCAGATACATTGTGGAATACCCCAGCACTTAGAAATCAATTCCGTATTGGTCTTTCTGATTCCTTGAAGGACGAGCTTGCCCGAACAGAAACTCCTGATAATCTTGAAACCTTAATGACTTTATCTATTACAATTGATCGCCGTCTTAGGGAAAGGAAGTATGAAAAAGGGGTCACTGATCATACTTACAAAAAATCTCCTACACCTGCAGCACATTTTCCTGTAAGAGCTCAGGAGGAGCCTATGGACATTGCTTTCATTAGAGGGCCTCTAAAAATAGAAGAGAAGCTTTGTCGCAAGCTTAACAATTTGTGTCTTTATTGTGCCGCAAAGGACCACGCGGTGAAAGAATGCCCCAGTCTCAATAAATCTAAAAAGGGTAAGAACATTTATTCTGTTTAAACAACGATAACATCTATACAACCATCTTCACATTTTACTCTTTCTGTTTTCTTACAGTGGCCACACAATCGAATACAAACCCAGGTCGTGATTGATTCAGGGGCTACTAACAATTTCATTAATTCCACGTTTGTTCTCACTAATAACATACCTGTAATAAAGAAACACGTTCCACTTGCTATCCGTGTTGTGGATGGTTCTTCTATAAATTCTGGTCCCATTACACATCATACTACACCAATTAATCTTACTTTCCCTTCAGGTCATACTGAAACTTGTAGTTTTGAAATTATACATTCACCACTGTTCTCTATGATCCTGGGTTTAGAATGGTTAAAGAAACATCAACCTAATACTCATTGGGCAAAAGGTTCTATAGATTTTGATTCTCCATACTGTATTTCACATTGCAAAGAAATTCCCACTATTTTACAATTAAATACCGACACTTCCTTACATTCAATACCTTCCATTTATTCAGATTTAATGGATGTTTTTGATAAGAAACAGGCCGAGGTTCTCCCACCACACATAGCTTTTGATTGCCCTATTGACCTATTACCAAATTCTAAGATACCTTTTGGGCACATATACCCGTTGTCTCAGCCTGAACTTGTTCATCTCAAAGAATATCTAGAAGAGAACCTTAAAAAGGGTTTCATTCGTCCATCTACCTCACCTGCAGGTGCGGGAATATTCTTTGTAAAGAATAAGGATAACAGTCTGAGACCAATCATTGACTACAGACAACTCAACAAATGCACCATAAAAAACAGGTATCCTCTTCCCCTTATTCCAGAACTGATTGAACGCCTTCAGGGAGCAACTATTTATACAAAACTTGATTTGAGGGGTGCCTATAATTTGATAAGAATCAGGAAAGGGGATGAATGGCTAACGGCATTCCGTACCCGGTATGGCTTATATGAATATACCGTAATGCCATTCGGGCTATGCAATGCTCCTGCAACTTTTCAGTATTTTATTAATTTTCTATTCAAGGATCTTCTAGATATCAGCATGGTCATTTATTTAGATGACATTTTAATTTATTCTGATACTCTTGAAAATCATATCAACCACGTTAGAACCATACTTTTAAGACTTAGAAAAAATCATTTATATGCCAAGGCTGAAAAATGCATTTTTCATACTGACACCATTTCTTTTCTTGGATACAAAATTTCTCCTTCTGGTATTCAAATGGAATATAACAAAGTTGATACTATTACAAATTGGCCTACACCTACGTCTAAAAAAGACATCCAGAAATTCGTAGGTTTCGCAAATTTTTACAGGAAATTTATACAAAATGTTTCCAACATCATTAAACCACTTACCTATCTCACTAGAAAAGCTTTGAAGTTTACTTGGAACCCAGAAGCTGATAAGGCCTTTAACCTACTCAAACAAAGTTTTATAACAGCACCTATTTTGCAATTTCCAGACCCTCAGAAACAATTTTTCTTAGAGGTGGATGCTTCAAATTACGCATTAGGTGCTGTACTCTCTCAAAAGTCTTCACCCGATCAGCCTTTACATGCTATAGCTTTTTACTCTAGAACTATGAACTCAGCAGAATTAAACTATCCGGTCGGTGAGAAAGAGCTCTTAGCTATAAAGGCAGCTCTAGAATTCTGGAGGCATCTCTTGGAAGGTTCTAGACATCCGATAATAATTTATACCGACCACAGAAATTTACAGTATCTGAGAACAAACAAGACGCTATCTGCTCGACAGTTAAGATGGAGTTTATTCTTTACAAGGTTTGATTTTATCATCACATATCGACCAGCTCAAAAGAATGTTAAAGCTGACGCTCTTTCAAGAGCTCTTCTTAAACCTCCAACTGAAACCATTTCGAACACCATTGTACCATCACAAAGTATCATTGGTCTCACTATAGCTAGTACTCCTTTATTTAGGAAGCATCAATCAGAAGACTCCACTTTGAATTCTCTTAACCTAACTAAACGTTCCAATGGGTTGCTATATTTTGGACATAAATTATATGTACCAACCACTCTCAGGGATCAAATTCTTAACAACGCCCATGATGCACCTATGTCGGGACATCCAGGTGTTCGCAAGACAATACACCATATACAAAGGGATTTTTGGTGGCCAAAATTGTCACATTCAGTCAAACAATACGTTAAATCTTGTACTATTTGTACTACCTGCAAGCCTTCACATAATCATCCCTACGGTTATTTGCTTTCTTTACCCATAGCAGATAGACCTTGGAGGTATATTTCCATGGACTTTATTGTTGAGTTACCACCTTCCTCAAATCATAATACTATATTTGTCGTTGTCGATCATTTCTCAAAAATGGCTCATTTTGTGCCCTGTCATGGACTACCCACCGCATTCGAAACTGCTCAACTCTTTTTAAAACATGTTGTACGTCTACATGGACTACCAGATTCCATCGTTACTGACAGAGGTTCCCAGTTCACCTCTCGGTTCTGGACTCAACTGTGTAAAATTCTTCATATTGATAGGCACATGTCCACAGCTTACCATACTCAGTCAAATGGACAGACTGAAAGAACTAAACAAACTTTGGAACAATACCTTCGTTGTTACTGCACATACCAACAGGACAATTGGTATAATTTATTACCAACTGCAGAGTTTTCATACAATAATACCATAAATACATCAACAAAGTTGACACCATTCTTCATTAATTATGGATTTCATCCTTCATATCATTTATTGCAGAGAGATGATTCTAATTCACCGCTGGTTAATGATACTTTAAACACCATTGCTCAAGCTTTTCCCATAATTCAAGAAACGCTCAAGAATGCACAATCAAGTCAAAAAAGGTACTATGACCTTAGAAGATCTAAACCTCCTGAATACAAGGTCGGAGATTTAGTTTGGCTCTCTTCTTGACATCTTAGATTACAAATTCCTAGCAAAAAATTAGCAAGATTGTTCCTTGGTCCATTTAAGATAACTAAGATTATTAATCCTAACGCAGTATCTTTGGAATTACCGTCTTCATATCGAATCCACTCAGTTTTCCATGTATCTCTCCTCAAACCATATATTCCCACTAGACCTAGTACTAGTACAACTCTTGCTCCTATCCCTGTGATTGAAGATCTTCGTTGATTCAAGATTTCAAAATGGGATTCTTCAATATTTGGTCCGCTGGAAGGACTATGGTCCTGAGGAAAATTCTTGGGAACCATCTACCAATTTATCTGCTTCACGACTCGTCTCCTTATTTCACCGTCGTCATCCGGACAGGCCCCGACCCTGAAATTTTGGGGGTCGGTTTTGAGGGGGGTATACTGTCAGGAACTATGTCTTTATCATACTCCTGTACTTCTCCTTTAAGTTCCTGATCATGTGACTATTCTATCTTACTTAAGGATCATTCACCCTCTCAACCCTGCTTGGTAATTTGAGATTCTAAGGATATCTCCTGAGTCAGTATATGGATTTCACAGAGAACTAAGAATTGCCTTGGAAACTAAAATCAATAAAACAAAGGATGCAGGAAGATCAATACATCTGACACATTGTATCTAATTCTTTTGTGCTTAACATAACAAACTGTTATTTTGCTTTTCATATGCAGATTAGCCACGCCAGCTCTTTCACACTGATACTCGGCGTGTGACGTCACACCCGCCCGGCATTTCACTGAGCTGCAGACATTTCGAATTTGCTCCTGTGTACAACTCGCTCATTTCTTAAGTTAACAGAAACTGGATGAACAGTTCAACTTCTACTCTACTCCAGCTACGGTTAACTCTATCTAGGATTAAGTATCCAAGGATTATCGAATTTACTCAGACGGACTCAAGGTAATTTAATCAGTTACAAATCTGCAACATTTTACTATATGCAAATACCGGTTAACCTATGATTGAACAGTACTGCAACTTATAATTCCTTAAAGTATCTAGATACATCATGCCTGTCATAAGTTATTGTGAATTTAGTAACACACTTCCAATTCAGCGTAGCTTATAACTACTACTATACTATTAACCATTGCTGGAAGAATATAGTGTACTGCATCTACACATAGATACATTTCATATCTTATATCTCTTTTAATGACCCCACCATAGGTCACCCTCAGTCAATGAGCTAACTATGGGTTTTTATTCTATCTAATTACCCTAGGTGTGGTGTGAGACTGAGTGGAGAGGCGGATAAGATTATTACTTATAAATATATATCAGGGTATTTCTATGTGTATCCTTACAGGACCCTTCCGCAACTAAATATATGTATTAACCCCTGGCCTATTAACCCCTAAACCGCCAGCCCCCCACATCACCATAAATTAAATTAAGCTATTAACCCCTAAACCCAACATACTGCTAACTTTACATTACATATTAACTCATCCCTATCTTATAATAAATTTAAACTTACCTTTAGAATTAAAATAAACTATATTAAACTACTAATTAACCTACCCTAACTATTATCCTACAATTACATTAAACTATATTAAACTAATAATTAACCTACCCTAACTATTATAATAAAATTACATTAAACTAACAATTAAATTAACTATATTACATTTCTAAAAACCTAACCCTACTCAAGTTATTTAAATCTACTATTAAAAAGTACTAAGTTACAAAAAAATAACAACTAAGTTACACAAAAGAAAAAATAAATGATCAAATATTTAAACTAATTACATCTAATCTAATAGCCCTATCAAAATAGAAAAAGCTCCCCCCCAAAAAATAAAAAATCCTAGCCTACACTAAAGTACCAATGGCCCTTAAAAGGGCCTTTTGCGGGGCATTGCCCCAAACAAATCAGCTCTTTTACCTGTTAAAAAAAATACAAATACCCCCCAACAGTAAAACCTACCACCCACACAACTAACCCCCCCAAATAAAAACCTAAATCTAAAAATACCTAGGCTTCCCATTGCCCTGGGAATTTGTATGGGCATTGCCCTTAAAAGGGCATTCAGCTCTTTTACTGCCCAAAGTGTCCCTAACCTAAAATTAAAACCCACCCAATAAACCCTTAAAAAAAATCTAACACTAACCCCCGAAGATCCACTTACAGTTTTCGAAAACCGGATATCCATCCTCATCCAAGCGGCAGAAGTCCTCAGCGAAGCCGGCAAAAGTCTTCATCCAAGCGGGCAGGTCTTCATCCAGGCGGCATCTTATATCTTCATCCATCCGGCGCAGAGCGGCTCCATCTTCAAGACATCCAGCATCGAACATCCTCTTCTTACGACATCTCTTGAAGAATGAAGTTTCCTTTAAATGATGTCATCCAAGATGGCGTCTCTTACATTCCGATTGGCTGACAGAATTCTATCAGCCAATCGGAATTAAAGGGGAAAATATCCTATTGGCTGTTGCAATCAGCCAATAGGATTGAGCTTTCATCCTATTGGCTGATCCAATCAGCCAGTAGGATTGAGCTCACATTCTATTGGCTGATTGGAATAGCCAATAGAATACAAGCTCAATCCTATTGGCTGATTGGATCAGCCAATAGGATGCAAGCTCAATCCTATTGGCTGATTGCAACAGGCAATAGGTTTTTTTCCCCTTAATTCCAATTGGCTGATAGAATTCTATCAGATAATCGGAATGTAAGGGACGCCATCTTGGATGACGTCATTTAAAGGGAAACTTCATTCTTCAAGATTCGTCGTAAGAAGAGGATGCTCTACGCCGGATGTCTTGAAGATGAACCGGCTCCACGCTGGATGGATGAAGATAGAAGATGCCGTCTGGATGAAGACTTCGCCGGCTTCGATGAGGACTTCTGCCGCTTGGATGAGGATGGATGTCCGGTCTTCGAAAACTGTAAGTGGATCTTCGGGGGTTAGTGCTAGGTTTTTTTAAGGGTTTTTTGGGTGGGTTTTAATTTTAGGTTAGGGACTTTGGGCAGTAAAATAGTTAAATTCCCTTTTAAGGGCAATGCCCATACAAATGCCCTTTTCAGGGCAATGGGGAGCTTTGGTTTTTTAGATAGGTTTTTATTTGGGGGGTTGGTTGTGTGGGTGGTGGGTTTTAATGTTGGGGGTGTTTGTATTTTTTTACAGTTAAAAGAGCTGATTTATTTGGGGCAATTCCCCACAAAATACCCTTTTAAGGGCCATTAGTAGTTTATTGTAAGCTAGGGTTTTTTTTATTTTGGGGGGGCTTTTTTATTTTGATAGGGCTATTAGATTAGGTGTAATTAATTTAAATATTTGATCATTTCTTTTTTATTTTGTGTAATTTAGTGTTTTTTATTTTTTGTAACAGTGTTTTTTATTTTTTGTAACTTAGTTGTTATTTTTTTGTAACTTAGTAATTTTTAATTGTAGATTTAAACAATTTGAGTAGGGTTAGGTTTTTAAATATTTAATATAGTTAATATAATTTTTAGTTTAATGTAATTTTAGTATAATAGTTAGGGTAGGTTAATTAATATTTTAATATAGTTTAATTGAATTTTTGTATAATAGTTAGGGTAGGTTAATTAATACTTTAATATAGTTTAATGTAATTTTAGTATAATAGGGTATGTTAATTAATAGTTTAATATAGTTTATTTTAATTCTACAGGTAAGCTTAAATTTATTATAAAATAGGGATGAGGAAATTGTAATGTAAAGTTAGCGGGTTGTTAGGTTTAGGGGTTAATAGCTTAATTTAGTTTATGGTTTATTAAGTGTAAATGTAACTTTTATTCTAGCCTAGAAATCAATGGGATATCTGGCAGTATCGAACATGAGCTTTTGCTGCTTTCAGACTCCAATTGATTCCTATGGCATCTGCGGCCTCCAGGGTGGAAGATTGAAAACCAGGTACACTGGGCCGGAATAGTGGCGAGCGTACCTGTTAGAAATTTGATAATTTGCAAAAGTGTCAAATAGTGCCAAATTTGTATTCGGAACATCTGTAATGACATAAGCATCGATCTGTGTCGGATTGAGACCGGCGGATCGTATGTTACGTCACAAATTTCAACTTTTGCCGGTCTGTAGACTGTGATAAATGGGTCGAATCAAGCTCGCTACAATTACGCTGCGGAATTCCAGCGTATTTGTGATTGACTGCTTGATAAATATCCCTCTTTGCCTTAAAAACAGCATCAATTCTTCTAGATTAGTAAGGATATTGTCAGGTGCATGGTTAAACAATTATACCAAACAGGTGTTAATGATCATCAATTTAATATGTAGGTTGAACAAAAACAGCTCTGTAGTAGCAATAAAACCTGTATTGGAACAGCCAAACTCTGATAACAAAGCAAGTTTGCTGAAGACATTTTAATGTCAAAAGTCATAAAACATGGCAAGAGTGGTCACAGCAATAAGATACAAGACATTTATACTGCATCAGCATACTTTTTTCCAGGCAGAAATCTCAAGGCAGACAGAGGTTTTAAGATGTGCTGTCCAATTTCTTCTGATTAAGCACAAAGATATGAGCAACTTTGCGGACTGTAGACACAGTGGTCAGCCAAGGAAACAATGAGCAGATGAAAGACACATTATGCTTACTTTGCTTCGCAATCAGAATATGCAGTCCAGCAGTGAGATCAGCTCAGAATTGGCAAAAAACAGTGTGACCCTGGAACACAAATCTCCGGCCCGTCGAAGACTGTTGAGAAGTGGTCTTCATGGGAGACTTGTGGCCAAAAAGAAATTCCTCATAGAAACAAGGCAGGCTAATGGAGTTGGAAATTTGGTCAGAATTAATGACTTTCTCAATGCTGAGAAGTACAGGCAGATACTTATTCATCCGTCATGCAGTACCATCAAGGAGGCATCTGATCTCAACATCATCAAGTCTTTCTGGGATTACATGAAGAGACAGAAGCAACTGAGGCTGCCTATATCAACAAAAGAACTGTGGTTATTTCTCCAAAATGTTTGGAACAACCTACATACCGGGTTCCTTAAAAAAAGCTGTGTGCTATTGGACCTAGAAGAATTGATTCTGTTTTGAAGGCAAAAGTGGCCACTCCAAATATTAAATGGACAGTCTAGTCAAAAATAAACTTTCATGATTCAGATAGGGCATGCAATTTTAAACAACTTTCCAATTTACTTTTATCATCAAATGTTCTTTCTTCTCTTGGTAATCTTTGTTGAAAGCTAAACCTAAGTAGGCTCATATGATAATTTCTAAGACCTTGAAGGTCGTGTTTGTTCTCAGGGCATTTTGACAGTTTTTCACAGCTAGAGGGCATTAGTTCATGTGTACCATTTAGATAACATTGTGCTCACGCATGAGGAGTTACCTAGGAGCCAGCACTTATTGGCTAAAAATCATCTCTGTCAAAAGAAGTAAAATAAGCGGGCAGTCTACAGAGGCTTAGATACAAGGTAATCAAGAGGTAATATAACTGTGTTGGTTCGGCAGAACTGTGGAATGGGTAATAAAGGGATTAGCTATCTTTTTAACAATAAGAATTCTGGAGTAGACTGTCCCTTTAATTTGATTTCAATTTTTCTTCTGTTTCCTCATTTTATATTTTACTAATTGATACAAATAAACTATTAGAATCTATTTTTTTCAAAACATTCTTACTTTATAACATTTTTTTCACTCATGCCTAAAACCTTTTGCACAGTACTGTGTGTGTAAGAGTGTATATAGTTATATAATAATAATGTGTAAATATAGAGTGTGTGAATGTGTACAGTATATATATATATATATATATATATATATATATATATATATATATATACTATATATATATATACTGAATATATATATATATATATATATATATATATATAATGTAATGTGTGTGTATATATATATATATATATATATATATATACATACACACACACAATATATATATAGTATGTGTGTGTTGTGTGTTGTAACAGACCACATTTGTTCATGCGCATCTGCCAAGAGACAGGAACACGCTCACACACTTTATATGTTTTATAGACCTGTGGAAGCAAAATAGCACTGTTTCATAAATAAACAAAATCTAAACAAAAGCTCTTACTAAAAAATTTGCAGCTGACTATTATGGGGCAGCTTGTCTGCTTACCAAAAAAATAACAACAGTAGCAACAGTGCTTAATAATTTTACCAATTTCTATCAGTTGTAGTTGAATATCAAAAAGCGCCTAACTAGAGGCTATGGGAGGTGGGTTAAATTATTGGAATGTGCCTTTCTATCAAGGGTAGATAGTATTGGTACAATTCAAGGTTGTATAGAGTTAAATGTTTAAGCAGTGTAACAATTTAACAAGTTTATTATCTACATACAATCAAATAAAATTAAACATATAATTGAAAGCATTCAGTTAAAAACATGGATCCATGTACATCAATACGTAACATTTGTTAAAACAAAGACTTATTTCAAAAAGACTTATTTCAAAACTTAAAACCAAGACTTATTTTAAAGTTACTTTAAAATAATGGGTTGACATAAAATTGTTGTTCAATTTTTAAAAAAGATTCTTAAAATGTGGTTTGGGTATATTGCACCAGTTAGATGATCAATCTGATTGTCTCTAGTCCCTTAGTGGAAATGTCCTCCTTAGTGAAAAATGTGAAAAAATATTTAAAAATAAAAATACAAAAGTGAAAAAATGAAAAGAACAGTTCACAAAAAAGTGGTGCACAAAAAATGTATGTTAGTGCCTAAAAATGTGTAAAAATCGGAAATATGTTGGATCAAAAATATAATGGATCAAAAAATATATAAAAGATTAAACTCAAAAAATCGTCTTGTAATCCAAAAATGGTGATAGTGAAAAATTAGTTAGTGAAAAAAGGTTTATATGGTATAGATATAAATCCCAAATCCTTTATCCAATATTTAGTGGTTCAGGGTGCGTGTAATGTTAATAATATTGATTTAAGATCCTCCTTTGCTTTCTGGTAAATGCTTTGTTGTTGGAGTGTTTTCTAGGGTGTTCGGTCTATAGTAAAAGACTCTATCCTCATACAACCTGCAAACAACAAAACAACATAGTGCAACATAGTCTTGAAAAAGGCCTAACTGAGAGGCCGAAACACGTTGACAGAATTTGGTGAGCAATATTTCATTATTCCTTTTATATCTGTAGCATTATTGCACTATGTTGTTTTGTTGTTTGCAGGTTGTATGAGGATAGAGTCTTTTACTATAGACCGAACACCCTAGAAAACACTCCAACAACAAAGCATTTACCAGAAAGGAAAGGAGGATCTTAAATCAATATTATTAACATTTCACGCACCCTGAACCACTAAATATTGGATAAAGGATTTGGGATTTATATCTATACCATATAAACCTTTTTTCACTATCTAATTTTTCACTATCACCATTTTTGGATTACAACACAATTTTTTGAGTTTAATCTTTTATATATTTTTTGATCCATTATATTTTTGATCCAACATATTTCCGATTTTTACACATTTTTAGGCACTAACATACATTTTTTGTGCACCACTTTTTTGTGAACAGTTCTTTTCATTTTTTCACTTTTGTATTTTTATTTCCACTAAGGGACTAGAGACAATCAGATTGATCATCTAACTGGTGCAATATACCCAAACCACATTTTAAGGATCTTTTTTAAAAATTGAACAACAATTTTATGTCAACCCATTATTTTAAAGTAACTTTAAAATAAGTCTTGGTTTTAAGTTTTGAAATAAGTCTTTTTGAAATAAGTCTTTGTTTTAACAAATGTTACGTATTGATGTACATGGATCCATGTTTTTAACTGAATGCTTTCAATTATATGTTTAATTTTATTTGATTGTATGTAGATAATAAACTTGTTAAATTGTTACACTGCTTAAACATTTAACTCTATACAACCTTGAATTGTACCAATACTATCTACCCTTGATAGAAAGGCACATTCCAATCATTTAACCCACCTCCCATAGCCTCTAGTTAGGCGCTTTTTGATATTCAACTACAATATACATCAACCTCAGGGGCAGCTAGGCACCCCATTATCATAAAGCTTATTGGGATATTTTGAGCGCTGTAAGATATCATTCAATACAATTTCTATCAGTTGCAGCAATACAGGTTTTGCCAACTCCTTGTCTCTCTCCTGACTAAGATTTTCCCCAGTCTTTTAAAGGAACCAAACCAGTATCAAGTGAGCCTAGTCACCTTAATTACTCACACACAGACTCAGTGGAAAAACCTGAACTGAATTCTCACAATTTTCCTGTTAGTGAAATCGGCACCCTGCTCTTCTGAAAACTCCACTCCAGGGGATCCAAAATGCACACACAGAAACATAATGCAAATAAATTATAAATAGCTTTTCCTGGTGCTATATGCTTATCCCACTTCCAGGGTAGAAACTGGGTAAGATTCTGTTCCTAAGTATACACCATTCACTACCTTCCCATACACTTTGTCACAGTGGGGATAGATGGATAGATGATAGATAGATAGATAGATAGATAGAACATGTGAATTCCCAAAGAGTTTTGGCCTAGCTACTAGATTTTGAAGATATACCCCCCTACCAGAGTAGTTAAATACATGGGTAATGTCCCACCATACTTTGCAGCTCTCAAACAGGACTCTATCTATGTGTTTTACCATTTTGTGGGATTTTAATAAATAGGTCAATGTTAAAAGTTGAGTGACAAATAACTGATAATAATAGTTTCATTGTTCTTGATTAAAATTGAGTGTTACTTCCATAATTCATGTGATTACCTTGTAATATCTCTTTGTAAAAGTTGGCATACATTTTTTACCATAATTGGTAATAGTACCAAGAGCACTGAAGACTACCTAACTCCTAGTAGTAAATGCCTAAACCGCTATACCACCTATTGCTAAAACTCCCTGCTGCTTTTAACTCTAAACAGTTTAGAAGAAATGTTAACTGGCACTACACACGTCTGCTAAGTAAGGAAAAAAGAATCTGTAACACAGATTCCGGTGCTGTCCCTTTTAAATTAATATTAACAAAGGAGAGACAGAAAAGACAGGGGCTTAAATAGCACTCATCCTTACTAGATAATAGTAATAGTAAATATAAAAATTATATACTTTAATATTTAAGGTTAAAATAGGGTAGAACACCCTTAATATATCCTAAACCCACTACCATAGAAAACAAATAGCAAAAAACTAACACCAAACCAACAGTCACTTTTCTGTTTCCTGGCCGATAGCGGGAAACGTCGGCGTCAGGTGACTGAAGTGACTGTATAGTATGGAGTAAAGTAATCTTAAAACAAACGCGTTTCGGCTAATCCATAGCCTTTCTCAATGCTGTACTTTACAATGTCAAAATGTTTAAGCCGAAGCTCAAGCGTGTGTGGCCTTATATACCGGTCTGTAGCTTAACGACCAGCCAATCCAGAGTGTCTAGAGGGAAGCGCCTACGTATTGTCCAATCGTAGTGTGAGACTAGAAACACCTACTGTTTTGGCTGCTATGTGTGGTTAAGGAGTGTACCTTCGGTCATAACATACACGCTCATTGGGTGACTTGAAAAAGCTAGCTCAGATGCCCAATTATATGGTAACAATATGACGATCACATTGTAAATTCTGGGTAGCAGAACTTATGCACTAAAAGAGCGAACGAATTTCAATGAGACACTACTATGTAACATAGCAATATTTAATAAGTAAATTTGTTATGATCGTGTTCTGTATAATACCCCTGTGTGATTATCTTAATAAAAAAGAGACCAAACTAAACACTGATCCATCTGTACACACTGATAATATCCCCAGGATACTATCCCAAATCGGAATTCCGTGTTTGATTCCTGGGTACTTTATATTGTTATAAGTGTGACATATTGTGTGTGTGAATTTGAATTGGGTTTCAGGTTAGATGGTAAATATTAAGACTGTGATCGTATTCATATGCAGTGGTGTCAGTATACAACATTATAACTTATTTGTGATAGAATATTGATCAAAGCTAAACAAATTGTTTCCTACTTTATACAGTCATATGAAAGAATGTATGCTCTCAATTATCCTCATAACTATATAAGTAATAATGGTTTAATCATGGCGATATTAAAATTATTACATTCACTTTCAAATTAGACTATGTATGTATGTAGGAAAATAAGGTATATATTTGCTATGATCATAAATTCCGTTTTTAAAAAGTATATATAGTGTGTTGTGACTGACATATGCATTATGTGTTGCCATTATGGGTTGTGTCAAAAAGACACAAGCATACCCATAGTGGACTAGGTTGCCATAATTCAGAAGGGGCATATGGTTATCTTAGAGTCACCCAATTAGATATACACCCAATAATTATTATACTCATTCATACCATTGGGTATGACGGTATTCAGATTGAAAACCCACTTGGTTTCCATCTGTAATAATTTATTCTCAGTACTTCCCCCTCTTATTCCAGGCTTGAGTCGTTCCAAGCCCCAACATCTTAAAGCATTGGTCTTCCCATTATGGGCATGTAGAAAGTGTCTTGCGACACTTGTAATTTGTTTATGTTTATCCACATCCCTCTGGGCAGTCCTTATATTACTGAGATGTTCTGTAATACGTGTTCCCATACTTCTTGTTGTCATGCCAACATAAAATAAATTACAGCTACAAGAGATACAGTAGATGACATTAGTACTCTGGCAGTTGATATGTTGTCTGATTTTACACGTATTCCCAAATCTATCGACTATTGTTTGTTTTTTAACCATATGCTGGCATACTGAGAAATGCCCACACGCGATAGAGCCTTCATAAATAGGTGATTTTTTAGCATTTCTGTCATAATGACTTGTTATGAGTGTATCTTTGATATTGCTAGCTCGCCTATATGTTAATAGAGGTCTATCTGGTAGCAATGGTTTCAATAGTTCGTCTCTGGTAAGGACATGCCAATGCTGTTTTAAAATGTTGGTAATTTGGTCACTTTGTGTGGAATATGTAGTGATACATCGCAGGGGAGTATTATTCTCTTTAACTTTCGGGGTTAATAACTCTCTCCTATCCTTTAGCAGTGCTCTGTTATAGGCTTTAGCCAAAGATTTTCTAGAATAGCCTCTTTCAAGTAGTCTTTTTCTTAGATCGTGTGCAGCTTTTTTGAAACTATCTAGTGTACTACAATTTCTACGTAGGCGTGTATATTCTCCCATGGGTAACCCTTTAATTGTGGCAGGATGGTGGTAACTGCTTGCATGTAGTATATTGTTAGTAGACGTGGGCTTTCTATATGCATTAGTTTCAATTAAGTTGCCTTTCTTGTGGATAGTAAGATCTAGAAATTCTACTTTTGATTTTTGTATAGTAGATGTTAAATATAATCCAAAAGGATTATCATTCAGAGTATCTATGAAATCTATGAGGAGGTTTTCAGGGCCATTCCATATGAATAGAATATCATCTATATATCTGGACCAGTGGGAGACATGTTGAGTGAAGTGTTTTAGATTTTCATTAAACACTACTGTTTCTTCCCACCAGCCCAGATATATATTCGCATATGTCGGGGCACATGAAGTGCCCATGGCCGTCCCACATATCTGCAAATAGAATTTATCATCGAATACGAAAAAGTTATGGGTTAATATAAATTCTATCATATTCAGCAGAAATTCTTTAACCTCCTCACTCATATTGGTGTTTTTGTTTAAGTAGTATGACACCGCTTTACACCCCCAGTGTGTTTTTATACTGGTGTAAAGCGATTCAACATCACATGACACCAATACAGAGTTAGTTTCAATACTGATCTCATTGATTTTGTTAAGTAGATGCATTGTATCTCATGTATAAGATGGTAAAGAGTCTACAATGTATCTTAAATGTGCATCTACATATTTGCTTGCTTTTTCTGTGAGGGAGCCGATCCCAGACACTATCGGCCTTCCTGGTGGCTTGTGCATGTCTTTATGTATTTTTGGCAGCAAATAACTCTAAACAACCACATCTCCACTACAAAAAAATCCCTATTTACCCGTAAGACACCACAACTATCAACACAAAACTCCTACTGCTAACCCCCCTCAGATATTAAACTTTAAATAAAACCCATAAAAAAGCCATCTGCTAACCCCCCCTCCACTATTAACCACTTAACTTTTACTCACCCTCAGCATCATGATTTTTACCATTGCACACCCCAAATTATTTTTTGTTTGGGGGGGACGTTAGGTAGGGGAAATTTTAGGGGAGGCTTAGGTTAGGGCTATATTTAGGCAGAGGGATTTGGTCTGCAGGGTCCATGGTGGGGTTTCTTAGGTTAGTGGTGGGTTTTAGTGGTCAGTTTTGTGCTGGGAGGCTTTAGATTAAAATTAATTTTAGGTGAGGGTCTTAAGTTAGTGTTCATTTTAGTTAAGCGATCCAGGGTGGGGTGATTAAGGGTTAGGGCTAGTGGTGATTTAGAGGTTAATAGTTATGGGGTAGTTCAAGCAAAGAGGGATTTTAGCATTGGAGCTGTGTTGATGTAGTGGTTAATTAAAGAGAGATTAATAGAGGAAGGCATGATATTGTGATGAGGGGTTGTGATCGGTTAGGGGTTTTAACAAAGTGGGCTATTGCAATGGGGGTTGTGGTGATTTAGGGGTTTAATGCAATCTGGTGATTGTTTAGGGTTTAATAGTGCAACAGGTCAGTAGTTAGGGAACAAAATGTTTATGTTTTTATTATTTTTGTGCCTTTGCTAAACATTGTATTAGCACAATCTACCTTGGAATAGTAAAATTAACAAACTATTTGTTATATGAGAGGAAAAAATGAAGCAGTATGACTTTTGCATACACATTATTAGTGCTCAATACCACTTGTAATCTGGCCCTTAGTTATCTAGAGTCAGTAATGCAAAAAAATGTCATGCTGTAACAAATTAAGGGCCAGATTACAAGTGGCGCACTATGTAGCACTTTTGCTTGAGCATAAACATTGCAAGAAGTAATCTTTTTGCACGCTTCAGGTTGTGCATGTATTACAAGTTAAAAGTAAAAGGTTTGCATGCAAGCAAAACCCAACCACCGCTAACCAAATGTCACAATCACATTAATGTATACTCTCCCCATAGAAGCTACTCACAGAACAGTGTTATTTTTATTGTGTATATATATATATATATATATATATATATATATATATATATATATATATATATATATATATATATATAAATACCGTCCTCTTTACTGTGTTACCCTCCTTGGGGACAGCTGCCTGGGTGCAAAGATACTTCAAATATTCCTTGCAAATAAATGCACTCTCAGGTCTTTTTCAAGTGAACAATCAAAGCTTTCTTTAATGAAACGTTTTCGGGGATGTTTTCCCCTTCATCAGCATGACAAAATGTGACAAAGCGAACAAATGTATACACATGTGTATACACAACAAACAATTCCCACCTGTGTTAGATCAGTGAAAGTGCGGCAAAAACTATCCGTGGAACTACGTTATACTATTCTTTAGGGCACTATGTTGTTATGCATATGTTCCGTTCTTATTATCAGTATAGGTACTGTGTTCATACTAATACTATTCTATTAATCTGACCCACATATACTAATCTAGTTACATCTTTCACCACTTTGCACTATATATATCATGTATATATTGACACAAATTAAAAATGGAAAAAATAAAAAAATAAAAAGTAACAGATAAAATGCTAGTATACATACTAACAATTAGTAGTACATAGTAGCCAATATAGTAGTGCATAATTGTTAGTATGTATACTAGCATTTTATCTGTTACTTTTTATTTTTTTATTTTTTCCATTTTTAATTTGTGTCAATATATACATGATATATATAGTGCAAAGTGGTGAAAGATGTAACTAGATTAGTATATGTTGGTCAGATTAATAGAATAGTATTAGTATGAACACATTTTGTCATGCTGATGAAGGGGAAAACATCCCCGAAAACGTTTCATTAAAGAAAGCTTTGATTGTTCACTTGAAAAAGACCTGAGAGTGCATTTATTTGCAAGGAATATATATATATATATATATATATATATATATATATATATATATATATATATCTGTATATAAAAATAAGAATGTGTAAACTCATAAAAATCACAACTAAAGGGAACTAAAAAAATAATAATAAAAGTGTTACAGGCTTACAGCACTGTATAAGGATATTGAGTTCCAGGATCTTTCAGTAAAGGCAGTCCTTAAAGGGACTTAATACTCATATGCTAAATCACTTGAAACTGATGCAGTATAACTGTAAAAAGCTGACAGGAAAATATCACCTGAGCATCTCTATGTAAAAAAGGAAGATATTTTACCTCACAATCTCCTCAGCTCAGCAGAGTAAGTTCTGTGTAAAAAGTCATACTCAACTGCTCCCAGCTGCAGGTAAAAAAAAAAATGAAGAAATTAACAGCAGCCAATCAGCATCAGCAGTGCTGAGGTAATGAACTCTTTTACTGTGATCTCATGAGATTTGACTTAACTCTCATGAGATTTCATTGTAAACTTCCCTAATCTGAATAGGGAAATACTATGAGAGTGCACAAGGCTCATCCTTTCAGCTGTCCCAGGACAGACATACTAATATGCTGCTTAGAAATAATTTACAATGGGATGTGGCTACTGAGGAACTTTTGAGGTAAAATATCTTTCTTTTTTACATAAAGATGTTCAGGTGATATTTTCTAGTCAGCTTTTTACAGCTATGCTGAATCACTTTCAAGTGTTTAAACATTTGGGTATTATGGCCCTTTAAATGAAAGGAAAAATCAAATAGTGAAGTCCAGACTAAACTGGAATGAATTGTACTCACACTTTATAGAGCTATGCCTTAGCTCTACGTAAAAATGCTCATGTATAAATATTCCAGGTAAAGATGAACCAGGGAACATCAGGTAAGTAAAAACATTTATTATAACTCACAGTCACTTGGGTATAAAAAGACATAAGATGAGAAATCACACTCTCAAACGCTTAACCCACAGAGTCTGGAAAAAAAATAAAAGTCCCAGCCCTCCTAATAACATCCAAACCAACTTACATTTCACCGGCCACAGACTGCTTTTTCAAGAATGATCCGGTGTCCTCCTGAGTCTCCTTTTATGATCCAGAATTTATCCCCATTCGTTGGCAGTAGTTCCGCCTTTTAACGCTTGAATTTCCAGTTGTAAGAATGATATTCAATCTAGTCCGTTCTTATAATGAAGAACAACGAACTTCAACTGTTACCAAAACATATTTTAATATAAACTGACTAAGATCGAACCTCATGCTGTAAAAACAGAAAAGGTTCTTAAATAGTGATGTCACGAATAGTTTGCTGGCGAATAGGTCCCGGCGAACATAGCATGTTCGTGTTTGCCGTGGCGGGCGAACATATGCAATGTTCGATACGCCCCCTATTCGTCATCATTGAGTAATACTTTGACCCTGTACCTCACAGTCAGCAGACACATTACAGCCAATCAGCAGCAGACCTTCCGTCCCAGACCCTCCTACCTCCTGGACAGCATCCATTTTAGATTCATTTGGAAGCTGCATTCTTAGAGAGAGGAGGGACAGTGTAGCTGCTGCTGATTGAATAGGGAAATCGATAGCTAGGCTAGTGTATTCAGTGTCCACTACAGTCCTGAAGGACTCATCTGATCTCTGCTGTAAGGACAGCACCCCAAAAAGCCCTTTTTAGGGCTAGAAGATCAGTCTGCTTTTTTTTTTTTTTCCTGTGTAATCTAATTGCAGTTGCCTGCCTGCCTGCCTGCCTGCCAGCGTGTGTGTCAGGCTCACAGCGTATACTGTGCCCATTTGCCCAGTGCCACCACTCACATCTGGTGTAACAGTAGTGTAGATTTAAAAAAAAAAAAAACTTTTTTGACTGTGTTAAATAATAGCAGTCAGTTTCCTTCACATGTATGCGTTTCAGTGCCTGCCAGGGCACAGTGTCACCCCAGTGCAACTCATATCTGGTGCAACAGTAGTGTAGATTAAAAAAAAAAAAAACTTTTTTGACTGTGTTAAATAATAGCAGTCAGTTTCCTTCACATGTATGCGTTTCAGTGCCTGCCTGCCAGGGCACAGTGTCACCCCAGTGCAACTCATATCTGGTGTAACAGTAGTGTAGATTTAAAAAAACAAAACACTTTTTTTGACTGTGTTAAATAATAGCAGTCAGTTTCCTTCACATGTGTGCGTTTCAGTGCTTGCCTGCCAGGGCACAGTGTCACCCCAGTGCAACTCATATCTGGTCTAAGAGTAGTGTAGATTTAAAAAAAAAAAAACCACTTTTTTGACTGTGAAATAATAGGAGTCAGTTTCCTTCACACGTGTGCGTTTCAGTGCCTGCCAGGGCACAGTGTCACCCCAGTGCAACTCATATCTGGTGCAACAGTAGTGTATTAAAAAAAAACAATACTTTTTTGACTGTGTTAAATAATAGCAGTCAGTTTCCTTCATACGTGTGCGTTTCAGTGCCTGCCTGCCAGGGCACAGTGTCACCCCAGTCCAACTCATATCTGGTATAACAGTAGTGTAGATTTAAAAAAAAAAAAAAAAAACTTTTTTGACTGTGTTAAATAATAGCAGTCAGTTTCCTTCACACGTGTGCGTTTCAGTGCCTGCCTGCCAGGGCACAGTGTCACCCCAGTGCAACTCATATCTGGTGTAAGAGTAGCGTAGATTTAAAAAAAAAAAACAACACTTTTTTGACTGTGTTAAATAATAGCAGTCAGTTTCCTTCACACGTGTGCATTTCAGTGCCTGCCTGCCAGGGCACAGTGTCACCCCAGTGCAACTCATATCTGGAATAACAGTAGTGTAGATTTAAAAAACAACAACACTTTTTTGACTGTGTTAAATAATAGCAGTCAGTTTCCTTCACATGTGTGCGTTTCAGTGCCTGCCAGGGCACAGTGTCACCCCAGTGCAACTCATATCTGGTGTAACAGTAGTGTACATTTAAAAAAAAAAATACAATTTTGACTGTAATAGATTGAATAGCAGTTAGTTGTCTGAAAGCGTGTGTGTCAGGCCTACAGCGTCTACTCTGCCAACTTCTGCCAGTGCACAGTGCCACTCATATCTGTTGTCACAGTAGCTTGCACGCATAGTACCACTAATCGAAAACAGAGGCAGGCCACCACGCAGGGGCCGTCGTGTTCGTGGTGCTGTGATTCCCTTTGGCCCTAGAATAATACCCAGTGTTCAGAGGCCACGTACCCCGAACTCGAACAGTTCTGAAAACATAGTTGACTAGCTAACACAGGACACCCAATCTTCTACAGCTTCCGCTCGGAACCTTGACGCACCATCCTCCTCCAGCTTAGCTTCGGGCACCTCTCAAGTTACCACTCACCCGCCTGCTGCCACCACCAACACTAGCACCACAGCCGCTTCACTTGATCTGTCAGAGGAGTTATTTACACATAAGTTGGAAGAAATGAGTGATAGTGATGCGCAACCATTATTGCCAGAGGATGTAGATAACAGGGATATGTCTCAGTCAGGCAGCATTACACACATGGACGTACGGTGTGATGATGATGATGTTGTACCCACTGCTGCTTCCTTTTTTGAGTTTTCAGATAGAAGTGAAGTGGTTGATGATGACGATGCGTCCGTGGATGTCACGTGGGTGCCCGCTAGAAGCGAAGAAGAAGAGGGGGAAGTTCAGATGGGGAGACAGAGAGGAGACGAGTTGGAAGGAGGGGGAGGTCATCGCAAGGAGCTAGTGGCACAGTCAGACAGCATGCATCGGCACCCGGGGTCAGCCAGACAGCACGCCAATCAACGCATGCTGTTGCCACCACCAGAATGCCATCATCGCAGAGCTCAGCAGTGTGGCATTTTTTTGTGTGTCTGCCTCTGACAACAGCGATGCCATTTGCAACCTGTGCCAAAAGAAACTGAGTCGTGGGAAGTCCAACACCCACCTAGGTACAACTGCTTTGCGAAGGCACGTGATCGCACAACACAAACGCCTATGGGATCAACACATGAGTACAAGCAGAAACCATCCTCCTCCTGGCCCAGCATCTTCAGCCATGTCAACCACTGCTGTCATCCTTGCCCCCTCTCAACCATACGCCAATCCGTGTCTCGCCTTGAGCAGTTCCTGCTGATTTGCCCACAGTCAGGTGTCTGTCAAGGACATGTTTGAGCGTAAGAAGCCAATGTCACAAAGTCACCCCCTTGCCCGGCATCTGACAGCTGGCTTGACTGAACTCTTAGCCCGCCAGCTTTTACCATACAAGCTGGTGGAGTCTGAGGCGTTCAAATAAGTTGTAGCTATTGGGACACCGCAGTAGAAGGTACCCGGCCAAAATTTCTTTGCACAAAAGGCAATCCCCAACCTGTACTCAATTGTGCAAAAGGAAGTAATGGCATGTCTGGCACACAGTGTTGGGGCAAGGGTCCATCTGACCACTGATACCTGGTCTGCAAAGCATGGTCAGGGCAGGTATATCACCTACACTGCGCATTGGGTAAACCTGCTGACGACTGCCAAGCATGGAATGCGTGACTCTGCAGAGGAGTTGGTGACACCGCCAGGACTTGCAGGCAGGCCTGCTGCCACCTCCTCTATTCCTCCTACTCCATCCTCTTCTATAACCTCCTCGGCTGAGTCCTCTTCTGCTGCTGCGTCTTGCTACACATCAACGGCACCCCCCCCCAGCTCCCCAGCTACTATTTCACATCCCGGATACAGCAGTGTCACGCCGGCTTGGGGTTGACTTGCCTGAAAGCAGAGAGTCACACCGGACCAGCACTCCTGTCCGCCCTGAACGCACAGGTGGATCAGTGGCTGACTCTGCACCAACTGGAGATCGGCAAAGTGGTTAGTGACAACGGAAGAAATTTGGTGGCGGTATTGAATTTGGGCAAGTTGACACATGTGCTGTGCATGGCACATGTGTGTAATCTGATCGTACAACGCTTTGTGTATAAGTACCCAGGCTTACAGGAAGTCCTGAAGCAGGCCAGGAAGGTGTGTGGCCATTTCAGGCATTCCTACATGGCCATGGCGCACTTTTTAGATATCCAGCGGCGAAACAACATGCCAGTGAGGCGCTTGATTTGCGACAGCCCGAAACGTTGGAATTCAACACTCCTAATGTTCGACCACCTGATCGAACAAGAAAAAGCCGTTAACGACTATTTGTATGACCGGGGTGCTAGGACAGCCTCTGCGGAGCTGGGAATTTTTTGCCACGTTACTGGACGCTCATGCACAATGCCTGTAGGCTCATGCGTCCTTTTGAGGAGGTGACAAACCTAGTCAGTCGCACCGAAGGCACCATCAGTGACATCATACCTTTGCTTTCTTCCTGGAGCGTGCCCTTCGAAGAGTGCTGGATCAGGCCATAGATGAGCGTGAAGAGGAAGAGGAAGAGTTGTGGTCACCATCACCACCAGAAACAGCCTTATCAGCATCACTTGCTGGACCTGCGGCAACGCTGGAAGAGGATTGTGAGGAAGAGGAGTCAGAGGAGGAATGTGGCTTTGAGGAGGAGGAGGAAGACCAACCACAACAGGCATCCCAGGGTGCTTGTTGTCACCTATCTGGTACCCGTGGTGTTGTACGTGGCTGGGGGGAAGAAGATACCTTCAGTGAGATCACTGAGGACGAGGAACGGGACATGAGTAGCTCGGCATCCAACCTTGTGCAAATGGGGTCTTTCATGCTGTCGTGCCTCTTGAGGGACCCTCGTATATAAAGGCTGAAGGAGAATGACCTGTACTGGGTGTCCATGCTACTAGACCCCCAGTATAAGCATAAAGTGCCTGAAATTTTACCAAATTACCACAAGTCGGAAAGGATGCAGCAGTTCCAAAATAAATTAAAAAGTATGCTTTACACAGCGTATAAGGGTGATGTCACAGCACAACGGGAATCTAACATGGGAAGAGGTGAAAGTAATCCTACTCCTCCCACCACCATGCCGGCAAGGACAGGGCGCTTTACAGACATGTTGTTGATGGAGGACATGTAGAGCTTTTTTAAGTCCTACGCATCGCCACAGCCCTTCGGGGTCCACCCTCAGAGAACGACTCGACCGACAGGTAGCAGACTACCTCGCCTTAACTGCAGATATCGACACTCTGAGGAGCGATGAACCCCTTGACTATTGGGTGTGCAGGCTTGACCTGTGGCCTGAGCTATCCCAATTTGCGATAGAACTTCTGGCCTGCCCCGATTCAAGTGTCCTGTCAGAAAGGACCTTCAGTGCAGCAGGAGGTATTGTCACTGAGAAGAGAAGTCACCTAGGTCAAAAACATCTAGATTACCTCACCTTTATTAATATGAATGAGGGATGGATCCCGAAGGGACTGACAGTGGGCGATACATTCGACTAAAAAAGGCCTGATTAGATGAGCTGCCTTGGGCTAAAAATGGTCCACACACTGCTGTATTTTATCTCTGAATGCCGGATGACTTGATTGACTTATCCGCCACCAACTAGGGTTCAAGCTGCAATGTTTTAGGGCACTTTCTGCCTGGGAAACAAACATCAATTTTTCTGGCCGCAGCTGCAACAATACCTAATTTTTCAGGCATGTGTACATGCCTAATTTTTCTGGCCTCTGGTGCTGCACTGTGGCTTCAAAAACCAAACCAAAAAAAAGGCACATAACAGGGATTAAACTGATAGGAATAGTACTACTTAACACACCACTCCTATCTAGTGGCACATTAGATTGCACGCACAGTGCCCCAAATTTGAAGTAGGAGGACCAACCAAGCATCTTTTTCCATCTCCCGGTTCCTAAAATCGATGCCATATACACGTCCCCTGATAGGGGACGTAACAGGGATTAAACTGATAGGAATAGTACTACTTAACACACCTTATAATAATGCAGAGAGAGGCAACGCAGAGAGAGGAGTCTGAAGAAGAGGAGTCAGAGGAGGAAGGTGGCTTTGAGGAGGTGGAAGACCAAACACAGCAGGCATCCCAGGGGGCTTGTTGTCACCTTTCGGGGACCCTTGGTGTTGTACGTGGCTGGGTGGAGGAAGAGACCTTCAATGACATCAGTGAGGACAAGGAACGGGACATGGCTAGCTTGGTATCCAACCTTGTGCAAATGGGGAGTTTGTGGTTGTGCAAATGGACTGTTTGCGGTTGTTTGCGGTGCGTTAAAGGGACAGTCTAGGCCAAAATAAACTTTCATGATTCAGATAGAGCATGTCATTTTAAACAATTTTCCAATTTACTTTTATCACCAATTTTGCTTTGTTCTCTTGGTATTCTTAGTTGAAAGCTTAACCTAGGAGGTTCATATGCTAATTTCTTAGACCTTGAAGCCCACCTCTTTCAGATTGCATTTTAACAGTTTTTCACCACTAGAGGGTGTTAGTTCACGTATTTCATATAGATAACACTGTACTCGTCCATATGAAGTTATCTGGGAGCAGGCACTAATTGGCTAGACTGCAAGTCTGTCAAAAGAACTGAAAAAAGGGGCAGTTTGCAGAGGCAAGATAATCACAGAGGTTAAAAGTATATTATTATAAATGTGTTAGTTATGCAAAACTGGGAAATGGGTAATAAAGGGATTATCTATCTTTTAATACAATAAAAATTCTGGTGTAGACTGTCCCTTTAAACGGGGAGTTTGGTCTGTCACTGTGAAACAGGCATAACCCTTACACTACCTGATTGATACAACATCATACCTGATGTTTTAAAGCACGTTATTCCAAACAATTTAGGAATGTTAGGTGATTTATGCCCTTTATGGCTTAAAACCAGACTCTGCATCAACTATGTAATTTTCCATGGGATCCCCCTCCGGCATGCCACAGTCCAGGTGTTAGTCCCATTGAAACAACTTTTCCATCACTATTGTGGCCAGAAAGAGTCCCTGTGGGTTTTAAAGTTCGCCTGCCTATTGAAGTCTATGGCGGTTCGCCCGTTCGCGAACAGTTGTGGAAGTTCGTGTTCGGCGTTCGCGAACCCAAATTTTTAGGTTCGCGACATCACTATTCTTAAACCAATGCGCTATCCATTCTGCTACCATACCTTCAGATGGTATGTAAGATAATACAGCTATCAGGCACTGCAAATTTATTGAAAAATATAAATTCTTTTCAGCTTATGCTGAAGTAGCTGACTGATGATCCTACATATCAGAAGGTAAATATATTAAAAATAATATACAAACATTTAAAAACACAAAAATACACCTAGTATGCTATACTAAATTTCAAATGTTAGGATCAAACCCCCATGTTGTACCAAGAAATATGTCTCTAGTCAGGGCAATTTCCACTGGACCACAGTGGTTCTAATTATTTCCCCTTAAAAGAATGATTTACTCAGTGGTGATTAATGGAATTATTACAACTATATATAGTAGTCTAATTAGAAACTCTAATTTAGGGAAACCTAAAAAATAACAAAACATTAAGTAAATGAATTTAAAAAATCAGTTCAGAAAATGATACAATTCCAAATCCTTATTTAAACCAAATGGTATCAAGGTATTAAGATTAAATATCCATTGCATTTCTGTCTGACCCAGCTTGTACATTATGTCACCCTCTCACCACTATGGGACAACGTTTTATTACCTAAATATCTAATAATATATTTTGTTGTTGTGTACTCTCTGGAAGTGGTCTGATACGGAATGTTTATCATATCCTTTCTTAATGTTATGAACATGTTCTCTAAATCTGGTCACCAGTTTTCTAGTGGTTCTCCCTACAATACTGTAAATGGCAGGAGCATTCTAAAAGATAACCTACATAATTAGATTGACACGTGATCACTTGAGAGTTTTGTCATATCCTCTATGTGTTCTTGATTTAAAACTTATTTCTTGATTAAAAAAAGTTTTAACAACCCATGCATTAGCTACATTTATAGAACATTTTAAGGCCTTCAGATAACCTGTTAATACTCATTTCATCTCTCAAAAGACTTTTAGTCACTCTGTTTTTATATTAGGGACACGTCTAAATATTATTTTAGGTTTCTCATCTATTACATCTTCTAGACCAGTATCTTGTTTTCAATAAATTCCAATGTCTGTTAATAATGTTAATCAGTTCTTGATTTTGAGCACAATAATCTAAAATAATAAGTCCCACTTTGTTATCATTAATGAACCTGTTTTTTTTCCTTATATTTTAATGTCTCTTCTCTCATTGTTCCCTGTTTCTAAAATAAGTTGATCTATTTCTTCCTCTTTGTATTCATTTTCTACAAACCTCTGTTTAAAGTTATTGGCTTGTTGGTAAAATATTATTTCACTATTACAATTACGCCTCAAATTATGTATTTGTCCTTTAAGTGACAACTATTTAATTCAATATAATAATTTACATTAACTGGTTTAAAATAATTATTTGTCATAATATTTCCATTCTTTATATAAAACTCTAGGTCCAAAAAAATAACTGTTTGTTGGCTACTTTCACAGTTGAGTTGAATATGCCAATCATTATCAATGAGATTGAGTAAAAAGTTATCTAATTCTCTTTTGGACCCCTTCCAAATGAAAAGGATATTGTCAATGTACCTTCTATACGCCATCAGGTGAGCACTCCAGCTGTGATTGTCTTAGATATAAAGTTGTTCCCAAGCTAACATATATGTTAGCATAGCTGGGTGTGAACCTGGTGCCCATAGCTGTACCACTAACCTGCAGATAGTACTTGTGGTCAAACCAAAAGAATTTAGTGTCTAAAATGAGTTCAATTTCTTATGAAATTTTTGTTGTTGTTTATCTAATTTTATAAAAACAGATTACTTTCTCTGCAGGTTTTATTACTATTCTTTTATCTCTATACAAATCTTGTAAGACTATTTGTTCATTCTTATTTAGATTTACTTTATGAACTTCATATTTCTAATATCATTTTATACTCAGTGGAGGCCCCTCCATATGATCACAACCGCACGTGAGCCTCCTGGGAAAAAAAAAGAAAAAAGAAAGAAAATACATTTTTTGGCTGAATAAATATAATTTCTCCAATAGCCCCCCTATTGGAAAAATTATATTTATTCTGCCAAAAAAGGTTCCAGTCGACTGTCCAGTTTAATAAAAAAAAAATCATTTTATATACCTCTATGCCTCTCTACCGCACGTGTGGTAGAAAGGTATAGCCTTTTTCTATGTGCCTGCTGCTCCACCCATAACAGAGCCTATACCTTTGCTCATAGCACAATTTTCAGTGTGCGGTTGGGCCATTTCTATGGGCGGGCAGCAGGGGGAGCTCCCAAGACTAGGAACTAACTACAAGTCCCATAATGCATAGCCATTACTTAGCCAATGAGAGAGTGGTCTGGTGGTCAGGGGAGGAGCGGCTGCAGACTTGCATGTGTGTGGAACAAACACTGGCACTGCTAATCAAGGTATGTCTCTATCCTACTTTATCATCCTATCTACTTAGGCAAAACTCACTCCAGATCTTATTACAGCATAAAGATAGAGTGTAGACTGCAACAACAGCAGCAGAAATCAAGTAGAGCAGTTCAGTGTAGCCGATCAGGGAGAATTACAGCAGAGAAGATTTCTAAGATGGAAAACGTTTTTTCCTACATTTGTGTTATGTATATTCTTTACTGACAAAAAACGATTTTTTTTATTTTACATCTGTAGTCTAGGACTACAAATGTAAAATAAATAAAAAAAAATCGTTATGCATCAGTAAAGAATATACATAACAAATGTAGTAAAAACGTTTTCCATCTTAGAAATCTTCACTGCTGTAATTCTTAAATGTTATGCACCACTGCCACCTGCTGGCTGCAAGTAATATAGCAAGCACTATAATATGATTGTGTGTGAGGGTAATATATATTTTATAAGTATATATATGTGTGTGTGTGTGTGTGTGAATTGTGAAAAAACTAGGCTGATATTTTACCACATAGGTATTTAATAAATTTTTGGTGTGATACATTTTGTAATATTTATATATATATATATATATATATATATATATATATATATATATATATATATATATATATATATATATATATTATGTTTTAATATACAGTGTGTGTGTAATATATATATATATATATATATATATATATTACATAACTGGTCCGTTAACCCCCATTTGAATAACCCACGAGCCGCCACTGTTTATACTCATTCTAAAATGATATTCATAGGGCCTGATCTTCTTAGGCTGGATAGAATTTTGATATAGCTTTTTTTTTTTTAGATCAAAAATTGCATACAGCCAAACAAAAAGAAATTTTTGACATATAAACCAAAAGGTAATTACATACATCTGATATATTGCGTCCAAACATATCACCAAATAAGAAATAACCACATATATATTAAACAGCATATACATGCGTGGACATTTGTTAGAGAACATCCTTAGGTTCAATAGGAATCTCAATTAATGAAACAAAGAAATCTAAAACTTGAAATGAGAAACTTGAAGTGACAAATATACCCATATATTCCAAACCTCAGATTGGTCTCTAGAATCTAGCAAATTCTAATTGGTCAAGGGTGTTATAGGGAAAGGGAAAGACATGGAAAAATGTGAAGGAGTCATCTCATGGGAGGTGGTGGGAAGGACTAGGGAAGGAGGGAAGGGTAAAGAAAGGGGAAATAAGAAAAGAGTGAAGGAAGCAGTCAGACTATGAGGGGAAAAAAAAAGGGGGTAGGATATATTAATATTAGATTACTTATGATGCCTCCGGTCCCAGGTGTCTAAACTAAGAAATAATATTATGAGGGCGTATCTGGCTCTATTGGATCTGGATGCAATCTTCCCATATTACCCAATAGTCCTCCATCAGTTCCAAAGCGCTATATGTGAACTTTTCCATATTAGCTAGGTATTGTATTACCTCACAGACATCCGATATAGTGGGTGGAGCAATATGTTTCCATGCCCTGGCAATACAGAGCTTTGTGGCAGCCATTACATAGATCACTAATTGTTTACTACATTTAGGCAAGGTATTGTCAAAAATATGGAAAAGAGCCTGGCCTGGAGTCAGCTGTATGCTCACATTCATAGAATGCAAAAGTATTTCAACATCCTTCCAGAGATCTTGGATTTTTGGGCAAGACCACCACATATGTGAGTTAGAGCCTTCTCCTCCACACAGTCTTTGATATAGCTTTTACCTCTACATGTTTAATGTTGGTATGATTTTCATAAAAAATATTGAGAGTTAAATCCCTCATGAATTTTTTTTACTTCAATATATGCTTCAAACTTATTACATTGTTTCGTTGGAGCAAATTGTAGCCCTTTATTCAACGCTCTAATCTGATCAGATGATCTAATCTTTTGAAATTAGATTAAAAATTCCATTTTGTTTCTACTTTCTCTCCCTCATTTGTTCTTGATTTACATTGTTCTTATGTTAGAACTATGTTCTGAGTATTTCTCCTTTATATTGACCTTTGACTTGTGTGTATCAACACTAGTTTTCTCCTTTTTTGAAAATGATTTAGAGACATTTTTTCTTTTTTACTTTTTTTACTACATTTAGCCACCAATTAGCAAACGCTACCCAGGTGCTGAACCAAAAATGGGTTAGCTCCTAAGCTCACGTTCCTGCTTTTCAAATAAAGATACCAAGAGAATGGAGAAAAATTGATAATAGGAGTAAATTAGAAAGTTGCTTAACCCTTTGAGTGCTAACGACAGCTCTGAGCAGTCGCAAATTGTCCCAGTCAGGTGCTGATGACAGCTCAAAGCCGTCGCTAGCACTGACCTTGAGGGCAATCTGGGGGCTCCCACTGACTCCCACCCCGGTGATCTGGCCTGTATAGTGACAGGCATTGCTGGGGCTTCATGTTTGGTGCAGTGATGTCACGCGCAATGACGTGATGATGTCACTGCGCAACTTATTAAAGCCTCTTAAAAGAAAGAATTATGACTTACATAAAGACAAACAATTTAGACGACCAAAATCAGCATGGTTTTACTTCAGGGAGATCATGTCAGACTAATCTAATTGACTTCTTTGATTATGTAACAAAAGTATTAGACAAGGGAGGAGCAGTTGATGTAGCATATCTAGATTTCAGCAAAGCATTTGACACCGTCCCACACAATAAACTTATTCACAAACTATATCTCCTTGGTCTAGATTCAAAAATTGTGAACTGGGTGGAATGCTGGCTTAAGGACAGAAAACAAAGTGTCTTAGTAAATGGAGTTCATTCAGCAGAGGGGGCTGTTACTAGTGGTGTTCCTCAGGGGTCAGTTCTGGGGCCTGTTTTGTTTAACATATTTATCTGCGATATCAGCAAAGGGCTACAGGGGAAAGTATGTCTCTTTGCAGATGATACAAAAATTTGCAACAGAGTGGATGTTCCAGGGGGGGTAGACAAAATGAGAAGTGATATACAACAATTGGAGGATTGGACAAACGACTGGGGTCTAAAGTTTAACACAGCAAAGTGTAAAATAATGCATTTAGGGAAGAAAAATCCAAATGTTAATTACAGACTCAATGACACTTTACTGACTGTTACAGACGAGGAACAGGACTTGGGAATTATTATTTCAGATGATTTAAAACTTAGTAAACAATGTAGTAATGCAGCGAGTAAGGCTAGCAGAATGCTTGGATGTATTGGTAGAGGTATTTGCAGCAGAAATAGTAAGGTTCTTATGCCACTTTATAGATCATTAGTTAGGCCTCATCTTGAGTATTGTGTGCAGTTCTGGAGACCATATCTTCAGAAGGATATTAACAAACTTGAATCTGTGCAAAGGAGGGCTACCAAAATGGTACATGGTCTAAAAAATAAAACTTACCAGGATAGGCTCAATGACCTAAATATGTATAGCTTAGAGGAGAGAAGGGAAAGAGGTGATATGATAGCAACATTCAAGTACATTAAAGGGTTTAGTAAAACTGAGGCTGTGGGTATTTTACATAAAATGGAAAATTCAAGAACAAGGGGTCATGAGCTCAAGCTAAAGGGTAGTAGATTCAGAAGTAATTTGAGGAAGCACTTCTTTACAGAAAGAGTGATTGATTTATGGAATAAACTTCCTCAAGAGGTAGTAGCAACACACACTGTGGGGGACTTTAAAAATGCATGGGACAAGCATAGGGCTATCCTACGAACCAGATAAGTTTATACTGTTAGGTAAGGTCGGGCAGACTTGCTGGGCCTATGGCTCTTATCTGCCGTCAATATCTATGTTTCTAAGTATAGGGAGATGGGGACCTGCTGCTTAGAAGCCTGTATATCAGGCATCTAAGCAGCTACAGATCCCCAAGACACACCGTTGGAAAGGTAATTGCCTAACCTTACCAACGACATAAGTCTTGGGGATCTGGGTAAAAAAGTTAAAAAAATAAATATAAATATTTGGTCAAAATAAAAAACTCTCAAAACCAGTTTAGCACCCAGGTGGGAAATGGCTTAGGAGCCAAAGGGTTAAAATTGCGTGCTCTATCTGAATCATGAAAGAAAAAATCTGTGTTTCATATCCCTTTAAATTTTACTGAGAAAGCATTTGGCATTTGCAATAAAAAAGGAAAAGCAGGTCAGTAGTTAATGATTTTAAGTTGGAGGTTAATAGGTTCAAAAGCTATTAGCAAAAGTACTACTTAATTGATAAGAAAGATTATACATAAATAGAGTTCTTGCTGAAGTACTAGACACAAATTTGGAAAATGAATGAACAATTCTTGGAATATGCATTAGATTATCATAAGTATTAATTGGGCCTATCTACACTTAACAGTGAAATATAGGCAAGGTAACTAACATCTGTTTACTATCTGCAATCAATGTGTATGTTAATGTTAAGTGTAGGCTTCTATCAAATCAATCTAAAATATTGGTTTCAAAGGTAACATTGTCAGTATAATTATAATGTAAGGAAAAAAGATATTAAAGGGACATAATCATTTTTATCATATATACCAGTGATGGTCAACTGGTGACCTTTGGGTCTTGTGCAGCCCTTTGCAGTTATTTTTGTGGACCCCTGGGAAAAAGCAGAATAAAAAGTGTATGCCGTGTTTTTTGTAGCCCTGGAAAAAAACAGAATAAAAAGTGTAAGCCATATTTCTTGTGGCCCAGCAAAATAAACAGAATTAATTGTGTGTGCCATAGTTTTTGTGGCCCTGCAAAAAAGCAGAATGAAAAGTGAGTGCCATACTTTTTGTGGCACTGCAAAAAAACTTAATAAATATTGTGTGCAATCAATTTTGTGGGCCTAGGAAAAAGCAGAATGAAAAGTGTGTGACCCAAAAATAACTCATTAATAAGCAATCGTAATAATATATATGGTGCTCTGTATAATGAGGGTAGATGATAGATAGATAGATAGATAGATAGATAGATAGATGATAAATGGACTAGCAACCTGCATTGTTAAGGGTCAGCTGCATTAGGTTTGCACACATCCTGTACACGACTATTTATAGATGGTTGCTATGGGTTCTTGCACAGCATTCTAAATAAAATATCAGCATTCTTTCTTTGTAGACTGGCTACTATGGGCCCCCTTTAGCACTTCAGCCCTGGTGCCACCAACACCTTGAGATTTGTACTTACAATTTTTAGTTTTTTTGTAATGAAACATCTCTGGAATATATTTTATTATTTATTATCCCCTCTTTAAATGTTATTTATCTCTAAAAATTGATCAATTTCTAATTCCCAGAACTTAAACTGCACAATAATGACTACTCAAAGGCTATCTCTGTAATATATTTGAGTTTATCAGATAACAACTGCAAAACAATGCACTCTATACTAACATTATACATTTAACTAGCCTTGTCATCTGTGGACTAAAGCCCATGGGGGGTAGTTATCAAGCCGTCAACCTCAAATACGCTGGAATTCTGCAGCGTATTTCTGGCGAGGCTGATTCGCCTTAGTTATCAAAGGCTCGAGACCGGCAAAAGTAGAATTTTGTGACGTAAGCTTCGATCCGCCGGACTCAGTCTGACACAGATCGATTCTTACGTCACTCCAGATGTTCCGCACACAAGTGCGGCACATTCTCACTACTTTTGCTAGCTATCAAAAAACTAGCAGGTACGCTCGGCACTTTTACGGCCCAGCGTACCTGGTTTTCAATCCGCCACCCCTGGAGGCGGCGGATCCCATAGGAATCAATGGGAGTCTGACCATAGCGAAAGTACAAGTTCGCTGCTGCCAGACATCCCATTCATTCCTATGGGAGCTGTCTACACCTAACACCCTAACATGTATCCCGAGTCTAAACACCACTAATCTGACCCCCCCTACACCGCCGCAACTAAATAAAGTTATTACCCCCTAAACCGCCGCTCCCGGAGCCCACCGCAAGCTACTCTATACATATTAACCCCTAAACCGCCGCTCCCGGAGCCCACCGCAACTATAATAAATGTATTAACCCCTAAACCGCCGCTCCCTGAACCCGCCGCAACCTATATTAAATGTATTAACCCCTAATCTGCCCCCCCTACACCGTCGCCACCAATAATAAATTTATTAACCCCTATCCTGCCCCCCACTACGCCGCCGCCACTGTAATAAAATTATTAACCCCTAAACCTAAGTCTAACCCTAACGCCCCCTAACTTAAATATTAATTAAATACATCTAAATAAATTAACTCTTATTAACTAAATGAATCCTATTTAAAACTAAATACTTACCTTTAAAATAAACCCTAATATAGCTACAATATAAATAATAATTATATTCTAGCTATCTTAGGATTTATTTTTATTTTACAGGTACCTTTCAATTTATTTTAACCATGTACAATAACTATTAAATAGTTATTAACTATTTAATAGCTTACCTAGCTAAAATAAAGAGAAATGTACTTGTTAAATAAATCCTAACCTAAGTTACAATTACACCTAACACTACACTATACTTTAATAAATGAATCCTATTTAAAACTAAATACGTACCTGTAAAATAAACCCTAAGATAGCTACAATGTAATTAATACTTATATTATAGCTATCTTAGGATTTATATTTAGTTTACAGGTAACTTTGTATTTATTTTAGCTAGTTAGAATAGTTATTAAATAGTTATTAACTATTTAATAACTACCTAGCTAAAAGAAATACAAAATTATCTGTAAAATAAATCCTAACTTAAGTTACAATTAAACCTAATACTACACTATCATTAAATTAACTAAATAAACTACCTACAAATAACTACAATGAAATACAATTACATAAACTAACTAAAGTACAAAAAATAAAAAAAGCTAAGTTACAAAAAATAAAAAATTAAGTTACAAACATGTTAAAAATATTACAACAATTTTAAGCTACTTACACCTAATCTAAGCCCCCTAATAAAATAACAAACCCCCCAAAATAAAAAAAATCCCTACCCTATTCTAAATTACATAAATTTCAAAGCTCTTTTACCTTACCAGCCCTTAAAAGGGCCATTTGTGGGGGCATGCCCCAAAAAGTTCAGCTCTTTTGCCTGTAAAAGAAAAATACAACCCCCCCCCAACATTAAAACCCACCACCCACATACCCCTAATCTAACCCAAACCCCCCTTACAAAAACATAACACTAATCCCCTGAAGATCATCCTACCTTGAGTCGTCTTCACTCAGCCGAGCCACCGATGGAACTGAAGAGGACATCCGGAGCGGAAGAAGTTAATCCTCCAAGCGGCGCTGAAGAAATCTTCCATCCGATGAAGTCATCATCCAGGCGGCGCTGAAGAAGTCTTCGATCCGGCCGATGTCATCTTCAAAGAGGCGCTGAAGAGGTCTTCTATCCGGGCAAAGTCATCTTCCAAGCCGGGTCTTGAATCTTCCTTCCGCCGACGCGGAACCACCTTCTTCACCGACGGACTACGATGAATGACGGCTCCTTTAAGGGACGTCATCCAAGATGGCGTCCCCTCAATTCCGATTGGCTGATAGGATTCTATCAGCCAATCGGAATTAAGGTAGGAAAAATCTGATTGGCTGATGGAATCAGCCAATCAGATTGAGCTCGCATTCTATTGGCTGTTCCGATCAGCCAATAGAATGCAAGCTCAATCTGATTGGCTGATTGGATCAGCCAATCGGATTGAACTTGAATCTGATTGGCTGATTCCATCAGCCAATCAGATTTTCCTACCTTAATTCCGATTGGCTGATAGAATCCTATCAGCCAATAGGAATTGAGGGGACGCCATCTTGGATGAAGTCCCTTAAAGGAGCCTTCATTCGTCGTAGTCCGTCGGTGAAGAAGGTGGTTCCGCGTCGGCGGAAGGAAGATTCAAGACCCGGCTTGGAAGATGACTTCGCCCGGATAGAAGACCTCTTCAGCGCCTCTTTGAAGATGACATCGGCCGGATCGAAGACTTCTTCAGCGCCGCCTGGATGATGACTTCATCGGATGGAAGATTTCTTCAGCGCCGCTTGGAGGATTAACTTCTTCCGCTCCGGATGTCCTCTTCAGTTCCATCGGTGGCTCAGCTGAGTGAAGACGACTCAAGGTAGGATGATCTTCAGGGGATTAGTGTTAGGTTTTTGTAAGGGGGTTTGGGTTAGATTAGGGGTATGTGGGTGGTGGGTTTTAATGTTGGGGGGGGGGTTGTATTTTTCTTTTACAGGCAAAAGAGCTGAACTTTTTGGGGCATGCCCCCACAAATGGCCCTTTTAAGGGCTGGTAAGGTAAAAGAGCTTTGAAATTTATGTAATTTAGAATAGGGTAGGGATTTTTTTTATTTTGGGGGGGTTTGTTATTTTATTAGGGGGCTTAGATTAGGTGTAAGTAGCTTAAAATTGTTGTAATATTTTTAAGATGTTTGTAACTTAATTTTTTATTTTTTGTAACTTAGCTTTTTTTATTTTTTGTACTTTAGTTAGTTTATGTAATTGTATTTAATTGTAGTTATTTGTAGGTAGTTTATTTAGTTAATTTAATGATAGTGTAGTATTAGGTTTAATTGTAACTTAAGTTAGGATTTATTTTACAGGTAATTTTGTATTTCTTTTAGCTAGGTAGTTATTAAATAGTTAATAACTATTTAATAACTATTCTAACTAGCTAAAATAAATACAAAGTTACCTGTAAACTAAATATAAATCCTAAGATAGCTATAATATAAGTATTAATTACATTGTAGCTATCTTAGGGTTTATTTTACAGGTAAGTATTTATTTTTAAATAGGAATAATTTATTAAAGTATAGTGTAGTGTTAGGTGTAATTGTAACTTAGGTTAGGATTTATTTCACAGGTAAATTTCTCTTTATTTTAGCTAGGTAAGCTATTAAATAGTTAATAACTATTTAATAGTTATTGTACATGGTTAAAATATATTGAAAGGTACCTGTAAAATAAATATAAATCCTAAGATAGCTAGAATATAATTATTATTTATATTGTAGCTATATTAGGGTTTATTTTATAAGTAAGTATTTAGTTTTAAATAGGATTCATTTAGTTAATAAGAGTTAATTTATTTAGATGTATTTAATTAATATTTAAGTTAGGGGGGCGTTATGGTTAGGGTTAGACTTAGGTTTAGGGGTTAATCATTTTATTACAGTGGCGGCGGCGTAGTGGGGGGCAGGATAGGGGTTAATAAATTTATTATAGGTTGTGGCGGGTTCATGGAGCGGCGGTTTAGGGGTTAAACTATTTATTTAGTTGTGGAGAGGTGCGGGATCAGCAGGATAGGGGTTAATAATTTTATAATAGAGGGCGACGGTATAGGGGGGGCAGGATAGGGGTTACTAGGTATAATGTAGGTGGCAGCGGTGTCCGGGAGCGGCGGTTTAGGGGTTAATACATTTATAAGACTTGCGGCGGGGTCTAGGAGCGGCGGTTTAGGGGTTAATACATTTATAAGAGTTGCGGCAGGGTCTAGGAGCGGCGGTTTAGGGGTTAATACATTTATAAGACTTGCGGCAGGGTCTAGGAGTGGCGGTTTAGGGGTTAGTAACTTTATTTAGTTGCGGGGGGCTCCGGGGGCGCCGGTATAGGGGGTAGAACAGTGTAGTTTAGTGTGAGTGCTTAGTGACAGGCTAGCAATAAAGCTGGGAAAAAGCCGAAGGGCAGCGAGATCGGATGAGTGATAACTGTCACAGCCAGAATGGCTTCGCCGGCCCAATACGTCCGCCTAAGCTCGCCTACCTTCGCCGCCGCGGACCTTGAATACGTTTGCCTAAGTTATCAAATAAAGCTGTCAAAAAGCCGCGGGGTGATGAGCAGCGGACTGTGACAGTTATCACTCATCCGATCTCGCTGCCCTTCGGCTTTTTCCCAGCTTTATTGCTAGCCTGTCACTAAGCACTCACACTAAACTACACTGTTCTACCCCCTATACCGGCGCCCCCGGAGCCCCCCGCAACTAAATAAAGTTACTAACCGCTAAACCGCCACTCCTAGACCCTGCCGCAAGTCTTATAAATGTATTAACCCCTAAACCGCCGCTCCTAGACCCTGCCGCAACTCTTATAAATGTATTAACCCCTAAACCGCCGCTCCTAGACCCCGCCGCAAGTCTTATAAATGTATTAACCCCTAAACCGCCGCTCCCGGACACCGCTGCCACCTACATTATACCTAGTAACCCCTATCCTGCCCCCCCATACCGTCGCCCTCTATTATAAAATTATTAACCCCTATCCTGCTGATCCCGCACCTCTCCGCAACTAAATAAATAGTTTAACCCCTAAACCGCCGCTCCATGAACCCGCCGCAACCTATAATAAATTTATTAACCCCTATCCTGCCCCCCACTACGCCGCCGCCACTGTAATAAAATGATTAACCCCTAAACCTAAGTCTAACCCTAACCATAACGCCCCCCTAACTTAAATATTAATTAAATACATCTAAATAAATTAACTCTTATTAACTAAATGAATCCTATTTAAAACTAAATACTTACTTATAAAATAAACCCTAATATAGCTACAATATAAATAATAATTATATTCTAGCTATCTTAGGATTTATATTTATTTTACAGGTACCTTTCAATTTATTTTAACCATGTACAATAACTATTAAATAGTTATTAACTATTTAATAGCTTACCTAGCTAAAATAAAGAGAAATTTACCTGTGAAATAAATCCTAACCTAAGTTACAATTACACCTAACACTACACTATACTTTAATAAATTATTCCTATTTAAAAATAAATACTTACCTGTAAAATAAACCCTAAGATAGCTACAATGTAATTAATACTTATATTATAGCTATCTTAGGATTTATATTTAGTTTACAGGTAACTTTGTATTTATTTTAGCTAGTTAGAATAGTTATTAAATAGTTATTAACTATTTAATAACTACCTAGCTAAAAGAAATGCAAAATTACCTGTAAAATAAATCCTAACTTAAGTTACAATTAAACCTAATACTACACTATCATTAAATTAACTAAATAAACTACCTACAAATAACTACAATTAAATACAATTACATAAACTAACTAAAGTACAAAAAATAAAAAAAGCTAAGTTACAAAAAATAAAAAATTAAGTTACAAACATGTTAAAAATATTACAACAATTTTAAGCTACTTACACCTAATCTAAGCCCCCTAATAAAATAACAAACCCCCCCAAAATAAAAAAAATCCCTACCCTATTCTAAATTACATAAATTTCAAAGCTCTTTTACCTTACCAGCCCTTAAAAGGGCCATTTGTGGGGGCATGCCCCAAAAAGTTCAGCTCTTTTGCCTGTAAAAGAAAAATACACCCCCCCCCACAACATTAAAACCCACCACCCACATAACCCTAATCTAACCCAAACCCCCCTTACAAAAACCTAACACTAATCCCCTGAAGATCATCCTACCTTGAGTCGTCTTCACTCAGCCGAGCCACCGATGGAACTGAAGAGGACATCCGGAGCGGACGAAGTTAATCCTCCAAGCGGCGCTGAAGAAATCTTCCATCCGATGAAGTCATCATCCAGGCGGCGCTGAAGAAGTCTTCGATCCGGCCGATGTCATCTTCAAAGAGGCGCTGAAGAGGTCTTCTATCCGGGCGAAGTCATCTTCCAAGCCGGGTCTTGAATCTTCCTTCCGCCGACTCGGAACCACCTTCTTCACCGACGGACTACGACGAATGAAGGCTCCTTTAAGGGACTTCATCCAAGATGGCGTCCCCTCAATTCCGATTGGCTGATAGGATTCTATCAGCCAATCGGAATTAAGGTAGGAAAATCTGATTGGCTGATGGAATCAGCCAATCAGATTCAAGTTCAATCCGATTGGCTGATCCAATCAGCCAATCAGATTGAGCTCGCATTCTATTGGCTGATCGGAACAGCCAATAGAATGCGAGCTCAATCTGATTGGCTGATTCCATCAGCCAATCAGATTTTTCCTACCTTAATTCCGATTGGCTGATAGAATCCTATCAGCCAATCGGAATTGAGGGGACGCCATCTTGGATGACGTCCCTTAAAGGAGCCGTCATTCGTCGTAGTCCGTCGGTGAAGAAGGTGGTTCCGCGTCGGCGGAAGGAAGATTCAAGACCCGGCTTGGAAGATGACTTCGCCCGGATAGAAGACCTCTTCAGCGCCTCTTTGAAGATGACATCGGCCGGATCGAAGACTTCTTCAGCGCCGCCTGGATGATGACTTCATCGGATGGAAGATTTCTTCAGCGCCGCTTGGAGGATTAACTTCTTCCGCTCCGGATGTCCTCTTCAGTTCCATCGGTGGCTCGGCTGAGTGAAGACGACTCAAGGTAGGATGATCTTCAGGGGATTAGTGTTAGGTTTTTGTAAGGGGGGTTTGGGTTAGATTAGGGGTATGTGGGTGGTGGGTTTTAATGTTGGGGGGGGGTTGTATTTTTCTTTTACAGGCAAAAGAGCTGAACTTTTTGGGGCATGCCCCCACAAATGGCCCTTTTAAGGGCTGGTAAGGTAAAAGAGCTTTGAAATTTATGTAATTTAGAATAGGGTAGGGATTTTTTTTATTTTGGGGGGGTTTGTTATTTTATTAGGGGGCTTAGATTAGGTGTAAGTAGCTTAAAATTGTTGTAATATTTTTAACATGTTTGTAACTTAATTTTTTATTTTTTGTAACTTAGCTTTTTTTATTTTTTGTACTTTAGTTAGTTTATGTAATTGTATTTCATTGTAGTTATTTGTAGGTAGTTTATTTAGTTAATTTAATGATAGTGTAGTATTAGGTTTAATTGTAACTTAAGTTAGGATTTATTTTACAGGTAATTTTGTATTTCTTTTAGCTAGGTAGTTATTAAATAGTTAATAACTATTTAATAACTATTCTAACTAGCTAAAATAAATACAAAGTTACCTGTAAACTAAATATAAATCCTAAGATAGCTATAATATAAGTATTAATTACATTGTAGCTATCTTAGGGTTTATTTTACAGGTAAGTATTTAGTTTTAAATAGGATTCATTTATTAAAGTATAGTGTAGTGTTAGGTGTAATTGTAACTTAGGTTAGGATTTATTTAACAAGTACATTTCTCTTTATTTTAGCTAGGTAAGCTATTAAATAGTTAATAACTATTTAATAGTTATTGTACATGGTTAAAATAAATTGAAAGGTACCTGTAAAATAAAAATAAATCCTAAGATAGCTAGAATATAATTATTATTTATATTGTAGCTATATTAGGGTTTATTTTAAAGGTAAGTATTTAGTTTTAAATAGGATTCATTTAGTTAATAAGAGTTAATTTATTTAGATGTATTTAATTAATATTTAAGTTAGGGGGCGTTAGGGTTAGGGTTAGACTTAGGTTTAGGGGTTAATAATTTTATTACAGTGGCGGCGGCGTAGTGGGGGGCAGGATAGGGGTTAATAAATTTATTATAGGTGGCGACGGTGTAGGGGGGGCAGATTAGGGGTTAATACATTTAATATAGGTTGCGGTGGGTTCAGGGAGCGGCGGTTTAGGGGTTAATACATTTATTATAGTTGCGGTGGGCTCCGGGAGCGGCGGTTTAGGGGTTAATATGTATAGAGTAGCTTGCGGTGGGCTCCGGGAGCGGCGGTTTAGGGGGTAATAACTTTATTTAGTTGCGGCGGTGTAGGGGGGGTCAGATTAGTGGTGTTTAGACTCGGGGTACATGTTAGGGTGTTAGGTGTAGACAGCTCCCATAGGAATGAATGGGATGTCCGGCAGCAGCGAACTTGTACTTTCGCTATGGTCAGACTCCCATTGATTCCTATGGGATCCGCCGCCTCCAGGGGTTGCGGATTGAAAACCAGGTACGCTGGGCCGTAAAAGTGCCGAGCGTACCTGCTAGTTTTTTGATAGCTAGCAAAAGTAGTGAGAATGTGCCGCACTTGTGTGCGGAACATCTGGAGTGACGTAAGAATCGATCTGTGTCCGGCGGATCGAAGCTTACGTCACAAAATTCTACTTTTGCCGGTCTCGAGCCTTTGATAACTAAGGCGAATCAGCCTCGCCACAAATACGCTGCGGAATTCCAGCGTATTTGAGGTTGACGGCTTGATAACTACCCCCCATTGGCTCCTCCAAATAAGGCAAATGGTTGGTGGAGTTTGGCTACTGAAAAATATTTGCAGTAAAAAGGATGTCAATTTGCTCTAAATACATTAAGACTTTTCTGATATGTTATTACCTAGCAACACAACAGAAATGTCTTATAATTACAAAGTGTTTACTGTCCCTGAAAGTAAAAGCTGTTTACAACAGAAAGTGCATGATTGTATACTGCTGAGTCCTGTGACTCTTCTTCTCACTGGGGCCCTAATGATCAAAAGTGCCACAAGGCGGTGACATATTAAAAAGGGATCAGTCACAACATTGATAAAGCCGGCAAAATATTCAAAAGGGCTGATAGCACTGTTTAAAGGCAAAGTGGTGTTTTACCATACATTTCAGTGGAGGGTGATGCTTCTGTGATACTGGTGATATATTCAAAGCAGCATTGCCACTTACATTGAAAGTGCAAGGTGCCTGATCCCTTTACACAGTACTGTATGACAATGCAATTTACATGCGTCAACAGAAAGTCAACCCATGTTTTTACAATACAATAGTGATTTAAACATAGCAATCATACACCTATTGTAGTTGGGGGTTTGTGGGTATATGAAAGATGTATATGCACTGTTTAATGGATATGTATTGTAACGTATAATGTTAAAATATGTATGTTAACGTGAATGTGCTAATTTGTTATTGTGTCCTTAGACGTGTATCTTTACTTATTTTAAGATTGCAATTGCGCAATCTCAATATTCATATTTTCATTATATTGTGAATGTACATTCTTGATCGCAATATACATACTTCACAATATTGCGATCACGATTTTGTGTTTTCATATTTCACAATATTGCGATCGCGATTTTGTGTTTGTACTATCAAGTTTTATTTATATTGTGATAGCACTGTAACAAACGTGTTCTATATTAATATATATCTATAGATATATATATATATAGTAATAGAGAACACATTTGCTATTATAAGTAAACCATGATTGCACAATCGATATCACAATATTATGAAATCTGATTATTACAAACACAAAATCATGATCGCAATATTGGGAAATATGAAATTCAAAATTGCAATCGCAATATTGGGAAATATGAATATTGTGAATCTTAAAATAAGTTAAAAAATACACTCCTAATGACACAATAGAAGATTAGTGCAATCACGCTTACATGCATATAACTTTATAAAATACAATCCCCAACCCCTATAGTTTTAACAGGAAGGTTTTTCTTGTCTTTATCAACATAGTAGATCACAGACATAATGAATATATAGACATTCCGTGGGCGTTTACTGGGCGTTCCATGTATTTTAATGGGGAAACATCTCCATCTTTTCTATACCTTTTCAGCCATATCAGTCTCGCCTTCTTTTCAGTAATGATATTTCCAAGTGTGACAAATTTAATGAATGTACAGTGAAACTGAATATACACATGAATAATTTTTAGTGTAGTCAATAAAATTACCTTTTTTTACTTCGAAAAATATCTCTCTCTGCAACCTGAATCATCTATCAATTTTATTTATTTGTAGCCAGTTCATTAAACGGTACATCATTTCTCAATTTTAGACAATTGGCCCATAAAGAGGGATTATAAATTGATTTTGCAATTAGATTTCTTATTCCATGGAATTTAGTCAAACAGAGTAAGGTAAATCTTTAATGCTCCATTATATAGTCTACATGGTGCCTTTCTTTAGAAATAATTTGCTCCCACAGATTACTTTTTATAGAATCAAGAGGAATTCACTAATCACTGATACAATAGGAATACGAAAACCAAATCAATTGTTTAAAAGGATTTAAAAATCAAACTTGGAAAATGGCATTTCATTTTTAAAATATACTTGTATTAGCAAAAATGTTTCTAGTACAAAATATTACTGTATCATGGCCATATCTACATATGCTGAACATGCCCAGTGCACCCACATTCATACACCCAGCTTGGTGGTTTATATGATGTCATTGCTGACATAATACATGCAATAGCTGACTTTCTCAGCAAGTACAGTACATAAGTCTCTTAAAGTAAAAAACAATCAACAATCAAAGTGAAGTTTGCACAAATATACATTATGGGGGATATTTATCAAAGTTCTGGCGAACCTGATCTGACAGTGCGGATCAGGTCTGTCAGACCTCGCTGAATGCGGAGAGCAATACGCTCTCCCTATACAGCATTGCACCAGCAGCTCTTGTGAGCTGCTCGTGCAACGCCGCCCCCCGCAGATTTGTGGCCAATCGACTGCAAGCAGGGAGGTGACAATCAACCCGATCATACTCAATCGGGTTGATTTTCGGTGATGTGTGTCTTTAGACTGCTGCTTCATAACTGCTGTTTCTGGCAAGCCTGCAGGCTCGCCAGAAACACGAGCCCTCAAGCTCCATGCGGAGCTTGATTAATAGGACCCTATGTCTGTGTTTTGTTTCTTTTATACAGTATCTCACAAAAGTGAGTACACCCCTCACATTTTTGTAAATATTTTATTATATCTTTTCATGTGACAACACTGAAGAAATTACACTTTGCTACAATGTAAAGTAGTGAGTGTACAGCCTGTATAACAGTGTAACTGTGCTGTCCCCTCAAAATAACTCAACACACAGCCATTAATGTCTAAACCATTGGCAACAAAAGTGAGTACACCCCGAAGTGGAAATGTCCAAATTGCGCCCAAAGTGTCAATATTTTGTGTGGCCACCATTATTTTCCAGCACTGCCTTAAACCTCTTGGGCATGGAGTTCACCAGAGCTTCACAGGTGGCCACTGGAGTCCTCTTCCACTCCTCCATGACGACATCACAGAGCTGGTGGATGTTAGAGACCTTGCGCTCCCCCACCTTCCGTTTGAGGATTCCCCACAGATGCTCAATAGGGTTTAGGTCTGGAGACATGCTTGACCAGTCCATCACCTTTACCCTCAGCTTCTTTAGCAAGGCAGTGGTCGTCTTGGAGGTGTGTTTGTGGTCATTATCATGTTTGAATACTGCCCTGCGGCCCAGTCTCTAAAGGGAGGGGATCATGCTCTTCTTCCGTATGTTACAGTACATGTTGGCATTCATGGTTCCCTCAATGAACTGTAGCTCCCCAGTGCCGGCAGCACTCCTGCAGGCCCCGACCATGACACTCCCACCACAATGCTTGACTGTAGGCAAGACACACTTGTCTTTGTACTCCCCACCTAGCTGCCACCACACACGCTTGACACCATCGGAACCAAATAAGTTTATCTTGGTCTCATCGGACCACAGGACATGGTTCCAGTAATCCATGTCCTTAGTCTGCTTGTCTTCAGCAAACTGTTTGCGGGCTTTCTTGTGCATCATCTTTAGAAGAGGCTTCATTCTGGGATGACAGCCATGCAGACCAATTTGATGCAGTGTGTGGCGTATGGTCTGAGCACTGACAGGCCGACCCCCCACCCTTCAACATCTGCAGCAATTCTGGCAGCATTCATACGTCAATTTCCCAAATACAACCTCTGGATATGACGCTGAGCATGTGCACTCAACTTCTTTGGTTGACCATGGCGAGGCCTGTTCTGAGTGGAACCTGTCCTGTGAAACCACTGTATGGTCTTGCCCACCATGCTGCAGCTCAGTTTCTGGTCTTGGCAATCTTTTTATAGCCTAGGCCATCTATATTTAGAGCAACAATTCTTTTTTTCAGATCCTCAGATAATTCTTTGACATGAGGTGGCATGTTGAACTTCCAGTGACCAGTATGAGAGAGTGTGAGAGCGATAACACCAAATTTAACACACCTGCTCCTTGTAACACTAACAAGTCCCATAACAACGGGGAGGGAAGATGGCTAATTGGGCCCAATTAAAACATTTCCACTTAGGGGTGTACTCACTTTTGTTGCCAATGGTTTAGACATTAATGGCTGTGTGTTGAGTAATTTTGAGGGGACAGCAAATTTACACTGTTATACAGGCTGTACACTCACTACATTGTAGCAAAGTGTCATTTCTTCAGTGTTGTCACATGAAAAGATATAATAAAATATTTTCAAAAATGTGAGTGTACTCACATTTGTGAGATATTGTATATTCCTTCATACAGCCTGTATATCCTTACATCCTGCATGTCAATTTACATTACATTTCTAATTCAAAATGGTCACATTCTTATAATTAGCTCTAGAGGGGTCTTGCACAGTATTCTAAATAAGATATCAGCTTTCCTTTTTTTTTTTTTATTATTGTTGTCACTAATGTATTATGTGCAAACTTGAGTTCTGATGACATTTGTATATTTAATTACTGTATATTTTATTTCCCTTTCAATATGTATGTCTGACTTTCAAAAGTCTCAGGGGCAGCCAGGGTTCCAAATAAATACAATATGAGTTCCTGCTGGTGTATAAGGCGAAACTAATGGATTTTATCAAGCTGTCATAATACTGAACAGCCATTATTTTAACTTTCTGTCATACAGCTAGAACAATATATTGATGCAGTTTTTAATCGGTTTATATATATATATATATATATATATATATATATATATATATATATATATATATATATATATATATATATATACAGTATATATATATATCTATATTAAACTCCTCTTCAGGGCTCTGCACTCACTTCTCACAAACAACTGCCCAGGGTGTTTAAAACAAACATGCAGATAAACGTATCTTAACCAGTATATAAACAATACTTTATTAAATCATAAGGTAACGTTTCGGGGAGTTTAACCCCGTCCTCAGACCACATAAAAGAAAACAGTGCACATACCTGATTCCATAAATACCCTTCACCAAGAAATCCACGCCGCAGTACCAGAAGTCGCCTGGCATTCAGACCGCACCACTGCGCATGCTCAGTCCATTGCCATGGCAACCGGACGTGGCACAGCTACAAAAAACAGTAAATAGAGACATATTAAAATCATTCAATGTGTTGTGACTAACAGCCTGTCAAATACTACCTTGCTCTCTTATCACCAACTGAACTATATAAAATCATAAATGGCATACTTATGTCAGTGGAACAATTAATCATATTAAGAGCTATACTATCTTATACAGATGATGCAATACAAATTTAGGTGCATACTCACTAGCGTTAATATCAAATACATCCTGTATCTAACAATATCAATTACTATCATCCTCTACTAGTGCTAACTGAACAAAATAATAGCATTAGCCTATGCTTATTTAGCGGAACCCTCAATAAAGGAAAACATATTATGGCACAATCAACACTAAGTACAATGCAGCATTTTAGCCATTATGGCACTCGCTACAGTACCCATATGTATCCATATGACCAGACATAGTAATTCCCGGATAAGGCTACAGAAAACAGTGCCAGTCCAAATGTGTATTCAACCCCCCCAGGCATCAGAGTACCTAGGTTGAATATCCATCTGGACTCGCTCTGAAAGAGCATTCTACCTCTTTCCCCTCCTCTTACTGGGGGTGGGATGTGATCAATGATCACGTATCTTAAATCAGCAACCGTATGGCCAGTCAATGGAAAGTGCTGAGCTATGAGTTGATCGGACCACTTTTTATCTATCGCAGCTCGAATCGCGGCATGGTGGTTTGCCATACGTGTCCGGAGATCATCTATAGTTTTACCAACATAGAATAACCCACACGTAGAATAACCCACACGGACAATGCAACAGATACACAATACGTCGTCATGCAGGTTACTCTGTGTCGGATAGTATACTTGCGATTGGTACCTGGATGAGTAAAATATGTAGCATTTAGATAACCATTACATGTAGTACACCCAGCACATCTGTAGCAACCGGGTTTTACAGTCTGAAGCCAAGTGGTAGTCCTATAACTTTGGACAGGGTCAACCTTAACCATGATGTCTCCAAGCGATCTTGATCTCCTGAAGCCCACTTGGGGATGTAATGTCCCTCCAAATGGCAAGATCTTATCAGTTTCCAGGATATTCCAATTTTTCTTCACCAGCTGTGGTAAACCTATTTTATCAGATGTAAAAGCTGTAGTGAAGATCAATCTGCCATCATTGCCCTGTGCTGTAGAGGTTTGTAAAGCTGTTTCCTGATCCATTTTGTCAAATGGCCAAAAGTGTTGGTCAATGTGTTTGCCACAATAACCCCTTTGGAGAAATCTGGTCTTCATCTTTCCCAGTTTTTCCTGGGCTTGGCCCTTTTTGCTATTATTGCGTATAACTCGTTTGAACTGAGAAATAGGGAGGGCATTCTTCAATGAAGGTGGGTGACAACTCGTCTCCTCCAGTAGGGAATTTCTGTCCGTTTCTGAATAAAGTAGTGTGTAGCTGACCTTCCTCCATAAAAATTCTTAAATCTAGGAAATCAACCATCTGCGGATGGAGAGTCATCTTGAATTGGATGCAAGGAATAGTTGCATTGAGATCTTGGAACCAATTCTCTAGCTACAATTCAGTACCAGTCCACAGAAGAAACAAATCGTCAATGTATCTATTATAATACTTAATATGACAATGTTTAAAGAGATCAGTGTCCCATTCCTACAATTGAGTTCCCCATCGCCATCCCCATTAGTTGTAAATAAAATGACTATTCAAATTTGAAGAAGTTTCTGGTGAGACAAAGTTCCAGAAATTCTAAAATCAGCTCCACCGGAGGTCCCACGTAGGGATAGCGGCTAAGATGTTTCTGAATGGCAATGAGCCACTGTACATGGGGAATTATTGTGTACAGGCTCACCACATCAAGTGTCACCAGTATTGTTGGTTCTTCAATTTTCGGGAACCTTTTCATCTCTTTGATCAAGCTGATTGAGTCTAGAATAAATGAAGGCATATTATGCACTAATGGTTGTAGAATATTGTCGAGGATTATTGCAATGGGCTGTAGAAGAGACCAAATAGAAGACACTATAGGTCTTACCCAGTGGTCAGGTGGGATGCTTGTGAACCTTTGGTAAGGTATAAAAGGCAGGGGTGCAAGTGTATTGCACTTTCATAAAGCCCACCTCATGTTTGTCGAGCCATCCATCCTGAAAAGCTTGGTCCAGAACCTGATCAATCTGGGACTTGAATAGTTTTGCGGGATCACGAGGCAATAGTTTGCAGGTAGTGCCATCATCTAATTGTGAAAGTATTTCTTGCTGATAGTAAACATAATCAAGTATCACCAATGCACCCCCTTTATCAGCTTCCTTAAAAATTAGGTCTTTCTTATTGCTTAATGTCTCCAACGCCTACCTCTCTTCCCTCTACAAATTATTTCTGCATTCAGGTTTAGCCAATTCACACATTTAGTTTGTTTGTTCTGTATAGTATAGGTCTTTATGCTAGGGTTCTGGCTTATCGGATCATATGTGCTCTTTGGTTTCAACTGTGTGCATCTGTGCTGATCTCCGCTAGTAAGATCCCTTGAATCTTTTCCAAAGTGTTGTTTGAATCTCAAATTTCTTTCAAATTTTTGCACATCAATAAATATATCAAATGGTTTGAAGAATGTTGTGGGAATAAAGCAAAGTCCCTTATTTAAATCTTGGATTCCAGAGATGATAACTGGTAGGAACTCAAATTAATCACAATATCAGGGGTTACATTCTGCGTCTTGCTCTCGGTGGTCTTCCGCGAACCACCCCCTCTCCTGATATGTGTCCTGTACCGCCCAGGTTTTTTGATCTTGTTACTACTCCCCCACTGTTAGCCCTGTGGGGTATACCTGAGCTCGAGATTCCATCAGAGTCTGAACTATTGCCAGATGAGTCCACTGTGAAAATATTTCTTGGCCTGTAGTATTGGGATCTCCTTGGTCTATTATCAATCAATGCTTGTCATTCATCAGCAGAGAGTAACCATCTATAGACCCTCTTTTCTTTATAGTCCAAAGCAACAGTGTCCCACTTGTGGTTCTTAAAATTAATTAGCTCAGACTCAAATTCCTGTACTTGTTTATTGAGTTTTTCAATCCAATTAGTCTCCTACTCAGCTTCCAAGGTTGGTTTATTTCCTCAAATTGCTGTATTTCAGCCTCAGCTTTAGACATCAATGCCCTGACCTCCTCAATTACCAGGAGCATCAGGTCTAATGAGCATTTATTTAAAATGCTGCACCACCAAATGCAAAAGGTGGTGTTATTCCTTCCTATTGTAGGGATGTTTTTTAGTCTGAATCCCCTTGGAATTAATAATTTCCTGTGATATTCCGACAGGAATGTCCCATGTAAAGATAGATCAATCTTTTTTCTTCTTAACTTCAACCATTTGGTATAAAGATGAGTAGGCTGTTCCTTTAAATCCATAGCAGGGAAAGCAGAAAAGCGAATTCTATCCGCATCCTCCTCTGTATAGTTGAAAACAGTGGCACCTTGGATTTCCTCATCTGTGCCCCCTGCAATATCAGTCACAACCTCAAGTGTCTCCATTGTGTAAAAAGTGTAGATTAAAAAGTTAAGAATCTGTTAACTGTGGGTAGTCCGTAGTAGAAAGTTCCAATTGTAGGGGGCAAAAAGAGCCAATATAATACAAAACTCATCTTCAGGGCTCTGCACTCACTTCTCACAAACAACTGCCCAGGGTGCTTAAAATAATCATGCAGATAAACGTAACGGAAAGCACTCACCAGGTTTTGATCAGTATATAAATAATACTTTATTCAATCATAAAGTGGCGTTTCGGGGAGTTTAACCCCATCCTCAGACCACATAAAAGAAAACAGTGCACATACTTGACTCCATAAATACCCTCCACCAAGAAATCCACGCCGCAGTATCAGAAGTCGCCCGGCGTTCTGACTGCACACCATTGTGCAGGCTCAGTCCATTGCCATAGCTACCGGTCAAGGCGCAGCTACAAAAAACAGTAAATAGAGACATATTAAAACCATACAATGTGTTGTGACTAACAGGCTGTCAAATACTACCTTGCTCTCATCACCAACTGAACTATATAACATCATAAATGGCATACTTATATCAGTGGAACAATTAATCATATTAAGAGCTTTACTGTCTTATACAGATGATGCAATACAAATTTAGGTGCATACTCACTAGAGTAAATATCAAATACAGCCTGCATCTAACAATATCAATTACTATCATCCTCTACTAGCACTAACTGAACAAAATAATAGCATTAGCCTATGCTTATTTAGCGGAACCCTTAATAAAGGAAAACATATTATGGCACAATCAACACTAAGTACAATGCAGCATTTTAGCCATTATGGCACTCGCTACAGTACCCATATGTATCCATATGACCAGACATAGTAATTCCTGGATAAGGCTACAGAAAACAGTGCCAGTCCAGATGTGTATTCAACCCTCCAGGCATCAGAATACCTAGGTTGAATATCCATCTGGACTCGCACTGAAGCAGCATTCTACCTCTATTTCCTCCTCTCACTGGGGGTGAGATGTGATCAATGATCTCGTATCTTAAATCAGCAACCGTATGGCCAGTCAACGCAAAGTGCCGAGCTATGGGTTGATCAGACCCCTTTTTATCTATCGCAGCTCGAATTGCGGCAGGGTGATTGTCCATACGTGTCCGAGATCATCTATAGTTTTACCAATCAGCTTGATCAAAGAGATGAAAAGGTTCCCGAAAATTGAAGAACCAACAATACTGGTGACACTTGATGTGGTGAGCCTGTACACAATAATTCCCCATGTACAGTGGCTCATTGCCATTCAGAAACATCTTAGCCGCTATCCCTACGTGGGACCTCCGGTGGAGCTGATTTTAGAATTGCTGGAACTTTGTCTCACCAGAAACTACTTCAAATTTGAAAAGTCATTTTTATTTACAACTAATGGGGATGGCGATGGGGAACTCAATTGTAGGAATGGGACACTGATCTCTTTAAACATTGTCATATTAAGTATTATAATAGATACATTGATGATTTGTTTCTTCTGTGGACTGGTACTGAATTGTAGCTAGAGAATTGGTTCCAAGATCTCAATGCAACTATTCCTTTCCTCCAATTCAAGATGACTCACCATCCGCAGATGGTTGATTTCCTAGATTTAAGAATTTTTATGGAGGAAGGTCAGCTACACACTACTTTATTCAGAAAGGGAACGACAGAAATTCCCTACTGGAGGCGAGGAGATGCCCCCCCCCCCCCCACCTTCATTAAAGAATGCCCTCCCTATTTCTCAGTTCAAAAGAGTTATACGCAATAATAGCAAAAAGGGCCAAGCCCAGGAACAACTAGGAGAGATGAAGACCAGATTTCTCCAAAGGGGTTATTGTGGCAAACACATTGACCAAAAATTTTAGACATTTGACAAAATGGATCAGAAAACAGCTTTACAGACCTCTTTCTAATTCACACACACCAAATTGACAAGGGCACTATGAAGGCAAACTCCTCTTATTTTAGATTGTATCTTGAAGGTATATAGTACCTTAGTTTGTGTATTATCTAAACCCGAGGAGTGGTGCTAGCATTATTCTTAATTATACAAGAACTATTGGAACAGAGTTCCACAGACAGGTAATGCTATAGTAGCACTCTATGCCCAGACTAATGTAGGGGCAGGAAAGATGCAATTAAAATATAACTTTTATTACTTAATTTAAAAGATGGGTGAACAATATGAAAAATTTAAATCCCTATCAGAAGCAATTTTGCTGATATTTCTATAGTGTCTCTCTAATTTATATCTTCAGGCCTTCTAGTATTAGTACAATATCTAGGAGACACTGTGGTTAGATTCAGAATAACCGCTATATTTACTTTTCAGCCACAGACAATTATTCGTAATAATGGCTGCTTATGGTGGGGCTAGTCATTTAGTGATTGATGGTTCAATACCTATAGTTGCGGTATATCATATCCATTAATATAATTTGGTCCAATATCACCAAATAAATACTTGTGACCTGTGTAAGTGTTAATATTGTGGCAGATATTAATCTGCTGTATTGGTGATGTTCTATGAGTTATTATTACTGGGTTGTCTATATTCTCATTTTTGTTTGGTATATTGTATTTAATAGCTCATTGGAACTGCTGTGACTATGTTTTTAAATGCATCATTGCCTTGGATTCTAGAAATCAATAAATGTTTAGTATCATGAGCGTTTGTATATGTATTCGTTGAATTAGCAAATGCTGGTCAAATGGCTTACTTAGTTTGTTTTGAGTGTACTCTTAATTGTGTCTTTGCCTTTAAATTCAAAACCAAATAAACATGTATTATCTTGTGCACTTGTATTTGTGCTTGTGTAAATACAATTACCCCCACTAATGCGTGGTGATGTAAATTGTAAATTGTATTATATTCGATGGCTCACTTGAGCTAATTTGGCTATGTTTTTAACTAAATTTTTGTTCCTTGGAATTTAGAAATAGATAAGTACTCGATATCATGAGCATTTGTATTGAGTTTATTAAATCAGTAAATGCTAATCGAATAACTCACTTGATTATATTGCACTGTACTCTTGACTGAGTCTATTACCCTTAGACCTGCAACTGAATCTTGATAAAGCCCAAGGGAGGGCGAAACGCGTCGCTTGCATATGTGACACTGTGACACTGTATCTTTGAAACACTAAGGGATATCTCAGTACAGCCTGTACTGCAACTTTAACCCGGGTTACCAGTATCTTTGTATATCCCAAGGTAAGGGATAACTTGTGCCCTACCAGTTTATTGGAACAACGGATACATCTACAGCAGTTAAATCTGCTCTTGCAGCAAGTTCTCATCAGCACACAGCAATCAGCTGTTTTCTTTCTCACGCTGCTGGAACGACAACCCATTACCTGAGAAGAGCGTAAGTTTGTGACGTCAGACGCTGACTCACATGTGCAGAGGTCTGTACACTGCAACTTTCCAGGAACGGCAGTCACTGCAGCCGAGGTCCAAGCTTTGACCGTAAGATTCCCTTTCCTCGGTAACACCCTCCAAGTACCCTCTTGACTCACGGTACAGTACATTGTATCTGTTTGTGGCACCAATTTGTTACGAACTCAAGCCGTAATGCTACAATATTGATGCTCATTTGCACACGGCCATCTACACTGTGATTATATTTCTGGACTTGGTGCTTGTTTTTATTAATAATCCTTGCTTTTATGAATAGTATCAATATTATGCCATACATTTAAGATTGATTGTTTTTTAACATTTGTTTTTTAACATTTATTTACATCCTACTTATTGTTAGCTGCTATTTGCAAATATTTGCACGGACTATTATTTCTTATACAAGGGAGACGTCCCTACCGCTAATTTCTACATATTTTTGATGTAATTTGTCTATTTCATTTAATAAATGTAAATATCCTTTAATGTGGTGTGTATACTTTTAGCTTGTTAGCGCACTTTCTCTATCTTGAGGCTTAGGCTTCGTTATTGGTCATATATTTGTGTCTGATACAAGCAGAGATTGTATCTTTAGAGTAAGTGTTTAGCAATACCATCCTTAGCGCGCACCAATCCACTTTTTTAGATCTAACTGAATAAACGTTTTGTATCCTGAGCACTTCTATTGTTGCTCGTGTGAATTAACAATCAGCTAGATTACGAGTTTTGCGGTAAGAGCTGCTCGGTAATAACTTGCAAGTTAATACCACCGCTCACTTCCCTACAGGGCTGGTATTACAGGTTTGCAAAAACCCGGTGTTATCAGGCAAGAAGTGAGCGTAAAGCAAAATTGAGCTCCATACCGCACTCCAATACCAGCGCTGCTGAAAGCTGCAGTGAGCTGGTTTTACGTGCTCGTGCACAATTTCCCCATAGACATCAATGGGGAGAGACGTCTGAAAAAAAAGTCTATCACCTGCAAAAAAGGAGCGTAAAACTCTGTAATGCAGCCCCATTGATTCCTATGGGGAAAGAAAATTTATGTTTACACCTAACACCCTAACATGAACCCCGAGTCTAAACACCCTTAATCTTACACATATTAACCCCTAATCTGCTGCCCCCGACATCACCGACACCTACATTATACTTATTAAACCCTAATCTGCCGCCCCCGACATTGCCGACACCTACATTTTACTTATTAACCCGTAATCTGCTGCCCCAACATCGCCGACACCTACATAATGTTATTAACCCCTAATCTCCTGCCCCCAATGTCGCCGCAACCTACCTACAATTATTAACCCCTAATCTGACATCCCCAACGTCGCCGCCACTATAGTAAATTTATTAACCCCTAAACCTAACCCTAATTCTCACCCTAACACCCACTAACTTTAATGTAATTAAATAAATCTAAATAAAACCTACTATTAATAACTAAATAATTTCTATTTAAAACTAAATACTTACCTATAAAATAAACCCTAAGATAGCTACAATATAACTAATAGTTACATCATATCTAGCTTAGGTTTTATTTTTATTTTACAGGCAAGTTTGTATTTATTTTATAAAATAAATACAAATGTCGCTGTAAAATAAAACCTAACCTGTCTTACACTAACACCTAACCTTACAGTACAATTAAATAAATTACATAAATTAAATCTAATTAACTAAATTAGTCTTCGGGTCTTAAAAAACTGTAAGTGGATCTTCGGGGGTTAGTGTTAGGCTTTTTTAAGGGTTTATTGGGTGGGTTTTATTTTTAGATTAGGGTTTTGGCCGGAAAAAGATCTAAATACCCTTTTAAGGGCAATGCCCATCCAAATGCCCTTTTCAGGGCAATGGGGAGCTTAGGTTTTTTTAGTTAGGATTTTATTTGGGGTGTTGGTTGTGTGGGTGGTAAGTTTTACTGTTGGGGGGTTGTTTGTATTTTATTTTTACAGGTAAAAGACCTGATTTCTTTGGGGCAATGCCCCACAAAAGGCCCTTTCAAGGGCTATTGGTAGTTTAGTTTAGGCTAGGGTTTTTTTATTTTGGGGGCTTTTTTTATTTTTTATAGGGCTTTTAGATTAAGTGTAATTAGTTTAAATATCTGATCATTTCTTTTTTTATTTTGTCTAATTTAGTGTTTGTTTTTTTGTAATTTAGTTAATTGTATTTAATTTATGTAATTGATTTAATTGTAGTGTAAGGTTAGGTGTTAGTGTAAGACAGGTTAGGTTTTATTTTACAGGTTAATTTGTATTTATTTTAGCTAGGTAGTTAGTAAATAGTTAATAACTATTTAGTAACTATTCTACCTAGTTAAAATAAATACAAACTTGCCTGTGAAATAAAAATAAAACCTAAGATAGGTATAATGTAACTATTAGTTATACTTTAGCTATCTTAGGGTTTATTTTACAGGTATTTAGTTTTAAATAGGGATTATTTAGTTAATGAAAGGAATTTGTATTTAGATTTAGTTTAATGATATTAAAGTTAGTGGGTGTTAGGGTTAGACTTAGGGTTAGGTTTAGGGGTTAATATATTTAGTATAGTGGCAGCGACGTTAGGGGCGGCAGATTAGGGGTTAATAAATGTAGGTAGGTGGCGGCGATGTTAGGGGCAGCAGATTATGGGTTAATAATATTTAACTAGTGTTTGTGATGCGGGAGTGCGGCGGTTTAGGGGTTAATATGTTTATTATAGTGGCGGCGATGTACGGAGCGGCAGATTAGGGGTTAATAATTTTATTTTAGTGTTTGCTATGCGGGAGGGCCTCGGTTTAGGGGTTAATAGGTAGTTTATGGGTGTTAGTGTACTTTTTAGCACTTTAGTTATGAGTTTTATGCTACAGCTTTTATGCTGACTTTCAGTTTATGGTATCGATCTTGCTGGTATAGGGTGTACTGCTCACTTTTTGGCCTCCTAGGCAGACTCGTAATACCAGCGCAAAGGAAGTCCCATTGAAAAAGCACTTTTTTAAAGCTGCGGTAATTACGTTGCATTACGACCAAAAAAGTGAGCGGTGCCCCTAAACCTGCAAGACTCGTAATACCAGTGGTAGTGAAAAAGAGCCTTAACGCTGCTTTTTCACTCATTCCGCAAAACTTGTAATCTAGCCGAATGTTAGTTGCTTATGATATTTTGTATAACTCATTTACCACATGGAAACATTCTATTTTGCCACATTGTTGCTTTCTGTCTAAAACATGCCACGATACTATTAACTTGTGACGGCTTTTGTTAATTAGCTTTCTTATATAGCAGTTATTCTATTTTTACAACATAATGCTCTGATATTTAAAAATCACCAACATTTAATGCATTTAAAAACATTGTCAAAGCAGTTCCAATGAGCCATTGAATACAATATACCAAACAAAACTGAGAATATAGACAACCCTGTAATAATAACTCATAGAACATCACCAATACAGCAGATTAATATCTGCCATGATATTAACACTAACACAGGTCACAAGTATTTATTTGGTGATATGGGACCAAATTATATTAATGAATATGATATACCACAACTATAGGTATTGAACCATCAATCACTAAATGACTAGCCCCACCATAAGCAGCCATTATTACGAATAATTGTCTGTGGCTGACAAGTAAATATAGATTTATTCTGAATATAACCACAGTGTCTCCTAGATATTGTACTAATACTACAAGGCCTGACGATATAAATTAGAGAGACACTATAGAAATATCAGCAAAACTGCTTCTGATAGGGATTTTAATTTTTCATGTTGTTCACCCATCTTTTAAATAAAGTAAAACAATTCTATTTTTAATTGCATCTTTCCTGCCCCTACATTAGTCTGGGCATAGAGTGCTACTATAGCATTACCTGTCTGTGGAACTCTGTTTCAAAAGTTCTTGTAGCTTTACAGACCTCTACAGCACAGGGCAATGATGGCAGATTGATCTTCACTACAGCTTTAACATCGGATGAAAGAGGTTTACCACAGTGGGTGAAGAAAAATTGGAATATCCTGGAAACTGATAAGAACTTGCCATTTAGAGGGACATTACATCCCGAAGTGGGCTTCAGGAGATCGAGATCGCTAAGAGACATCTTGGTTAAGGTTGACCCTGTCTAAAGTTATAAGACTACAACATGGCTTCAGACTGTGAAACCTGGTTGCTACAGATTTGCTCGGTGTACTACCTGTAATGGTTTGCTAAATGCTATGTTTTTTACTCATCCAGGTATTAACCGCAAGTATACTATCCTACATAAAGTAACCTGCACAACAACATTTATTGTTGGTAAAACTATAGACAATCTCCGGACATGTAGGGCCAACTACCGTGCCGCGATTCGAGCTGAGATAGATAAAAAGATGTCTGATCAACTCGTAGCTCAGCACTTTGCGTTGACTGGCCATACGGTTGCTGATTTAAGATACGTGATCATTGATCACATCCCACCCCCAGTGAGAGGAGGGGATAGAGGTAGAATGCTGCTTCAGTGCGAGTCCAGATGGATATTCAACCTAGGTACTCTTAGTGTTGATTGTGCCATAATATGTTTTCCTTTGGCAAAGCACATAAGAGAGGCGCATAACGAGTTAAAGATTTATTCTATAGACAATAAAAAAGTGACATCAGCTGTTTACATAAACTGTTGAATACCCTTGAGAAAGTCCAGCCAGGTACCGGACAAAACGCGTAGGGTTTGTTTCTTAGTAGCTTTGCATGACCGGATCTTGGAGACGTTCTCACTATCAGTCTGTGAGACACCTGTAAGCTGGGGGACGCTCTGGACCCTTGTCATCAGTGATGTCAGACGCCAGTTTGTGTGCGGTCGAGGAAAAACAGCTACACTGAACCAACATGCTGACAAGAGGTGTCTGAACACAGCTTCTGAGATTCTGAGATATCACCGGGGTCTAGTTGGCAACACACTGGATGTAACTTTTTTAGATGTAAGTGCTTATGTGTCACTTTATTATTGTCTATAGAATAAATCTTTAACTCGTTGTGCGCCTCTCTTATGTGCTTTATCTTAGTTCTTTCTGTTTCGTGGTTAACTGGAAATACCATTGAAAGAGGGCAGCACTGACCTACAACAATTTGATAATCTTTGTTGGACTTTTTCTACCTATTGAAGTTATCACGGACTTTCTACTCTGGGGGTAACAACATTATAGCTGCCTTGGTTGTTTGTTCTGCTTTCTTCTGTGGTTTATATTTTTAAAGCTATATTTATATTTATTTCTTATATTGTTATGTTTTATGGTCACTAGGTATATTCCTAATACTTTGTTATTTTTAATCTATTGACTGTCTCAAAGGTATATTAGCGCTGATTTACATTTTCTTGTGTATGTTTTCCTTTATTGAGGGTTCCGCTAAATAAGCATAAGCTAATGCAATTATTTTGTTCAGTTAGCGCTAGTAGAGAATGATAGTAATTGATATTGTTAGATGAAGGATGTATTTGATATTAACGCTAGTGAGTATGCACCTAAATTTGTATTGCATCATCTGTATAAAATGGTATAGCTCTTAATATGATTAATTGTTCCACTGACATAAGTATGCCATTTATGATGTTATATAGTTCAGTTGGTGATGAGAGCAAGGTAGAATTTGACAGCCTGTTAGTCACAACACATTATATGATTTTAATATGTCTCTATTTAATGGTTTTTGTAGCTGCGCCGCGTCCGGTAGCCATGGCAACAACCTGACCCTGCGCAGTGATGCGGTCAGAATGCCAGGCGACTTCCGGTACTGCGGCGTGGATTTCATGGTGGAGGGTATTTATGGAGTCAGGTATGTGCACTGTTTTCTTTTATGTGGTCTGAAGACGGGGTTAAACTCCACGAAACGTCACCTTATTATTGAAATAAGTTTTACTTATATACTGGTTAAGACCCGGTGAGTGCTTTCCATTACGTTTATATATATATATATACATATATGTATACTTTATATTTATATATATATATACATACATACATATATATACAGTAGATATATTTTATATATATATATATATATATATATATATATATATATATATTATATGTATAAATATATATATACTGGTGTTTATATATATATATATATATGTATGTAAAGATATATATATATTCTTGGTCTGTTGATCGAGTAACAGTTTATAATTTTTTTTTTTAGAAAAGAAGAGCTCTCTACAGAGGTCACACTGTCTCCTGTATTTAATGAAAATTTTCCTGAAACTACGACAGGTAAATTCTTTACAGCTTTTAATTAGATACGAGCAAAAAAAGAAATTACATCTGATAGTAAGAACAAAATGATTTTAAAGAAAATATCTAAAATCTATTTCAAGGTTACACTGTATAAGTATAGCCATCTGTTTGCAAGCTCCGGTGTATAAGTTTGAAGTATTGTTCTGTATGTGGTATTAGTATACTGCATGTATAATAGTTCTAATCTGAACAACTTCAAAATCATAATATCCAAAAGCACAAAACACCTTATGTTGGTTAGTTCAAAAAAATGTTTCTTGGCAAATTTACCTGCCAACATACTATGGGATAAATTAGGCAACTTTTTTTAAAATAGGTGTAATTGTATACAAGACTCTTCATAGTAATTTTCTTTAACTCTGTCTATTAGTGTGTATTTGGCATTTTCGTTCAATGCTTTCGTGATGTTCAAATATTTTCTGAGCCAAATTTGTGTGCGCTTCACTTTCACAAGAAGAAAATCTGATAAAGCTCCAAAAATTGCATCTTTTCATCTGCATATTTTCACACGCCTACTATCTATCTATCAATCTATCTATCTGCTAATCTGACTGACTATTTCTGGGTTCATATTTTTTATTAAGGTGACATAAAAGTTAAAATGAATTGATGACATGATTCGGACATAGTTTACACTAAAAAATAAAATTAGCTTTTCCAGCTTAAATCTTGGAATCATTTGTTTATCATTAGCTCCTTACTATAAGCCATGGGAGCATACTTAGGTAGGCATACACTGCTGTTATACAGTGCACATGACAAGTTCACACACCTCTGCTACATTTCAACAAATGCTTCTTGAAGTTATATGCTTTAATTTGAGTTGGCAATATGGACATGTTCAGTTAGAAAAAAAAAGTAAAGATTCAGGGGGTAAGGAACTGTTTGAATTGTATGAATAAGAAAAGTGCTACTTCACATATTGGATTCCAGTAGATAATAATTATCATGAAGATGATAGTGGCACGCTGTGCCCAAACAGCAGATACAAAGGCCTCGCTGATCGAAAGTCCTGCAATGCAGCAATTTATTCCATAGGGATCCGCCGCGATGTTGAGCAAGCCGGCCAAATATTTCAAGCTGCCAACATTGTTTATAGGCAGCATCGCTGAGAGGCGTTTTACTATACATCTCAACGGGTAGCGACGCTGACGATATATTCCAACCAGCATCGCCACCAACATTGATGATGTAAAGAAAAGAATCCCTTTGTAATATATAGCACCCAACCTAATAAATATACCTATTTATCCCTAAACCGCCAATACTCCACCTCAATAAACTCTCTAATCTACTTAACCCCTAAACTGCCAATAACCCCATTGCAAACACCCCCTAACCTATTAACCCCTAAATCACCATTATTTCATCGCAAAATCCCCTAAACTATTAAACTCTTAACTATTAACCCTAACTATTAACCCCAGCTATTACCTCCCATCACAAACATCCCCTAACGTATTAACCTTTAAACTGCCAATGCCCCCATCGCAGACACCCCCTAACCTATTAACACATAACCCAACAATACCCCACTGCAAACACCCCTAACCTATTAACCAATAAACCACTAATACCCCATTGCTAACACCCCCTAACCTATTAACCACTAAACTGCCAATACCCCCATGGCAAACACCCCCTAAACTTTTAAGCTTTAAAGTGCCAATATCATCTATCGCAGACACCCCTTAACCTATTAAACCGTAATCTTTTAGTTCCCTAACAGCTAACTCCTACCCTTAACCTAATACCCCCTAAGTCACAGGAAATTTAATAAAAACTGACAGTACCAAAAATACAAATTACATTCCAAAAAAAAACACTACCAAAAAAAACAAGCCTATATAAAAACTAAAAATAAAAAAGCCCACCCCAAAATAAAAACCCTATACTAACACTAAAACTTGCACTAAAAATTGTCCTGAAAAGCACATTTGATAGGGAATTGCCCTAAAGGGATTATAGCTCTTTCACTTTTAAGAAATCCATATTCAAAAACCAAGTAATCCCCCTCAAACAAAAAAGCCTATCTTAAAAAACTTACACAAAAAATTGCCCTGAGAAGGGCATTTGGTAGGGCATTGCCCTAAAAGCAATTATAGCTCTTTTAATCTAAAAAAACCCTACCCTAAAAAAAGATTGCCCTGAAACGGGCATTTGGTTAGTCATTGCCATTAGAATAGCATTTTGTACTGTATTGCCCTAAAGTGATTACGCTCTTTTGCCCAAGAAAAAAGATAAAAATCCCTATTCCAAAAATATCCTGATAAAAAAAACATATCCATGAACAAATATTGCAATGAAAAGGACATTTGGTAGGTCAAATAAAAAAACGTATCCTAAAAAAAAGCCAACGAAAATAAATCTTAACGCTATAAACCCCAAATTTTCTACTCACTCAACTTGAATCCGGCCCCTATGTGATCAGCTCCTCTTCATCCATCTTCATCCAGGGTGGTGGTCTTCATCCATGGTGTCTGACCTCATCCACTGGATCTTCATCCATTTTCCTTCCAATGCTACTTCGCTTCTTCTGATTTTCCATCCGATGTCTTCTACATGTGGTCACCCCCGCAAACTTAAGCTTGAATGCGACGTATCCCCTTATATAGGGGTGCCCTTGCATTCCAATTGGCTGATATTCAAATCAGCCAATAGAAAAAGCTTTCATTCTATTGGCTGATTTGAATTTGAAGTAGCATTACATTTATATACAATCTTTAAATGATATGCATTTTCCTGTTTAATGCATATTATTTTAAATGTTGTATAGATGTTAAACATCTTTTTTGGGCGTGTTCTTTTTATTATTGTTAACATCAATATACAATTTAAAATATATAATAATGTTTTCAAAGTCAGAAGCTGAAAATTTACATTTTTACATAACGGCATTCGTTTAACTGGTCAAAGTTAAACAAATGTAGTTATGTAAAACTATACAATTTTAAAATTATACTATATGCAAACTACTGTCTTTTATAACACATTTATATATTTTAAATTCTATATTAATGTTTAAAATAATAAAAAGAACACACCAAAAAGATGCTTAAAATCTATACATTTAAAGAGACATGATTCAGATAGAGAATACAATTTTAAACAGTTTTCCAATTTACTTCTATTATTTAATTTGCTTCCTTCTCTTGTTAACCTTTTCTGAAAAGTTTATATAGGCAAGCTCAGGATCGGCAGAGAACCTAGGTTCTAGCTGTTGATTGGTGGCTGTATGTTGATTGGTGGCTGTTCAATTAGAAACTATTAGTGCATAGCTGCTCCTTCAACAAATGATAACAACATAATAAAACAGATTAGATAATAGAAGTAAATAAGAAAGTTGTGTAAAATTGTATTTCTAACTGAATCATGAAAGAATATTTTTTGGGGTTTCATGTCCCTTTAAATTACTATGCATTGTACAAGAAAATGCAGCCCTGCAGGTTAGGTATAGGGTTTCAGCCATATTTTCTAGTGTGAGGAAGGTAGCGTAGGGTTAGATAGAATAGGTATGCATTATTTTAAGTGTTCCTACACAGAAATCGTTTTTTGTTTCATTGAGCATACTGTCTGTGCTGTGTAGGAACACTTCAAATACGCCACCCTTGCTGAGATTGCCGACCAGTGGCAATGTCGGCAGCTTTTTGCAGAAGCCGCAATCCCTATTGTTTCCAATGAGAGACTCATCGCCACTTCGCGGGTCAGCCCCCTTTTTTCGAATATACACACCTGCGAGCCTGGTGGGGTCAAAAAGGCATTTTCCCGTCAGTCTGGGACAAAATAACCTGATTATTTCTGATGATTTGAAATTTGAGTGGGACCAATAGAATACGTTGTTGCAGAGGTATTTGAAGCAGGAATAAGGTTCTTATGCCATCTAGAGATAGCTAATTTAGGCCTCATCTTGCATATTGTGTGGATTTCTGGAGGCCATATTTACTGAAGGATATAAGTTACATGGAATCTATTCAAAGGAGGGCTATTAAAGTGGTACATGGTCTAAAAAGTAACTTAACAAAGTAACTTACAAAAGAAAGACTCAATCACCTAAACATGTATAGTTTAGAGGAGAGAAGGGAAAGAGGGGATATGATAGAAACATTTAAGTAAGCATTTGTCACAAAAAGAGCAACACCAGAACAAGGAGTCAAGACCTCAAGTTGAAGGATAGTAGGGTCAAGAGTAATTTTACAGAAGCGCTTCACAGAAAGGGCGGTTGATTCATGGAATAAACTTCAATAAGAGGTGTTAAAGACAAACACTGTGCGGACTTTAAGAATGCTCATCCTATAACCTAATTAAGCTATCCTGTAAACTAATTAAGCTTATACTTTATAGGAAATGTGGGCACACTTATTGGCCTATGGTTCTTATCTACCATCAAAATCTATGTTTCTGAGTATCTATTGCATGGTGGTTTCAGTAAAATGTATTGCCTTAGGGACACACTTAAGTTGGGAAGGAGACTGGACAGATACTAGGCTGTCACTTATTTAGCACACATATTTGTTTCCAAGGAGATGCTAGAAGTTCTAATGCATCTCAAAGTTAATGGGTGATGCAGGGCTTAAGGTATTTCCATCAAGAGAGTACCAATACAAGGGATTTCTTTGTTGTTGTTTTTTTTAATGAATTTTGAAGTTAAAGGGACATGAAATACATTTTTTTTATTTTCTGATTTAGATAGAACATTACATTTTAAACAGTTTTCCAATTTAATGCTATTATCTAATTTGCTTAGCTTTCTTGGTATCCTTTTCTGAAAAATATACCTAGGAAGGTTTAGGAGCTGGAAGCTAGCTGCTGATTGGTGGCTCCACGTATATGTCTATTATCATTGGCTTACTGATGTTTTCAGCTAGCTCCCAGTTGTGCGTTGCTGCTCCTTTAATAACGGATACCAAGAGAATGAAGCAAAATTGATAATTGAAGTAAATTGAAACATTGTTTTAAAATATTCTACCTTAGTAATAAGAGAAAAAAAAAAGTTTTTTTGTCCCTTTAATGGAGTTAATTATAGGTGATGGAAACCTGTGGATATTTGCATGTTATAAATACAAAAAATAATACATTGTAATTAGAATTTAGATTCGGTTCTGATTACGAGCAGTAATTGCATCTACATTATATACTGGCACACAATCACACAAAAAATCCTATGGTATCATTTTATGGAAGCAGATATCAAATATGGAATCAAAATGACCAATTCAGGCTATATAGTTCTTTAAACTAATATGTTTCCAGTAATACGTTTCACCAATATGATACTATTTATATTCAGCATATAGTGATTTTAATCACATTCTCCAGTAAGTGTATGAGTTAGATGTAACAATCTGTCTTATTGATAAGATATTCTGAAATAAGTTCTATTAATGCCGGTAACAGTTTTTTACATTCAACATTCTGAGCACATTCAGCACATAAGCAGCAGAGGTTTAGCATCTGTCTTTTGTTTATTTATGTTTTTCTGTTATTTATAAATAGTTTCCTAATCATACATTATATCATGAAACTGGTAATCATAATAGTAAAAACCATCAGCTTTATTTCTGGTTCCCCTTAATACCACTCTTTACACATAAATGCCTGACATGATGTAGCTTTCTTGTGAGTTATATGTTTATTTACAAACTTTGTCTGCAGGTATGGTGTGTGCGCAGTCTTAGGGGCCTATCTATCAAGCTCCGAACGGAACTTGACGGCCCGAGTTTCTGGCGAGTCTTCAGACTCGCCAGAAACACAAGTTATGAAGCAGCGGTCACAAAGACCGCTGCTCCATAACCCTGTCCGCCTGCTCTGAGCAGGCGGACAGGAATCACCACAATTCAACCCGATCGAGTACGATTGGGTTGATTGACACCCCCCTGCTGGCGGCCCATTGGCCGCGAGTCTGCAGGGGGCGGTGTTGCGCCAGCAGCTCTTGTGAGCTGCTGGGGCAATGCTGAATACGGAGAGCGTATTGCTCTCCCCATTCAGCGATGTCTTGCGGACCTGATCCGCACTGTCGGATCAGGTCCGCAAGACATTTGTTAAATAGGCCTCTTATTCTGTTCTTTTTAAAATAAAAAATTGTAAATATTAAAACAACAATACTTTAAAAATATTAAAAGTGTCAATAAAATCATTAAGCAAACATATACTTATCATACCTATTTACACATGGCATTCATTTTGATTAGCAGTGATCAGGATGGATTTGGATTACAATAGATTCCTTTTGAAATCCTGGTTATAAATGCATAAATTATAAATAAATGTTATAACTAAATCAGGTTATGGGGGCTTTGAAATATGTGCAAAATATGACAATGCGAGTGTGAATTAGAGACATTTACAGAAAGAGAATTCTACACACATTTCTAGATGTCGGGGTCCTGATATCCCTTTTCTTGAAGATCCTCGTATCTGTACAGGATATCACCTACTTAAAGGAACACTGAACCCAAATTTTTTCTTTCATGATTCAGATAGAGCATTAAATTTTAATCAACTTTCTAATTTATTCCTATTATTAAATTTTCTTCATTCTCTTGCTATCTTTTTTTGAAAAAGAAGGCATCTAAGCTTTTTTTTTGGTTTAGGACTCTGGACAGCACTTTTTTATTGGTGGATGAAGTTATCCACCAATCAGCAAGAACAACCTAGGTTGTTCACCAAAAATGGGCCGGCATCTAAACTTACATTCTTGCATTTCAAATAAAGATACCAAGAGAATGAAGGAAATTTGATAATAGGAGTAAATTAGAAAGTTGCTTAAAAGTTAATTTTCTGGCACCTGGTGGAGGAGGAGCAAGGTTCTGATTGCTGAGCTCTCCCCTCCAGTCCTACAGCACCTGGCGGTAGGAATTTTGCGCCTCCCCACTACCTGGGGCTGCTACCTGGACACTTTGAGACAACTTCCCTGGTGCCGTGCAGTGGAAACTCAACCCACTGCTTAGCTGCAGAAAAGAACCCATAACTTGCTTTCAGACTATATTAAACAAACTTTCAATGGACTAATACGCTTGAAATCCTCCTGGCTCCAGTCTAAGCTATAGTGTGCTATTATAACTGGCCGCAATCTGAAACTCCCTGTTCCTCCGCTCCCGCTTTGTGCTTAAAACTGCATTTGATATACTTAGCTGGACTCCGGGCAGAAGAGAGAGACTGCCGAAAAAGGTACCGCTGCTCCCACGGGATCAACTGTGCTCACGCTCTCTCCTCCCCCACCGATGCTGCGTGGGAGGAGGCACTGAGAATCCTGCTGGACGCCGAGAGCAGTGTGATCTGGAAACTTGTTACAGAGGGTCTCCTGTTTGTGCTTTCCCCCCCCTCTCCCACCGGTGCTGCGTGAGAGGAGGTGAGGGATAGGCCTGTCATCCAAAGAATCTTCAGACACCGAACTCTCTGACAGGCGACCTATTCACGGCTCTCTCTCCGCCGGAGTTACCGCACTCACCTTGGCCCACCAGTCACTCTCAGACAGAAGGAAGATCGGGTAGCGGAGGAGAAGGTGAGTCTTTTTTGTGTAGAGGTCTCAATACCTCAATTGAAAAGAGGACACTGGGGACAAATAGACAGGTTTAGGAAGAAAAATATCACTTTCCTAAAAACGAAAATAAGCGAAACAAGGAGAGTTGATTTTAGACTGGAAGCGGAGGAGAAACAAAAATAATTGAGAAGTAAATACTCTTCAGCCCGCATAATTCTGGACTGGGGCATATAGAAGTAAGACAGAAGGACAGTGAGGAAGAAGAGGGGAAAGGGAAGAAAGGGCTTTTTCTGTCTTTTTTTCCCCTTGGCTGAATATCTCCCCTTTTTTCCTTACTAAACGAATACAGAGGAGAGTGAAATAAAGCAGTAGCACAACAATCAGGCTACCCCTGCTCTTCTCAAGGGACATATAGTGAAAAATTGGGTCATGAGACAAATTAAGCCCTCTTTCTATCCTTGAAATACTAAAGGACTTATGATTTAGAAGGACATTTACCTAAAGAGCTTCTCTTTTTTTTTCTCTTTCTCTTTTTTTTTTTTTTTTCCTTTCTTGGCTTAACTAAATTATAAATGGTATTTTAAGCTTAAGTTCTCTTTTGCTTAGTATTTTATGTACTCTTGTTTACTGATTCAGTAAAGCAAATTGCTAAAGTGATTTAAAACAGCAATAATAACTACTAATATTGGGGGTTAAACTCTAACCGGTTATGGCTCTCCATTATTAATATTAAAATCCCTACACAGTACAAGATTCCTTGCTATAAAGGAGGCACACTTAGATATCAAAACTCTGAACACTCACGCTTAGTGATTTACTTAATATATTGGAGTTTTTTCTTTCTTTTACTCTGAAAAGAGAGGAGAGAGGGCACCATATACACATAAGATTACTGAACGGACCTGAGCTGAAATTACATACCTTTATCTCCCACACTTACAAACTAGGGCCTAGATTTAGAGTTCGGCGGTAGCCGTCAAAACCAGCGTTAGAGGCTCCTAACGCTGGTTTTGGCCGCCCGCTGGTATTTGGAGTCAGTGATTAAAGGGTCTAACGCTCACTTTTCAGCCGCGACTTTTCCATACCGCAGATCCCCCTACGCCATTTGCGTAGCCTATCTTTTCAATGGGATCTTTCTAACGCCGGTATTTAGAGTCGTTTCTGCAGTGAGCGTTAGAGCTCTAACGACAAGATTCCAGCCGCCTGAAAAAAGCAGGAGTTAAGAGCTTTCTGGCTAACGCCGGTTTATAAAGCTCTTAACTACTGTACCCTAAAGTACACTAACACCCATAAACTACCTATGTACCCCTAAACCGAGGTCCCCCCACATCGCCGCCACTCGATTAAAATTTTTAACCCCTAATCTGCCGACCGCCACCTACGTTATACTTATGTACCCCTAATCTGCTGCCCCTAACCCCGCCGACCCCTATATTATATTTATTAACCCCTAACTTGCCCCCCACAACGTCGCCGACACCTACCTACACTTATTAACCCCTAATCTGCCGAGCGGACCTGAGCGCTACTATAATAAAGTTATTAACCCCTAATCCGCCTCACTAACCCTATCATAAATAGTATTAACCCCTAATCTGCCCTCCCTAACATCGCCGACACCTACCTTCAATTATTAACCCCTAATCTGCCGACCGGAGCTCACCGCTATTCTAATAAATGTATTAACCCCTAAAGCTAAGTCTAACCCTAACACTAACACCCCCCTAAGTTAAATATAATTTTTATCTAACGAAATAAATTAACTCTTATTAAATAAATGATTCCTATTTAAAGCTAAATACTTACCTGTAAAATAAATCCTAATATAGCTACAATATAAATTACATTTATATTATAGCTATTTTAGGATTAATATTTATTTTACAGGCAACTTTGTAATTATTTTAACCAGGTACAATAGCTATTAAATAGTTAAGAACTATTTAATAGTTACCTAGTTAAAATAATTACAAATTTACCTGTAAAATAAATCCTAACCTAAGATATAATTAAACCTAACACTACCCTATCAATAAAATAATTAAATAAACTACCTACAATTACCTACAATTAACCTAACACTACACTATCAATAAATTAATTAAACACAATTGCTACAAATAAATACAATTAAATAAACTATCTAAAGTACAAAAAATAAAAAAGAACTAAGTTACAGAAAATAAAAAAATATTTACAAACATAAGAAAAATATTACAACAATTTTAAACTAATTACACCTACTCTAAGCCCCCTAATAAAATAACAAAGACCCCCAAAATAAAAAATTCCCTACCCTATTCTAAAATACAAAAATTACAAGCTCTTTTACCTTACCAGCCCTGAACAGGGCCCTTTGCGGGGCATGCCCCAAGAATTTCAGCTCTTTTGCCTGTAAAAAAAAACATAAAATACCCCCCCCCCAACATTACAACCCACCACCCACATACCCCTAATCTAACCCAAACCCCCGTAAATAAACCTAACACTAATCCCCTGAAGATCTTCCTACCTTGTCTTCACCATCCAGGTATCACCGATCCGTCCTGGCTCCAAGATCTTCATCCAACCCAAGCGGGGGTTGGCGATCCATAATCCGGTGCTCCAAAGTCTTCCTCCTATCCGGCAAGAAGAGGACATCCGGACCGGCAAACATCTTCTCCAAGCGGCATCTTCTATGTTCTTCCATCTGATGACGACCGGCTCCATCTTGAAGACCTCCAGCGCGGATCCATCCTCTTCTTCCGACGACTAGACGACGAATGACGGTTCCTTTAAGGGATGTCATCCAAGATGGCGTCCCTCGAATTCCGATTGGCTGATAGGATTCTATCAGCCAATCGGAATTAAGGTAGGAATTTTCTGATTGGCTGATGGAATCAGCCAATCAGAATCAAGTTCAATCCGATTGGCTGATCCAATCAGCCAATCAGATTGAGCTCGCATTCTATTGGCTGTTCCGATCAGCCAATAGAATGCGAGCTCAATCTGATTGGCTGATTGGATCAGCCAATCGGATTGAACTTGATTCTGATTGGCTGATTCCATCAGCCAATCAGAATATTCCTACCTTAATTCCGATTGGCTGATAGAATCCTATCAGCCAATCGGAATTCGAGGGACGCCATCTTGGATGACGTCCCTTAAAGGAACCGTCATTCGTCGTCTAGTCGTCGGAAGAAGAGGATGGATCCGCGCTGGAGGTCTTCAAGATGGAGCCGGTCGTCATCGGATGGAAGAACATAGAAGATGCCGCTTGGAGAAGATGTTTGCCGGTCCGGATGTCCTCTTCTTGCCGGATAAGAGGAAGACTTTGGAGCACCGGATTATGGATCGCCAACCCCCGCTTGGGTTGGATGAAGATCTTGGAGCCAGGACGGATCGGTGATACCTGGATGGTGAAGACAAGGTAGGAAGATCTTCAGGGGATTAGTGTTAGGTTTATTTAAGGGGGTTTGGGTTAGATTAGGGGTATGTGGGTGGTGGGTTGTAATGTAGGGGGGGGGGTATTTTATGTTTTTTTTTACAGGCAAAAGAGCTGAAATTCTTGGGGCATGCCCCGCAAAGGGCCCTGTTCAGGGCTGGTAAGGTAAAAGAGCTTGTAATTTTTGTATTTTAGAATAGGGTAGGGAATTTTTTATTTTGGGGGTCTTTGTTATTTTATTAGGGGGCTTAGAGTAGGTGTAATTAGTTTAAAATTGTTGTAATATTTTTCTTATGTTTGTAAATATTTTTTTATTTTCTGTAACTTAGTTCTTTTTTATTTTTTGTACTTTAGATAGTTTATTTAATTGTATTTATTTGTAGCAATTGTGTTTAATTAATTTATTGATAGTGTAGTGTTAGGTTAATTGTAGGTAATTGTAGGTAGTTTATTTAATTATTTTATTGATAGGGTAGTGTTAGGTTTAATTATATCTTAGGTTAGGATTTATTTTACAGGTAAATTTGTAATTATTTTAACTAGGTAACTATTAAATAGTTCTTAACTATTTAATAGCTATTGTACCTGGTTAAAATAATTACAAAGTTGCCTGTAAAATAAATATTAATCCTAAAATAGCTATAATATAAATGTAATTTATATTGTAGCTATATTAGGATTTATTTTACAGGTAAGTATTTAGCTTTAAATAGGAATCATTTATTTAATAAGAGTTAATTTATTTCGTTAGATAAAAATTATATTTAACTTAGGGGGGTGTTAGTGTTAGGGTTAGACTTAGCTTTAGGGGTTAATACATTTATTAGAATAGCGGTGAGCTCCGGTCGGCAGATTAGGGGTTAATAATTGAAGGTAGGTGTCGGCGATGTTAGGGAGGGCAGATTAGGGGTTAATACTATTTATGATAGGGTTAGTGAGGCGGATTAGGGGTTAATACATTTATTATAGTAGCGCTCAGGTCCGCTCGGCAGATTAGGGGTTAATAAGTGTAGGTAGGTGTCGGCGACGTTGTGGGGGGCAGATTAGGGGTTAATAAATATAATATAGGGGTCGGCGATGTTAGGGCAGCAGATTAGGGGTACATAGGGATAACGTAGGTGGCGGCGGTTTACGGAGCGGCAGATTAGGGGTTAAAAGTGTAATGCAGGGGTCAGCGATAGCGGGGGCGGCAGATTAGGGGTTAATAAGTGTAAGGTTAGGGGTGTTTAGACTCGGGGTACATGATAGAGTGTTAGGTGCAGACGTAGGAAGTGTTTCCCCATAGGAAACAATGGGGCTGCGTTAGGAGCTGAACGCTGCTTTTTTGCAGGTGTTAGGTTTTTTTTCAGCTCAAACAGCCCCATTGTTTCCTATGGGAGAATCGTGCACGAGCACGTTTTTGAGGCCGGCCGCGTCCGTAAGCAACTCTGGTATCGAGAGTTGCATTTGCGGTAAATATGCTCTACGCTCCTTTTTTGGAGCCTAACGCAGCATTTGTTTGAACTCTCGATACCAGAGTTAAATTTATGGTGCGGCCAGAAAAAAACCCGCGGAGCGTTAACAGCCCTTTTACCGCCAAACTCCAAATCTAGCTGATAGTTTGCTTATAACATTTTATGAACAGGTGGGAAAAATCTATACTGCTCTGCTGCTACTTAAGTTATATAACTCTCTGTATCTACTGGTGTTATCTGTTTTTTTATTCATTCCCTTAAAGCTCTGCATTTGTATACAATTTCATACTAACACATATCAAGCTTTAATTCTTCACTTTATTGTAATAATAAAGGAGAAAGGGGAAGAAAATACAAAAGTGAAAATCATAATAAGGCTGGCTCAGGCAGAAACTTTAATGTCTGGAAGGTCATTCATTAATGAAAATACAGCTTTTCTGCTAAATCCTTAAGAATAGAAATATCTAGTCTTCAAGGGATGAAAGATAGTATCTTATAGTTTTGCCTACTCTTCCCCCTATAAATAAAATAATTAGCTGACCCAGGTATATAATTAGTTAACTTCAATAGAGGATGAATTTTAACGCAAATTAAATTGGGAAGAAGTCTAGTTTAAACTCAAAAGAGTTGGAAGGAATATCTCCTTGTTACCGCAATAATCTCACCTTATCACCACTCACAATAAATTTTTATTTTTCTTGCATACATTATCCAATTGGTTAACTACCCTTCACTCACTTAAAAACACATCAATTTTGAATTTTTTTGACTTTTTATCCCCTGGGCTCTTGTAGCCCCTAGACACCAGGCTTTCACCTTTTCTCACCGGCACAACTTCACTTTCCCTTAATTGTATAAACACATCACCACTTATATTACACACACATTCCCCCCCCCCTTTTTTTTTTTTTTTTCTTTCTCCCTTCCTTCCGGCACTTTTTTAATTCACATTCACGCGGTACATGGATAAATACCTTTCCAACTCGCCAAAAAATCCTTCTCCAAATATGACAGGCAGGCACAGAGATAGGAAACTCAAGAATACATTAGAACCAGTTGTTGAACAAGTACTAACAATACCAGAAAATCTTAATATGCAGACATTAGTGACCAATATCGCGGAGGCGTTAGCCCCTAAATTTGAAACACTTAAAACTGACATTAAGCATGATATTTCCTCTTTAACTCAAGAGGTGAGGCAGTTTTCAAATAGACTGCAAGAAATAGAACAGAGGGTCTCGGATCTAGAAGATCAAGCAGGTACACATAGCACTAAGATTGAGATCTCAGCAAAAAGGGTACAAAAAATCATGGACAGGCTAGAGGACCTTGAAAACCGTTCAAGACGGAATAATCTAAGAATAATTGGCCTTCCTGAAAATAAACAATTTGAAAAGCTTGACATTTTTATATCCGACACTCTTACTAAAGCTTTAAAAATCCCTTCCACATATCCTCCGATTATAGTTGAGAGAGCCCATAGGATAGGCCCCCCACGCTTAGAGGGTAATAGTAGCAGTAGAAATCGACCAGTAATTGCTAGGCTACTTAATTATAAGGATAAAGAACTATTGTTACAGTACTCTCGAAAGAACCAGCCAATCATGATAGAGGGTAATAGAATTATGATTTTTCAGGACTTTTCGGCGGATACTGCCTTAAAGAGACGTGAATTTGCCCCGATTTGCTCTAAATTCATACAACAAGGGTATAGGGCGGTTCTGATCTATCCCTCAAAACTGAAAGTGGTATTAAATGGAATAACACATATTACTGAAGATGTCCAAATTGCTGAAAATCTTTATAAGACTCTAGATACATAAACATAGATGATAATTTTATGGCTAATGGCTTTAATTATGTGGATCTATTATGTATTTTTGTTTCTTTCTTATTGTGTCAATTATGAAGACAAATGTATGACGATGGCAGTTATGGGGGAAAATGGAACCCCCTCCCCTCCTTCCCCCTTACCTTTTTTTTTTTTTTTTTTTTCTTCTCTCCCCTCTCCAGGGTGGTCTTCCTCGTTCTTCTCCTGCTCTCCCTTCAATATCTTCCTGGCTTTCCCCCCCCCTATACTTTTCTAATTCTTTTTCTTTTCCCTTTACATTTTAGAGAAATATGACATATAAATCTGAAAAATTTAAAATTGTATCATGGAATGTGCGGGGAATTTCTTCTCCTATTAAACGTAAAGCAATTTTATCACATCTACGGAAAGCCCAGACCGATATTGGTTTAATACAGGAAACTCATTTAAATTTAGAGGAATCATTAAAATTGCAATCATCCTGGGTAAAAGAAGTTCTTGTAGCCCCGAGTGTAGGGAAGAAAAGGGGAGTTGCAATACTTATAGGAAAAAGACTTCAAGTGGAGATTCTAGACTCTGAGGCTGACCCCGGGGGGAGGTATGTCTTGGTTAAAGTGAAAATAGGTCAGACAAAATATACAATCTGCAATGTCTATGGTCCAAATAAAAACGATCCTGAATTTTGGGACGTACTACAAGCAAAGCTCCTTCTAAGTACTGAAGGACATTTAATTTTGGGGGGGGGATTTTAATATGGCCCCCCAATGTCCCATAGATAGACTCAGAAGAAATAATAAGCTTCTGAAACAGAAAAAAGATAATCTTGACTCTAAAATAATTAATAACATTAAACAGATCCTCTCGGTGCGTGACATCTGGAGATATCAGAATCCTGATATTCAGGATTTCACTTGCCTATCTAAGGCCCACAAAACATTATCTAGGATCGACCTGTTCTTAATTGGGGATCATTTAAGCTCTACAATGGTTAAAGCTGAGATAATGCCTATTTTTCTCTCGGACCACGGGCCCATCACTCTTGAATTTAATTTTACTCAATCTAGATCAAAGACCTTGCGATTTTTTTTTCCTTATTATTTCTACTCTGAGTTAAAATTCAAAGAATGGCTCAGGAACAAATTCAAGGAATATGCTCAATTTAATAGTAACTATGTGGAACATACAGATATCTTCTGGGAAACTGCTAAGGCAGTCCTCAGAGGGGAAATTATGGCATATTCCGCCATTCAAAATAAGAGAAGAAAGGTAAGAGAGAAGGAAGTGTGTAATTCATTGATTAATTCCTATAATCTTTATTTACTGGAAAGAACGCCTCTCAATTGGGCAAGATACATGCGAGCTAAGGCGGCGAGAGATACTTTTCATTTAACGCAAGAAACATATAGCGAGCTTAGACTGCAAGCCAAATTGCACAAATTTGGCAATAAGTCTGGCAAAATGTTAACTAAACTAATTAAGAATGAGAATAAAAAAACCTAATATTGATAAAATCCAGCAGAATGGGAAGTTTTTAACTAAATTGGAAGAAATCTCAGGTGTGTTCCATCAGTATTACCAACAACTTTACACTAGTAAGGAGTTCGATATAGATAAAGCTACTGAATTTTGTAATAAAATTATTTTTCCTACGGCTACCCCTGAGGAGATTGCCGGACTCAACGCACCTATTACACAGGAAGAAATTGGAATAATAATTACCAAACTTCCTCTAAATAAGGCGGCTGGCCCGGATGGATTGCCTAACGAGTTTTACAAAATTTTATCATCAGAGATAGCTCCCTACCTGGGCAACCTTTACAATGATATCTTTATCAATCAGAAACAGACTTCGTCTTCCTTCGCGTCTTCACTTACCGCTCTGATCTTAAAAGAGGGGAAGGATCCTACAAGTAAAGAGTCTTATAGACCTATTGCATTGTTAAATTCAGACTATAAAATACTTTCCTCCATTTTAGCAAGAAGGCTTCAGTCTATCTTATCCACAGTAATCCATTCGGACCAAGCCGGCTTTATCAATAATCGTAACTCCTCAGCAAAAATCAGAGAATTGCTGGTTACTATGGAATATATTCAGCGAACATCTGCTCAAAAGGTGGGGAGGGAGGACTCCCCTGATATGGCCATTTTATCAATTGATGCGGAAAAAGCTTTTGATTTAGTAATTCATAAACACATAATTTTTTCTTTAACAAGGTTTGGGATTGAGGGCAATTTTCCTAAGTTTGTGGAGAACTTATACAATCATTCTTTTACACGCCTGATTATTAACAATGATATTTCTCCTCCAATTGTATTGAAAAGGGGCACTCGTCAGGGCTGTCCTCTCTCCCCGCTCTAACACAGCAGAAAACATCCCAAAACTCCTGCAGATTGCTGATCATTATGGGGCATTCTCAGGATACAAAGTAAATGCTATAAAATCTGAACTAATTTGGCTCAGGAAAAATAGGACCAGTATTGCAAATGTACCTTATAAAGTAGTAACGGAATCAATGAAATACTTAGGAATTAAAATCCCAATTAACTTAAAAGATCTTTATAAAGTAAACATAACCCCAATTTTAGCATATATCAAAGGAAGGCTTAAAACCTGGCAAAGCCTACCTCTTTCAATATCCGGCCGCACAGCACTATTTAAAATGGTTCTCCTCCCAAAATTGCTATACATTTTACAGAATGTCCCATTAATTCTATTTGAGAAAGATATACGATTCTTAAATTCATCAATTCGACAATTTATTTGGCAGGGGAAAAGATCTAAGATAGCCCTCTCTAAATTAACATCGCCAAGAGAGATGGGAGGCCTAGCATTACCAAATTTAAGATTTTATAATATTTGCTTCTTAGTCCGCATAGTAGCAGATTGGTTTTCCAACAAGAACTATGTTCTAAATAATGATCTTGAGTCCAATATTTGCGATCTGTATTCACTATTAGCCCTGGCACATTTGGAACCTAGGGATCTTCCAACAAGTATTAAGGAACTTAAATTTATTTTGAATCCGCTCAAAGCATGGTCTAGACTAACTAAACTTCTTTCAATATGTCCTAAGGCATCAAAATACCTTCCCATAATCGGAAACCCGAATTTCCAACCAGGCTTAGACTCAACTGTTTTTAACAGATGGCACAACAATGGTCTGAATAGAGTTATCTATCTAATTGATCGGGATAGAAAGTGCATCAAATCCTTTGAAGAGCTGAAGAACGAATTTAATTTGCTAAATAAAGATTTTTTCGCATACCTACAGATAAGACATTATACAGCTGATCTTATACATAAGACTGGCTGGAGTTGGACTTTGGACACCTTAGAAACGTGGTTAACAATAACTAAAAATTCTTCTATGTCCATCGCTCCGTGTTATTATATGCTGAGCTTCAGTAAGGCTGCCCCGCTAGTGGAGAACCTGGCTTTGATCTGGAATAACTTAATTCCACATAGTAACATAGAACCTAAAATGATTCAACTTTCACTGAACAAAGTAATAAAAACAACTCTTTCTTCTAATTGGCGAGATGCTCACCTGAAACTTCTGCACAGGGCATACTTCACTCCGGAAAGAGGCCTCAGAGTCCGAAACCCTGAATTTAATAAATGTCCTAAATGTTCTTACTTAGCTGCGGACCTAATACACATGTTTTGGTATTGCCCTAGATTGAGGAATGTATGGAGTAAGCTGGAATATTGGCTAAAAAATATACTTAAAATTGAGCTGATAGCCTTCTCATTATTTCAGGTTATATTTTGTTTAAAACCTCAAGAGGGAAGTCAGCCTAATGAAAAATTAGTAAATTTATCTATCTTAGCTACCAGATATCTGATATGTAAGAAATGGAAACAGAGGGCAATACCAACCATTTCAGAAATTAGGAATCATCTAAAGAAACAATGTGTCTTAGAACAAAAAAACACTAATATAGATAACGAACTTGATGTAAAGAAATTTTTCCATAAAGGGGTGCCATTTATTAAGATTTTCCCTGAAAGAGAAATCGATTATTTGATCTCTCCATTTAAGAACTCGGAATTAGTATTGCTAGGTATTTGGTGACCCGAGGAGGGTTAGAGTAATTTAAGAACTCCTCCCCTTCCTTTCTTCTCTTCTCCCTTCTTATCTATTTCCTACCTCCCCCCCCCTTCTTTTCTTCTCCCCCCCCCCCCCCTTCCCTGGGTTTTTTTTTTTTTTTCCCTCAGTTTTGGTTGTTTCGCCTTGGTTCAAAAAAGGGGGAAGGGAAAAAAAAACGAAAAAAAAAAAAAACCATATTCCAACAATGAGTTATTAAAAGATAGACAGACTGCTTAGTACAGCCAATTGGGTATATGATATGTAACATATACTTTATTTTTGATTGACTGTTACTGTCTTCTCTTCCTTATTATTTTCTTGTTGTTACCTTGGTCTAGTAAAATGTAATATTATGTTTTCATGTGATTATGGAATTGTACTCATTGTTGGATGTAAATAAAGTGATATAAAAAAAAAAGTTAATTTTCTATCTGAATCACAAAAGAAAACATCTGGGTTTAGTGTCCCTTTAATACATATAGATATGTGAATTTACATACACATATGTAAATGTGTGCACTAGCCTCTGTAGATAGACTGTACAATAGCTCTGAATAGAGCTTTAAAGGAACATGAAACCCAACATTTTTCTTTCATGATTCAGAAAGAGAATAAGCTGAAGAAGCAGCAATTTATTACTGGGAGCTAGTTAACACATTGGGTGAGCCAAAAAGGTGAGGCATTTATGTACAGCCACCAATCATCAGCTCCTGAGCCTACCTAGGTATCTTATTCAACACATTATATCAAGCAAACAAAGCAAATTAGATAGAAGTAAATTGAAAAGTTGTTTCAAATCACATACTATATCTGGATCATGAAAACAAATAGTTTTTTCCTTTCCCTTTAATGAATCAAGTTCGTGTATGCACATATGCCTTCTCAGTTTAGTGTCAAATCCTTATATTTGTCATTCTAGTTTGGTTTGTTTGAAATCATATTTAAAATACCCCTGGTAACGGGGGTACTACAGGCTTACTACTTACTACTCGATTGAGGACTGGGTCCTTTAAAAAATATATAATAGGCAGACCTGAATTAGACTTTTCTGACTACTCATTTTGGAACTATCACAAAACTTATCACAGCCTCTAAATGCGCAAACAGGTAAGGATTGGATACAAGATGACATTTCTCTTACATTGGTGTATCAAGTCCACGGATTCATCCTTACTTGTGGGATATTCTCAATCCCTACAGGAAGTGGCAAAGAGAGCACACAGCAGAGCTGTCCATATAGCTCCCCTCAGGCTCCACCCCCCCAGTCATTCTCTTTGCCGCTCTAACAAGTAGCATCTCCACGGGAGTGTAAAGGGAATGTGGTGTTAGTTGTAGTTTTTTATTTCTTCAATCAAAAGTTTGTTATTTTAAAATAGTGCCGGTTTGTACTATTTACTCTGAGGCAGAAAATGATGAAGATTCTGCTGAGAGGAAAATGATTTTAGCACCTTGTAACTAAACTCCATTGCTGTTCCCACGCAGGACTGTTGAATACAGGAAAGCTTCAGTTGGGGGGAACAGTTTGCAGGCTTAACTGCTTTAAGGGATGTTTCAGTCATTTTTTCTAGTCAAGACTTAGTAATGCTAGAAGACTGACAAGAATCCCCATGTGGGAAAGGTAAGACATATTCTGAGACTTAGTATAGAAGGAAGGCTTATTTGTAAGGGCTCAAAACACTGGTGGACACTGTTAAGGGACAATCGATTTTTTTTTTTAAGATAATCTGACATTATACAAGTTTTATATTGCATTTAAAACACTTTTTGGGGTTTTATTCCGCATGGCATATATTTAGACACCTATTTTGGCTTGGGAAGGCCCCACAAACTCCTGAGGGAGGAGGCCTGAGTTTCGCGCCTCAGTTGCGCAGTTGATTTTACAAACAGCTTCATGCAGATACATGTGAAGGGTCCAAAGATTACTTGAGGACTTCAGAGAGGTTTATTTTCGATCAAAACTAATCCCCAAGGAAGGTAGGACACAGCAAAGGCTGTGACATGGTTAATTTGCTCCGGTTTGGGCAGTAGGGGGTTAATTGACTTGAAATTTACTGTGCAATTATTTCAAAGCATTAGGATCATATGGTGAAAATTTCATAAAGATTGGATGATTTTTGGAGGTTTAGTAAAAAAGTATGCGCTTTTTATTATTTAAAGGCACAGTACTGTTTTTTCAAAAATTGTATTTGACTGTATTTGAGTGCTGTCTAAGTCTGTTTAACATGTCTGAGCCTACAGATAGACCTTGTTTTATGTGTTTAAAAGCCATGGCGGTCCCCCCCTTTTACATTTGTGTTTAAAGTGTGCTAACATATCAAAACATTTTAAAGACCATGCAGTGACACTTAAAAATGTGGCCCAAGATGATTCTTTAACAGAAGGTAACGAGGATAGCCCACCGTCCTCTCCCCATGTGTCGACACCAGTTACGCCCGCGCAAGCGAAGCCTAGCGCATTGGCCCCTATTACATTGCAACAATTAGCAACAGTCATGGATAATTCCCTTGCAGCATTTCTATCCAAACTGCCTGTTTTTCCTAAAAAGCGTGATAGCTCAGTTTTAAGAACAGAGGATGAGCAATCAGAAGTTTTGGATCATTTATCTGTTGTACCCTCACAACCCTCTGACGTGGCGGTGAGGGATGTACTGTCTGAGGGAGAAATTTGTGACGCAGGTAAAATTTCTCAGCGGGCAGAATCAGATTTCTTAGCGTCTAAATTTAAGCTGGAACACCTCCGCGTACTGCTTAAGGAGGTTTTAGCTACGCTGGTTGATTGTGACACTATGGTGGTCCCAGAAAAATTGTGTAAAATGGACAAGTTTTTAGAAGTCCCTGTATACACTGATGCGTTTCCGATCCCTAAGAGGGTGGCGGATATTGTGACTAGGGAGTGGGAGAGACCAGGCGTACCTTTGGTTCCCCCCCTATCTTTAAGAAAATGTTCCCCATAACTGACCCCAGGCGGGACGCGTGGCAGGCAGTCCCTAAGGTAGAGGGAGCAGTTTCAACACTAGCTAAGCGCACAACTTTACCAATAGAAGACAGTTGTGTTTTCAAAGATACTATGGATAACAAATTAGAAGGGTTACTAAAGAAAATATTTGTTCAACAAGGTATCCTTCTTCAACCAATTGCCTGCATTATTCCTGTAACTACTGCAGCGGCTTTTTGGTTGAGGCGCTGGAGGAGTCGCTCCAGAGGGAGACTTCATATGACAAAGTCATGGATAGAATTCATGCTCTAAAGCTGGTTAATTCTTCATTAAAGATGCCGCTTTACAATTAACTAAATTAGCGGCGAAAAATTCTGGTTTTGCCATTGTGGCTCGAAGAGCGCTCTGGCAAAAAACAAAATTACTTAATATCAGGAAAGGGCCATGCCCTTCCACAAGATAGACTTTTTAAGGCTAATTTTCGCTCCTTTCGCAACTTCAGGAGCGGACCTGCTTCAACCTCTGCAACCGCAAAGCAAGAGGGTAACGTTTCCCAGCAAAAAGAAACATAAAAGCCTTTGCAGGGCTGGAACAAGGGTAAACAGGCCAAGAAGCCTGCTGCAGCTACCAAGACAGCATGAAAGGGTAGCCCCCGCTCCAGGACCGGGTATAGTAGGGGGCAGACTTTCTCTCTTGCTCACGCTTGGGCAAGAGATGTTCCAGATCCCTGGGCATTAGAAATTGTTGCTCAAGGGTATCTTCTAGAATTCGAAGACTCTCCCCCAAGGGGAAGGTTCCACATTTCTCGTTTGTCTTCAGACCAGACAAGAAACAGGCGTTCTTACGCTGTGTAGAAGATCTTCTAAAGATGGGAGTGATACACCTAGTTCCAACTGCAGAGCAAGGACTGGGTTTTTACTCAAACCTGTTTGTAGTTCCCTAAAAGGAAGGAACTTTCAGGCCAATCCTGGATTTAAAAATTCTAAACAAATTCCTCAGAGTTCCATCATTCAAAATGTAAACCATTCGGACAATCTTACCATTGATCCAGGAAGATCAATATATGACTACCATGGATTTAAAGGATGCGTACCTACATATTCTTATCCACAAAGATCACCATCAGTTCCTAAGGTTCGCCTTTCTGGACAAGAATTTTCACAAAGGTGCTAGGGTCCATTCTAGCGGTACTAAGACCGCGGGGCATTGCAGTAGCACCTTATCTGGAGGACATATTAATTCTGGCATCGTCTTTTCAAAGAGCCAAGGCTCATACAGAAATAGTTCTGGCCTTTCTAAGGTCTCACAGGTGGAAGGTGAACGTCGAAAAAAGTTCTCTGTCCCCGCTCACAAGGGTTCCCTTCCTGGGAACGCTAATAGACTCAGTAGAGATGAGAATATTTCTGACGGAGGTCAGGAAGTTAAAACTTTTAACTACTTGCCGAGTTCTTTATTCTGTTCCTCGGCCTTCTGTGGCTCAGTGCATGGAGGTAATCGGGTTAATGGTTGCGGCAATGGACGTTGTTCCCTTTGCCAGAATTCATCTCAGACCACTGCAGCTGTGCATGCTCAAACTGTGGAATGGGGATTATGCAGATCTCCTTAGATACAAATGGACGAGAAACCCAGAGATTATCTTCTCTGGTGGTTGTTCACCTGTCTTAGGGAATGTGCTTCCGCAGACCAGAGTGGACCATTATCACGACCGATTCCAGTCTGTTAGGCTGGGGTGCGGTCTGGAACTCCCTGAAAGCTCAGGGCCCATGGTCTCGGGAAGAGTCTCTTCTCCCGATAAACATTTTGGAACTGAGAGCGATATTCAACACGTTCCAGACATAGCCTCAACTAGCGGAGGCCAGGTTCATCAGGTTTCAGTCAGACAACATCACGACTGTAGCGTACATCAATCATCAGGGAGGAACGAAGAGTTCCCTAGCAATGAAGGAAGTATCCAGGATCATCAAATGGGCGGAGGATCACTCCTGCCACCTTTCTGCAATTCACATCCCAGGAATAGACAACTGGGAGGCGGATTTTCTGAGTCGTCAGACCTTTCTCCCGGGGGAGTGGGAACTCCTTCCGGAGGTTTTTGCTCAGCTTACCCAGCTATGGGGTATCCAGAGTTGGATTTGATGGCGTCCCGTCAGAATTCCAAACTTTCTCTTTACGGATCTAGGTCCAGGGACCCCAAGGTAGCATTGATAGATGCTCTAGTAGCGCCTTGGTCCTTCAATCTGGCTTATGTTTTTCCACCATTTCCCCTTCTCCCTCGTCTGGTAGCCAGAATCAAACAGGAGAAGGCATTGGTAATTTTGATAGCCCCTGTGTGGCCACGCAGGACTTGGTATGCAGACCTAGTGGACATGTTATCTGTTCCACCATGGACACTGCCATCGAGGCAGGATCTTCTAATTCAAGGTCCATTCAAGCATCCAAATCTAGTTATCTGCAGCTGACTGCTTGGAGATTGAACGCTTAATTCTATCTAAGCGTGGGTTCTCTGGATCAGTTATAGATACTTTGATCCAGGCTAGAAAACCTGTCACCAGGAACATTTACTATAAGATATGGTGGAAATATCTTTGTTGGTGTGAATCCAAGGGTTACTCGTGGAGTAAGATTAGGATTCCTAGGATTTTGTCATTTCTCCAAGAAGAATTGGAGAAAGGATTGTAAGCTAGTCCCTTAAAGGGACAGATATCTGCTCTATCTATTCTGTTTCACAGGCGTCTGGAGGAAGTACCAGACGTTCAAGCGTTTGCATAGGCTTTAGTCAGATTCAAGCCTGTCTATAAACCTGTGGCTCTTCCATGGAGTCTAAATTTAGTTCTTTCTGTCCTTCAAGGGGTTCCGTTTGAACCTTTACATTCCATAGATATTAAGTGATTATCTTGGAAAGTTTTGTTTTTGGTAACTATTTCTTCTGCTCGAACAGTTACAGAATTGTCTGCTTTGCAGTGTAATTCACCCTATCTGGTGTTTCATGCAGATAAGGTTGTTTTGCGTACAAAACCTGGTTTCCTTCCGAAAGTGGTTTCTAATAAGAATATTAACCAGGAAATCATTGTTCCTTCTCTGTGTCCTAATTCAGTTTCTAAGAAGGAAAGGCTGTTACACAATCTTGATGTGGTTCGAGCTTTAAAATTCTATTTAAAAGCAACTAAAGATTTCAGACACACGTCATCCTTGTTTGTTGTCTATTCTAGTAAGAGGAGAGGTCAAAAAGCTATTGCTTCCTCTCTTTCCTTTTGGCTGAAAAGCTTTATCCGATTGACTTATGAGACTGCTGGACAGCAGCCTCTTGAACGAATTACAGCTCTTTCAACCAGAGCTGTGGCTTCCACATGGGCTTTCAAGAATGAGGCTTCTGTTGAACAGATTTGTAAAGCAGCGACTTGGTCTTCACTGCATACTTTTGCCAAATTTTACAAATTTGATATTTTTGCTTCTTTGGAGGCTATTTTTTTGGGAGAAAGGTTTTGCAAGTAGTGGTGCCTTCCGTTTAGGTTACCTGACTTGTTCCCTCCATTCATCCGTGTCCTAAAGCTTTGGTATTGGTTCCCACAAGTAAGGATGAATCCGTGGACTGGATACACCAATGTAAGAGAAAACAGAATTTATGCTTACCTGATAAATTTCTTTCTCTTACGGTGTATCCAGTCCACGGCCCACCCTGGCAATTAAGTCAGGTTCAAATTGATTTTTTGTAAAACTACAGTCACCACTGCACACTATGGTTCTCCTTTTTCTCCAAACCGTCGGTCGAATGACTGGGGGGGGCGGAGCCTGAGGGGAGCTATATGGACAGCTCTGCTGTGTGCTCTCTTTGCCACTTCCTGTAGGGATTGAGAATATCCCACAAGTAAGGATGAATCCGTGGACTGGATACACCATAAGAGAAAGAAATTTATCAGGTAAGCATAAATTCTGTTTTTTCGTCACTTTTTTAAATTAAGTTGCCCCACTCTACAGTCGGACCTAAATGAGGATTGAGTGCAAAACGTAGAAGTAAAATTTGATTGGCTGTTTAAATTTCTGTTTGCTTTTCATTGGGTGATATAGTAAATATTAATCACGTTTTTAATGTTTTATTTCATTTTATGTTTTCTTAGCTTGTTAATCCTTGTGAAGGGTAACATTTAAAGTTAGTTTAAAATAAAGCATATAGTGGATTTTTCTATTTTGCATTTAATATTTTAATGGTACATTTTTTTCTTTCACAAGGCGAAGTGAATATAATCATTAAACCACCTCTTTACACCTGTTTCACATTCTGGGGTGATAAATAGGTGGTATAAAAGGGAAGTTGTTGATGTACTAATGATTCAGATTTTTTGTGATATAATTATCTGCTCCTGAACAAGGCAGGTTTTCTGCTGAAACGAGTATCTTTCATTTAAGCTGTGTACTTGTTTTTAACAATTTATTAAACAGTTGTATACACAATTTAGAGCTAGATTACAAGTGGAGCGTTAATTTATTATGCGCGTGCAAACAGGCAAATTTGTCAGTTTGCGGGTGCGCAATAAATAATCAGCCATTACAAGTGGTGGGTTATTGCTACCGCGAGCTCCCAGTAGCAGTTAACACTTAGAAAATTAACCAGAGATCAGATCTCTAGTTAATTTTATAAATGGGCCCCAAATTACCCAAATACAGTGGTGTATATTTTATAAAAATAAAAAAAATTGTAACATTTTTATTATTTTTTTTAAAAAACAGCACCAGGCAGTTTTTGGAGGCTAAAGTTGGCGGGTGTGGGTTGTTAGAAAAAAAAAACGGCACTGTAAAGTGCCTTTACATTTCGGTCTATGGGAACTGTGTGTTCCCAGTGAATATATATATATATATATATATATATATATATATATACTTATATACATATGTATTAATATGTGTATATACAGTCTCATAAATATGTATGTAAGCAGATACATATATATTTACAATTTGCTGTCATTACTGCGTGATTTAACCCCTTCACTGCGCTTTGGTTCTGTGCCATGTATTACGGCATCAGAACAAGGCTAACATTGCAGCCTATGAAAGCGTGCTCTCGTTAGTGCAATGCTGTCAACTTGTAATACTAGCGCACATTAGCGTGCACTGGTATTACTCAGTGTAGCGCAAATATAGCTTTCACGAAAGTGATATTTAGCGCTCCACTTGTAATATGGCCCTTATTTATTAATGCTGATGAGACTCTTCTTGTACTGGTTAAGTTGCATTAACGTGAAGATACAATAAAGGCTTGTTATTTGGATCTTTCTTGTAAATACATTCCACTTAGTATTTGCATTCACTTAAAGTGAATGTAAAGTTTGATGCTAAAGTGCCCGGTTTTTAAAACTTTTATTAAAAACAGAGGCACTTTAATTCATCAAAATTTACATTTCACTCCTGTTGTGAAAAAAAACTTACCTTTTAATCTTGACAGCAGCTCCAGCTTCCTCTGCCCATTTCAAAGCCTCTTCCTGGGTCTAAAATGAGGCATCCAGCTTCCTCCAATCACAGCGTTGAATCCGACACTGATTCCCCCGGGGGGGAAGCTGTGATTGGAGGATGACCTATCAATCATTTCTGACATCAGAAATGGCTTGTGAGACCAGAGGAAGCTGGAGCTGCTGTGAAGATTAAAAGGTAAGATTTTTTTCACAACAGGAGTGAAATGTAAATTTTGATGAATTAAAGTGCCCCTGTTTTTAATCGAAGTTTTAAAAACCGGGCACTTTAGCATCAAAATTTACATTCACTTTAAATGTTTTACACCATTCAAAATTTTCTGCCTTGCACATCTGCAACATTATAGAATGATTTCAAATTACTTTGGAATACTTGCAAATATGTCAAAAAGGCCATTTTTGGACTTTATCGAGTGCCTTTAGCTGTCAAATTCAGTAAGTGTAACATGATCTTGAAAACTTGTTAAAAAGTATCAAGAAAATGGATTGTGGTCGCTGAAGAATTTTGGCTTCATGTTACAAATAGGGCTTTTGTCAAGGAACAAAAAATAAACTCAAAGTTCTGAGACATAACTGAAAACTTGCTATTGTGATCATTTCAAAATAAAAAGTGCCCTTTTCACACCAAAAACCTACAGAAAACCAATTGGTAAAGTGTGAACAACTCCAGAGTGATTACTGTTTTTTACTGACATTTGTACTAACTCATTTCTCCTTATTATTTTCCATTGTTTATAACATTACCATGTGTTCAATCTTTCCATCTTCTTCCACTCCTTATGTACTCCGTCTTTTTTCTTACTTAGAACATGGTTTCCTTCTTCAAGCTTAGCACTGTGCAATGATACAACAGCATGCCTCTGGGACAGTGCATACCTATGTTAAGCTTTAGTCACACCTCTCAAGAGATATGTTGTCAAATCTAATTTCCTTCAGTGTGGTTCTCCAATATATTTAATTGGAGAGCTATATTGAGTCATTGGGAAATTATATTTGCTTTTTTTTTAATGGTGTTCAAATTGGAGTACTCAGTGTAAATTGGCAATACAAGGTCTCCATTACATATGCAGCGTCGCCCGCAAAATCCTCCGCCGCCAGATTTTACGTGATTTTGGTATTACATATATATGGTGTAGCATACAAGTTACGCTTTTTTTTTCACCCTTCAGATGTATTTTTTTACCCATAGACTAACATAGAACAGCCGCGCAATTTGGTATCCAATATGTAGCGTAAGGACTTACGCGCGCAGAATTCAGAAAATCTACTCCATTCTCATCTCGCCACATATTGCAGGCGCAGCAACCCTTGCACTGACTAAAAAAGCAATGTAACTCCCTGGAAGCCTTAACAAACACATACATTTAAGCAGCATCTCAAGGTTAAAGGGACAGTATACTATGATATTGTTTTTTTAAGGTTTATTTGTGTATTTGAAATAGTTTGAAGCCACAACATAATCAAATGGATTGAGCTTGTAGGTACTTTATCACATTGTGGACATATACTTGCTTATTTATTTTAAATTTCTTCTCAAAACAATCAACAATACTTGGAGGAGAGAACAATGGGAAATCATAATTGTATTACCTTCATCTCTTTAGAACCCACTGGAGTGTAATTTATTCTAATGCTAACACAGCTTGGCATTGATGCCAAAATATATAAAGGGACAATCAAGTCCAAAGAAAATCTTCTTGTTTTAAATAGAGCATGTTATTTCAAACTACTTTCAGATTTAATTCTAACACTTGCTTTGCTCTCTTGGTATTCTTAGTTGAAAGCAAAACCTAGGATGGCTCATATGATAATTTCTAAGACTTTCTTTAAGGCTGCCTCTTTGCAATTGTGTTAAACCAATCACAGACACCACAACCTCTCACCTGCAGCCTTAAAACACCTGATAATGCCGACCCTATCAGTAACATCACTACTATGTATACCAATGTGTCAATTTATATTGGATGTGAGATACATTGATTTACATCTTAGAAGTGAATATTACTATATGTACCCTTCATAAACAACTATTGTGGATGTGAGTTATAGTACAAGAATATGTCATAAACATGATATTACTTTTTTTGCCATTTCCACACAGGTCTTTTTATATGTTTAACAATATTAGTGTACTAAAACACACCTCACATGGATGTGGATAACAATTATATGGTAAATAACAGAGGACAAGATTTATGGTGAACTATAAGAATATTTATTTCTTTTTTGGCTTCTTGGATGAGGGAGCTGAGGTGACTGTAGTGGATTTCCTTGTTCTCCTGGTTTGAGAAGATTCTGCTGTTTCTGCTGTTTTGCTGGCCACAGATGATAGGCTGGAGGCAATGTCCTGCTGGTGTTTAAAGTGCTCAATCAACACACCCAAAAGTTGATTTTGTTCTCTCCATCTATTGTCCATTTGCATCTGCATATCAGACAGAATTTGCATCATCTGTGATTGGTTATGAACACTTGCACTTAATGATGCTGCCATGTCCCTCTGTAGCTCTATGCTACATTGTTGTCTCCTCTCTTGGCTCCTGATGAACCTTTCATGGTTCTTGAAGAACCTCTCTTGGCCTCTTTGTATGTTCTCTGTGCTTGTTATGAGCCTCCTCTGGAGTGCAATGTATTCCTCACCCAGGGGTGAATACAATGCATCTACAGGCTCTTGAGCAGCAGGGCTTCTAGGTGCTTGTGGGGCAGGGTCACCTGCATCTGCTGTTGCTTGAGGTGCAGGGCCAGCTTCAACTGCTGGTTCATGTGGGGCAGGGCCAGCTTCAACTGATGGTTCATGTGGGGCAGGACCAGCTTCAACTGATGGTTCATGTGGCGCAGGGTCACCTGCATCTGATGGTTCTTGAGGTGCAGCTGTAGAATCTGCTCTATTTCCATCTGCCAATGGTGGAGCTCGTCCAATTGCTGAGGGTGGTGGAGCTCGTATGGTTGGTTGATAGTCCCACTGATGAAGAGTGTGTGACCACTCAGCCTGTCCAACTGGAACTTCCTGTGACATTGTCTGTGGGTAAAATCCCTGACTGCCATGAGATTGTGTTGTGGGGGGGTAAATACATGGACCCTTTGTGGCTGTCTTGGCTCCCCCTCAAAGCCAAAGGGAGGATATTCCTCTGGCCAGGAATCCTGCCAGGGGTCATATGGCAATGTTGGTAGCATCACTCCCGGGTCCTCAACTGAAGCCATCCAACCATGCTCATGACTGGGAGCATACTGTTCTTGCGGTTGCCTGAAGGGTGGTGGTGGTGGTGGTGGCATGGATGTTTGTATCCTTGTGACAGGAGGTTCTGTGAAGGAGTCAAAGGATGAGATGGATTAGTAAAGTCAGATATATGTCCACGTGGGCGTACAATATATATTGATACATGCTAGGGTCTATACTGATTCTCATGTCAAACTCTATAACGTGTCCTGTGTTAATCTGAGACATGTTAGTATTGCACTATTACACCTCATATCATGAATTGCATTGTGTTAAGTAGCATTAATGTCAAATATAATTGTAGATGTTTTTGTTAGTAGGCCAAATACCATGCTCCTCATTGTGTACATGAATGTGTGATACTAAAGGATGTTATATCTCAAATACATATAATACTGGTGTGTGTGATGTTACTCACCAGCATGATGTGCTGTGGTTGCAGCCCCTGAGTCACAAGTGCCTGGAAGTCCACGGACTGCTGTGATACTCAGGGACCTGCGTATCATCTCCTGCCAGGTGTTATACTCAATATCCAGGGATGGACCACCACCTGTTCCCCTCTGGTGCATAGCTTCCTGGCCGATCTTTTCTTTGACCCACCTCTTGCAGTCATTCCACCGCTTTTTCAGGCCCTCAACAGTCCTCCTCTGTGGGGCCACACTGTTGACGGCATCCTCTACAGCCAGCCATGCCGGTTTTTCTCCTTTTGGCAATGCCTTTGCCCTTCTCCTGCCCGAAGAGGGCACTGTAATTGTCCATGATGGCCTGGACTAGGGCAACATTTTCCTCAAATGAGAAGTTGGGACATCTCAGCCTCTCATTCTCCATGGACACATGGCTTCCTCCCTGTGATGTCCCTGGTGTGGGTTCCTCCCTATTCTCTCCCTCCTCCCCTCTTCTGTCCACATGTGCACCCTCTGTCCCTCTCCTAGATGTGCCTGGTCTCTGGGGCTCTTGGGCATCTCCCCTCCCATCATCCCTTCTAGCTTTCCCTCTCCCCACTCCACTTACTCCCTGACGGGGACCCCACTGCTCCTCCTGTCCTCTCCAATACTCCTCTCCCTGCCACTCCTCTCCCCTCCTCCCTACCTCTCGCTGCCATCCTCACACTAAATCACACTACACACACTCACACTCACTCCCAGTTCAATCACAACCAAACATTCAGCCTATCACACTGTGAAATTCAAATACAATGTGTGAGGTGTTAGAAAAAAAAGTGTGGTGTATTTGTATATGTATGTATGTATGCAAAATGTGTGCAATATGTAAAAATATGTGTAAGTGTACAAGCTTAATCAAACAACAATGCGACCTAACTAACTCCTCTGTTTGCGCCTCTCTCTCTACTCTGACTAATCCTCCACTCCAGTGTAGTGTGCTGTAGCTCAACGAACCATCCAAACACACTGAAGAAAATGGCGGCTGCGCATGGGTTTTTATATGAATTTTGAATAGCGTAATTACGTGTCACATTTTTATATGAAATCGGAGTTCATTTTTACGAGTGTTAGCCTAATTTGCATAAAACTACTCTTTATTGACACTTTCCATGGACAAAATACTGGCGTAAGTTACTTGCGACAACTAAAATGTGTATTTGCGCACATTTCAGGCGATCACCAGTTTGTCCTACTTAAGCCAGTTTAGCATATAACGGCGCAATATATGTAGTACCCCGATGTGCGAGGTGAAATTACGGGCGGCGCGGGTTCCCACGCTTGCGCCGAAACATGCGCCGTATATGTGATCGTGCACCAAATTTGTAAATGTTTAATTTTACTTTTATATTTTTGAGGCACATAAGAGTTATATAATAAGTGATAGCACTTATAAATGATGTTTTTATTATGGATAGCATGTACAACAAAGGTATTTCTGTTGCTTTGCTATAGAATAGCATATCGGCTAAGGATGACCATTTTTAAATAAAATCTTCTTGTTTGCTGTGATTTGCTTTCAGTAGTCAAACACCACCCACCAGTAGCCTCATTTGGAAGAGCCAGTTGCAGCTGGCATGGCTAATCCCGGCCATAATGTTAGTACAAGGTGCTTCGTCTTGCAGTTTTTATCAGTTAAAACCAATTAGGGAAATATATGTAGCAGGGAAGCCTTGATAATCCTGCAGTGGATTTTTTTTTGCTATGCGCTACCCAGGGTGCAGAACCAAAAATTGTCTGGCTCCTAAGCTTACATTCCTGCCTTTTCAAATAAAGATACCAAGAGAACGAAGAAAAATTGATAATATGAGTAAATTAGAAAGTTGCTTAAAATTGCATGCTCTATCTGAATCATGAAAGAAAAAATTTGGGCTTCATATCCCTTTAAGCCATTTGCTAATGGGACAGCATTGGCCAAGAGCAAAACTGAAAGTTACATGCTAGTTAGCGGGCAGAGCAGTCAATCAACTAAGAGAGGCATTATGGAATGTATTATTGAATGTATTCAATAGTGTGTTTCCCACCAACGGAATAGTTGAATAACAAATGGACGAATTACGGAATTTTATGCTGTGTCATCATCCATGTGTCCATTTATTTTTTGAAGGAAATGCTTATTTTGTTTTTCAAAACAACTGCAAAGAAAACACAGAATTAGTATGGTTTGTGTTAGTAAAATAATGAGCTCAGGTTCATTTGAATATGTTAATTCATGATGTGCTTTAGACTCTTTTTTTTCCAGATTACAAGTGGAGCTCTAAATATCGATATTAGTGCTCCACTTTGTAATACCAGTGCACGTATTTCAAGTTAATTGAAATGAGAATGTGAGCTTGCATTCGCATTGCTAGGAAGCATTGCGCTTACGAGACCGCGCTTCCATAGGCTCCTATGGGAACCCCATTCTGATGCTGTCACAAATGGCATCAGAACCTCACACAGCACAGGGGGTAACTAGCGCAGCAATGGGCAGCATGTGTATATACAGATATTTACACATAAATATATATGTATATAAGCATACACATATTTAGTTACTTGGAACACACAGTTTCCATAGACCACATTGTAAAGGCACTTTTCAGTGCTGTTTTAATTCTAACACCCCACTCCCACCAACTTTAGACCCCAAAAACTACCTAGTGCAGTTTTTGTTCTTAAAGAAAAATCTAGATTTTTTTTTAAATAAAAAACTACAATGTCCTCTATTATGAGGGCATTTGGGGCACTTTAATAAAATTAACCAGAGATCTGGGGGTCCATCCGATAAAAATAGTCGCCGGCTTTTGCCAATATTTGCGCGCGTTTGGTATCACATATACGGCGTAACCTAGAAGTTACGCGAGTATATTTCTGCCGTCGCCCGTAGTTTTTTGGGCTATAGGCAGGTATACCAAACCAGCGCAGTTTGGTATCCAATATGCAGCGTAAGGACTTACGTGGCGAAAATGGAGAAAACTTACTCCATTTTCACCTCGCCACAAAAAGCAGCTGTAAGAAGCCTTACGCTGACTATTGGAGCCCCGTAACTCCCTAAACTGGCTGCTAAAATAAACCTAACACCTAACGCATGCGCAATGTCTATCTCCCTGTCAACCGCGATCTTCTAAAATAAACCTAACGCATGCGCAATGTCTATCTCCCTGTCAACCGCGATCTTCTAAAATAAACCTAACACCTAACGCATGCGCAATGTCTATCTCCCTGTCAACCGCGATCTTCTAAAATAAACCTAACACCTAACGCATGCGCAATGTCTATCTACCTGTCAACCGCGATCCCCCCCCCCCCGAAATCCCTAATAAAGTTATTAACCCCTAAACCGCCGCTCCCGGACCCCGCCGCCATCTACATAAACTAACCCCCTACTGTGAGCCCCTAAAACCGCCACCATCTACCTTATCTATCCCCTAATTAGAACCCCTTACACAAACATCTATCTAAAAATACAATTAAATTAACTAAATTAAATTACAATAACAAACAAACACTAAATTACAAAAAATAAAAAAGATTACAAGATTTTTAAGCTAATTATACCTATTCTAAGCCCCCTAAGAAAATAATAAACCCCCAAAATCGGAACAGCCAATAGAATGCGAGCTCAATCTGATTGGCTGATTGGATCAGCCAATCGGATTTAACTTGAATCTGATTGGCTGATTCAATCAGCCAATCAGATTTTTCTAACTTAATTCCGATTGGCTGATAGAATCCTATCAGCCAATCGGAATTCGGCGGACGCCATCTTGGATGACGTCATTTAAAGGTACCTCATTCGTAGTTCAGTAGTCGGCCGAGATGGATGCTCCGCGGCGGCGGAGCGAAGAAAGAAGATTGAAGATGCCGCCGGAAGAATGAAGACTTTGCTGCCGCTTGGAGGAAGACATCGCCGGAGGAAGAATTCTTCTTTGCCGCTTGGAGGAAGACATCGCCGGAGGAAGAATTCTTCTTTGCCGCTTGGAGGAAGACATCGCCCAAATCGGATCAGGAGTTCGGCCCGGTGTGGTGAAGACAAGGTAGGGAGATCTTCAGGGGGGTAGTGTTAGGCTTTTTTAAGGGGGGTTTGGGTGGTTTTAGAATAGGGGTATGTGGGTGGTGGGTTGTAATGGGGGGGGGTATTGTATTTGTATGCAAAAGAGCTGAATTCTTTGGGGCATGCCCCACAAAAGGCCCTTTTAAGGGCTGGTAAGGTAAAGAGCTTTGAAATTTTTTTAATTTAGAATAGTCACTGGTGACTCCAAAAATCTGTACTTACTCAGATTTCTGGACATCGCTGGTTTGTGAGACTTGCGCCACTTTGGCAAGTGACGGCGCCGCATATTGGATGGCTCGAGTTGCGAGCTGAAACTGCGGGCGACGTGGGTTCCCTCGCTTGCGCCGCAAACTGCGATCTATATCGGATCGCGCCCCTAATCTCTGGTTAATTTTCGGAGTGGTAAATGCTACCACGAAGTTGCGGTAGCAATAACCAGCGACTTGTAATGGCTGGTTAATTATTGCGCTCTCGCAAATGGACAAATGTGCCCATTTGCGGCAGCGCAATAATTTAATGCTCCTCTTGTAATCTAGCCCTTAATAATTTGAATAGTCTAAAGCAGGTTCTTCAATTCCAGTTCTCAGAACCCATTAGCAGATCAGATTTACAAGATTACCTTACATTAACTATAAAACACATTCATTAACTATATCATTTCTGAGCAGGGAATTATATCATCTAATTCTAAACTATAGTTCAGAAGTCATAGATATCTGGCTGGTTAGTGGGTCCTTGAAGACTGGAGTCAAAGAACCATGGCTAAATCCAAAATTTGTGATTAGTTTGTAAGTTAAGTACTTTTGAAATAGCAGTAATTTATTATATGTATCCTTTAAAAATCTTATGCAATCTTATTGATATGCCCCAATCAGCATGAATAGCTTAGTAGGAGAGTTGTATTACTGGTCAGCATATGTCAGGGAGTTTCCATCATAATGCATACATTTAAAAAAAATTCAGCTAGATTACGAGTTTTGCTTTATGGTTAAAAAGCATCGTTATGGCTCTTTTTCAGTACCGCTGGTAGTGGTACTTTAAGAAGTTACATGCCGAAAGGGACCTTTCTAGCCCTTTCACTGAGCATTATTAAATTATAGGTCATTAGCATTGCAGATAAAAAAGCTGTACCGCACACCTTTTTGGCCGCCATACAACGTAACTACCGCACTTTTCAAAAAGTCCTTTCTCAATGGAACTTCCATAGCGCCGGAATTACGAGTTTGCCTGTCCGGCCAAAAAGTGAGCGGTACAGCCTATAACCGCAAGAATCGTACCGCCACCTGAAAGTCAGTAGTTATGAGTTTTACGTTACAAAGCTGTACCATAAAACTCATAACTAAAGTGTTACAAAGTACACTAACACCCATAAACGACCTGTTAACCCCTAAACCGAGGCCCTCCCGCATCGCAAACACTAAAATAAAATTCTTAACCTCTAATCTGCTGCTCTGGACATCGCCGCCACTATAATAAACATATTAACCCCTAAACCGTCGCACTTCCGCATTACAAACACTAGTTAAATATTATTAACCCCTAATCTGCTGCCCCAATGTCGTCGCCACCTACATACACTTATTAACCCCTAATCTGCTCTCCCTAACATCGCCACAACCTACATTACTGTTATTAACCCCTAATCTGCTGCCCCCAAAATCGCCGCCACCTAACTACACTTATTAACCCCTAATCTGCTGCTCCGAATGTCGCCGCCACTATACTAAAGTTATTAACCTCTAAACCTAACCCTAAGTCTAGCCCTAACCCTAACGTAACCCACTAACTTTAGCATAATTAAAATAATTCCAAATAAAAATTACAATTAATACCTAAATTATTCCTTTTTAAAACTAAATAAATACTTACCTGTAAAATAAAACCTAAGCTAGCTACAATATAACTAATAGTTATATTGTATCTAGCTTATGTTTTATTTTTATTTCACAGGTAAGTTTGTATTTGTTTTAACTAGGTTGATTAGTTAATGCCCCGCAAAAGGCCCTTTTAAGGGCTATTGGCAGTTTAGTGTAGGCTAGGGTTTTTTTATTTTGGGGGGCTTTTTTATTTTGATAGGGCTATTAGATTAGGAGTAATTCGTTTTTATTTTTGATCATTTCTTTTTTTATTTTGTGTAATTTAGTGTTTATTATTTTTTGTAATTTAGATAAATGTATTTTTTTAATTTAATTTATTTAATTTTATTGTAATGTTAGGTGTTAGTGTAACTCAGGTTAGGTTTTATTTTACAGGTAAATTTGTATTTATTTTAACTAGGTAGCTAGTAAATAGTTAATAACTATTTACTAACTAGTCTACCTAGTTAAAATAAATACAAACTTACCTGTGAAATAAAAATAAAACCTAAGCTAGATACAATGTAACTATTAGTTATATTGTAGCTAGCTTAGGGTTTATTTTACAGGTAAGTATTTAGTTTTAAATAGGAATTATTTAGTTATTGATAGTAGGTTTTATTTAGAATTATTTTAATTATGTTAAAGTTAGGGGTGTTAGACTTAGGTTTAGGGGTTAATAACTTTAGTATAGTGACGGCGGCAACGTTGCGGGCAGCAGATTAGGAGTTAATAAATTTATGTAGGTGGCGGCGACATTGGGGGCGGCAGATTAGGGGTTAATAAATTTATGTAGGTGGCGGCGATATTGGGGGAGGCAGATTAGGGGTTAATAAGTGTAATGTAGGTGTCGGTGATGTCGGGGGCAGCAGATTAGGGGTGTTTAGACTCGGGGTTTATGTTAGGGTGTTAGGTTTAAACATACTGTACATTTTCTTTCCCCAGAGACATCCATGGGGCTGTGTTACGGAGCTTTACGCTCCGTTATTGCAGGTGTTAGGCTTTTTTTTAGCTGGCTCTGATGGAAAATCGTGCACGAGCACTTTAAAGCAGCTCAAAGCAGCGCTGGTATTTGTGTGCGGTATGGAGCTCAACGCTGCCATATCGCCCGCAAACGCCAGGTTTTTGCAAACCTGTAATAGCAACGCTATTAAAGGTGAGCGGTGAAAATAACTTGCAGGTTATTAGCGAGCCACTCATAACGCAAAACTCGTAATCTGGCTGTTTGTTTGATAAATAGAAAATCTCTCACACACACATAGCTGCACACAGACTTGCATACACAACCAAACACCTGTGTACCTATCACACTCAGATATACACACAAACATACACTCAGACACATGCAAACCTGCATTCACACTGAGATGCATACACTCACACCCACCTTCACCTTCATACACATAAAAACTTAAATCTGCATACAAACACACACTACCGTATGCATACTCTTGCACACATCTGCATACCTCTCACACACTCAGACTCACATATACCTGCATACTGCTCACATACACACACACAGGCACACCTGCATTTACACAGAGCTGCAAACACACAAACATATACCTGCATACAAACACACACTACTGAATACACACCTACATACCTCTCACGCACACATACACCTGCATACTTCTCACAAACTCAGACACACACACACCTGCATTCACACATATCTGCAGACACACGCCATCATACCTGTCACACACAAACATATACCTGCATACAAACACACACTACTGCATGCACACCCTCCCACACATCTACATACCTCTCATGCACACATACACCTGCATACTTCTCACAATCTCATACAGACACACACCTGCATGTACACATAGCTGCAGACACATGCCAGCATACCTGTCACACACAAACCTATACCTGAATACAAACACACATTACTACATGCACACCCTCACACACATCTACATGCCTCTCATGCACACATACACCTGCATACTTCTCACAAACTCAGACACACACACATTACCTGCATTTACACATAGCCGCAGACAAACGCCAGCATACCTGTCACACAAAAACATATACCTGCATACAAACACACACTACTGCATGCACACTCTCCCACACATCTACATACCTCTCATGCACAAATATACCTACATACTTCTCACAAACACAGACACACACACACACATTACCTGCATTTACACATAGCTGCAGACACACGCCAGCATACCTGTCACACACAAACCTATACCTGCATACAAACACACACTACTGCATGCACACCCTCACACATCTACATGCCTCTCACGCACAAATATACCTATATACTTCTCACAAACTCAGACGACACACACACACACACACACATTACCTGCATTTACACATAGCCGCAGACACACGCCAGCATACCTGTCACACACAAACATATACCTGCATACAAACACACACTACTGCATGCACACCCTCACACACATCTACATACCTCTCACGCACAAATATACCTACATACTTCTCACAAACACAGACACACACACATTACCTGCATTTACACATAGCTGCAGACACACGCCAGCATACCTGTCATACACAAACCTATACCTGCATATAAACACAAACTACTGCATGCACACCCTCACACACATCTACATACCTCTCACGCACACATACACCTGCATACTTCTAACAAACTCAGACACACACCAGCATTTACACATAGCTGCTGACACACGCCAGCATACCTGTCACACACAAACCTATACCTGCATACAAACACACTACTGCATGCACACTCTCAAACACATCTGCATACACTCAAAAAATATTTGAAATAGCAATCAGAAATCTTTATGGATTGCTAAGGGATCATGGGGTGTAGTAATCAGAATGTGCAACACTTATATCAATGATTTCTTGTCACTAAGAAAGCTTTCTAACACTATCTAGCAATTAGTATTGATTCTGAAAAACTTCCTTTAGCCACAGCTGTTATTTTGTTAATTTATATGCAGTTAGAAAAGATTTGATCAAAGCACCATATTTTCCATTAGCTTATTATCCAGAAATGCTAACAATAATTTTGTATGTACGTAAATATAGTTTGGTTATGTACATATGTATCTAATATAAACAGATGCACATATCACTGGAGCACTGTATACTCATGACTTGTTCAATTGAAAATAGTATATAAAAATTTTTCACCCAAAAAAATGATGTTGACATAATCACTGGGACTGGTACAAAAACACATGGTTTTAAAACAAGTTACTTCTGCAAGATCCATCATGTCTAGAAGGTCCCTTGTGAATTAATAAATCTAACATTTCGCTAGAAAATAACTTTGAGGAATCTTAAAAGGGACAATTCATCAGTGCATTTCCATTTCTATTAGAAGCATATGTGTAATAGTCTTTCTGGGGAGCGCAATATTATATCCTTCAAAGGTCCTCTGCAAAATAAAAATCTCTAAAACTGCTAATTTTACTACAAACCATTTTACTATTGCAGGTATATTGAAAAAACAGTCTTATTTAAAACTGTATTGCATCTTGTTCATACTTTTTATTGGACTCTTTTATGCAGTTTTATAGTAAATTCTTATAAACAGTTGACAATGTACTTTTGTATTATTGATTTAAAAGCTATAAAATGTAACCCTTTAACCGTTTTATATAAATATATAAGGTATTCACTATTGCACATTGCAGAAACACACACAAACTCATATAATAGCTGTAGCGTTTTGTCCATAATGTACAGTGTTTATATTTTTATTTGTTTATTTTTGTGATTAAATAAAAAAAATCTGACTTGACATTTCAGTATGAAGCAGCCTTTAGATCATGTGAAATAAGTATTTCTAGATGCCATGTTTCTGCCTGTTTTAGAATCATTCCCATACTTGCAGTTCAAATCTCATTTCTATAACCCAATAGAAGGAAAACATGATATATCAATACTTGTTTTCATTGTCTTCAGAACAAGAAAAATGACACCTGCATTGTTTTTCTAACATACTATTTGTACTTTTTCATTTTACTGTAAAGCTTGGCACACACTTACTGCATAGAAAGTTAGCCGGGGTGCACTTCAAAGCATCATGTTACGAAAATAGATGACACTGGTCTGTAGAATAATGTTTTCTCTTGTTAAGTGTGTTCAGTCCACGGGTCATCCATTACTTATGGGATATATTCTCCTTCCCAACAGGAAGTTGCAAGAGGATCACCCAAGCAGAGCTGCTATATAGCTCCTCCCCTCACATGTCATATCCAGTCATTCTCTTGCAACCCTCAACAAAGAAGGAGGTCGCGAGAGGAGTTGGAGTTTTACTTAATTATTCTTCAATCAAAAGTTTGTTATTTTAAAATGACACCGGAGTGTGCCGTTTATTTGTATCTCAGGCAGTATTTGGAGAAGAATCTGCCTGCGTTTTTCTATGATCTTAGCAGACGTAACTAAGATCCGCTGGCTGTTCTCGACATTCTGAGGAGTAGGGTAACTTCAGAAAGAGGGGAATAGCATGCGGGGTCCCCCGCAAATGAGATATGTGCAGTACATTATTTTCTGGGAATGAAAGAAAATACTGCTGTTACCCATATGATGTAAGTACAGCCTTAAATGCAGTAGTAGGGACTGGTATCAGGCTGATAAATGTATGCACAGTTGAGTTATTTTCTAGGGACTAGAATTTGACTGAGAAAATACTGTTAATACTGAAATAATGTTTAAGCCTTATCTGCAGTGGAAGCGACTGGTAGCAGGCTTAGTGATAACTTTACATGACATTGAAAATTTTGTTTTTAAAACGCTTACTGGCATGTTATTCGTTTTGTGAGGTACTTTGGTGATAAATCTTTTGGGCATGATTTTTTCCCACATGGCTAACTTATTTTTCTGCATAGAAACCGTTATATCAGGTCTCCCACTGTTGTAATATGAGTCGGAGGGACCTTGTTTTAGCGCCTTGTTGCGCAGTTAAAATTCTAGCACAGTCTTTCTGTTTCTTCCTCCTTGATCCAGGATGTCTCTAGAGAGCTCAGGGGTCTGCAAAATTCGTTTTTGAGGGAGGTAATCAGTCACAGCAGATCTGTGACAGTGTGTTTGACTGTGATTAAAGCGTTAAATCTTAATTTGATATCCGTTTTTGGGTATTGAGGGGTTAATCATCCTTTTGCTAATGGGTGCAATCCTCTGCTAATTAATACACTTCTCATTAAGAATCGTTTGTCTATAACTGAATTAGTTTTCTTTGTAATTCAACTGTGTTTTTAAAAGCGCTGCAGCGTTTTTTATAATTGCTTGTAAACTTATTGAGAGTGATTTCCAAGCTTGCTAGCTTCATTGCTAAGTCTGTTTAGACACGTCTGATACAGAGGTATCTGCTTGTTCATTGTGTTCAAAAGCCGATGTGGAGCCCAATAGAAATATGTGTACCAATTGTATTGATATTACTTTGAATAAAAGTCAATCTGTACCGATAAAGAAATTATCACCAGACGACGAGGGGGAAGTTATGCCGTCTAACTCTCCTCACGTGTCAGTACCTTCGTCTCCCGCTCGGGAGATGCGTAAGATTGAGGCGCCAAGTACATCAAGGCCCTTACAAATCACTTTACATGATATGGCTAATGTTATGAAAGAAGTATTATACAATATGCCCGAATTAAGAGGCAAGCGCGATAGCTCTGGGTTAAGGACAGAGCGCGCTGATGACACGAGAGCCATGTCTGATACTGCGTCACAATTTGCAGAACATGAGGACGGTGAGCTTCATTCTGTCGGTGACGGTTCTGATCCGGGGAGACCGGATTCAGAAATTTCAAATTTTAAATTTAAGCTTGAGAACCTCCGCGTGTTACTAGGGGAGGTGTTAACGGCTCTGAATGATTGCGACACGGTGGCAATCCCAGAGAAATTATGTAGGTTGGATAGATACTATGCGGTACCGGTGTGTACTGACGTTTTTCCTATACCAAAAAGGCTTACAGAAATTATTAGTAAGGAGTGGGATAGACCCGGTGTGCCTTTTTCCCCTCCTCCGATATTTAGAAAAGTGTTCCCTATAGATGCCACCACACGAGACTTATGGCAGACGGTCCCTAAGGTGGAGGGAGCAGTTTCTACTTTAGCCAAGTGTACCACTATCCCAGTGGAGGATAGCTGTGCTTTCTCAGATCCAATGGATAAAAATTAGAGGGTTACCTTAAGAAAATGTTTGTTCAACAAGGTTTTATATTGCAGCCTCTTGCATGCATTGCGCCTGTCACGGCTGCAGCGGCATTCTGGTTTGAGTCTCTGGAAGAGGCGATTCGCACAGCACCATTGGATGAGACTTTGAGCGCTTGAAAGTTAGAACGCTTAAACTAGCTAATGCGTTTGTTTCAGATGCCGTAGTGCATTTAACCAAACTTACGGCTAAAAATTCCGGATTCGCCATACAGGCGCGTAGAGCGCTATGGCTTAAATCCTGGTCAGCAGATGTAACTTCTAAGTCTAAACTACTTAACATTCCCTTCAAAGGGCAGACATTATTCGGGCCCGGCTTGAAGGAAATTATTGCTGACATTACGGGAGGTAAGGGCCACACCCTTCCTCAGGACAGGGCCAAATCAAAGGCCAAACAGTCTAATTTTCGTGCCTTTCGTAACTTCAAGACAGGAGCAGCATCAACTTCCTCCGCTCCAAAACAGGAAGGAACTACTGCTCGTTACAGACAGGGTTGGAAAGGCAACCAGTCATGGAACAAGGGCAAGCAGGCCAGAAAGCCTACTTCTGCCCCTAAGACAGCATGAAGACAGGGCCCCCTCTCCGGAGACGGATCGAGTGGGGGGCAGGCTTTCTCTCTTCGCCCAGGCTTGGGCAAGAGATGTACAGGATCCCTGGACGTTGGAGATTGTATCTCAGGGATACCTTCTGGATTTCGAAACTTCTCCTCCACAAGGGAGGTTTCATCTGTCAAGGTTATCAACAAACCTAGTAAAGAAAGAGGCATTTCTACAATGTGTACAAGACCTCTTAGTGATGGTAGTGATCCACCCAGTTCCGCGAACGGAACAAGGGCAAGGGTTTTACTCAAATCTGTTTGTGGTTCCCAAAAAAGAGGGAAAATTCAGACCAATCTTAGACTTAAAAATCTTAAACAAATTCCTAAGGGTTCCATCGTTCAAGATGGAAACCATTCGGACCATCCTACCCATGATCCAAGAGGGTCAATATATGACCACAGTGGACTTAAAGGATGCCTACCTTCACATACCGATTCACAAAGATCATTATCGGTACCTAAGGTTTGCTTTTCTAGACAGGCATTACCAGTTTGTAGCTCTTCCCTTCGGGTTAGCTACGGCCCCGAGAATTTTTACGATGGTTCTGGGCTCACTTCTGGCGGTACTAAGACCACGAGGCATAGCGGTGGCTCCGTACCTAGATGACATTCTGATACAAATGTCAAGTTTTCAAAATGCAAAGTCTCATACAGAGATAGTTCTAGTATTTCTGAGGTCGCATGGGTGGAAAGTGAACGTGGAAAAGAGTTCTCTGTTACCACTCACAAGGGTTCCTTTTCTAGGGTTATCAAAGATTCTCAATGCTTGACGTGTCCTTCACTCCATTCCAAGCCCATCAGTAGCTCAGTGCATGGAAGTAATCGGCTTAATGGTCGCGGCAATGGACATAGTGCCATTTGCGCGCCTGCATCTCAGACCGCTGCAACTATGCATGCTAAGTCAATGGAACGGGGATTACTCAGATCTGTCCCCTTTGCTAAATCTGGACCAGGAGACCAGAGATTCTCTTCTCTGGTGGTTGTCTCGGGTTCATCTGTCCAAAGGAATGACCTTTCGCAGACCAGATTGGACGATTGTAACAACAGATGCCAGCCTACTAGGCTGGGGAGCAGTCTGGAATTCCCTGAAGGCTCAGGGATCGTGGACTCAGGAGGAGAAACTCCTCCTAATAAACATTCTAGAATTAAGAGCAATATTCAATGCTCTTCTAGCTTGGCCTCAGTTAGCAACACTGAGGTTCATCAGATTTCAGTCGGACAACATCACGACTGTGGCTTACATCAATCATCAAGGGGGAACCAGGAGTTCCCTAGCGATGTTGGAAGTCTCGAAGATAATTCGCTGGGCAGAGTCTCACTCTTGCCACCTGTCAGCGATCTACATCCCAGGCATGGAGAACTGGGAGGCGGATTTTCTAAGTCGCCAGACTTTTCATCCGGGGGAGTGGGAACTTCACCCGGAGGTATTTGCTCAACTGATTCATCGTTGGGGCAAACCGGATCTGGATCTCATGGCATCTCGCCAGAACGCCAAGCTTCCTTGTTACGGATCCAGGTCCAGGGACCCGGGAGCGGTGCTGGTAGATGCACTAGCAGCCCCTTGGGTTTTCAACATAGCTTATGTGTTTCCACCTTTTCCGTTGCTACCTCGACTGATTGCCAGGATCAAACAGGAGAGAGCATCGGTGATTCTGATAGCGCCTGCGTGGCCACGCAGGACCTGGTATGCAGACCTAGTGGACATGTCGCCCTGTCTACCATGGTCTCTACCCCTGAGGCAGGACCTTCTAATTCAGGGTCCTTTCAACCATCCAAACCTAATTTCTCTGAGGCTGACTGCTTGGAAATTGAACGCTTGATTCTATCAAAGCGTGGGTTTTTCGGATTCGGTTATTGATACATTAATACAGGCTCGGAAACCTGTTACCAGAAAAATTTACCATAAGATATGGCGTAAATATTTATATTGGTGTGAATCCAAGAGTTACTCATGGAGTAAGGTTAGGATTCCTAGGATATTGTCCTTTCTACAAGAGGGTTTAGAAAAGGGCTTATCCGCTAGTTCGCTAAAGGGACAGATTTCTGCTCTGTCTATTCTTTTACACAAGCATCTGGCAGACAATCCAGACGTCCAGGCTTTTTGTCAGGCTTTGGCTAGAATTAAACCTGTATTTAAAACTGTTGCTCCTCTTTGGAGCTTAAACTTGGTTCTTAAAGTTCTGCAGGGTGTTCCGTTTGAACCCCTTCATTCCATTGATATTAAACTTTTATCTTGGAAAGTTCTGTTTTTGATGGCTATTTCCTCGGCTCGAAGAGTCTCTGAGTTATCTGCCTTACATTGTGATTCCCCTTATCTGATCTTTCATTCAGACAAGGTAGTCCTGCGTACTAAACCTGGGTTTTTACCTAAGGTTGTTTCTAACAGGAATATCAATCAAGAGATTGTTGTTCCATCATTATGTCCTAATCCTTCTTCAAAGAAGGAACGTCTTTTGCATAATCTAGACATAGTCCATGCCCTGAAGTTTTACTTACAGGCAACTAAAGATTTTCGGCAAACTTCTTCTTTGTTTATTGTTTACTCTGGACAGAGGAGAGGTCAAAAGGCTTCGGCTACCTCTCTCTCTTTTTGGCTTCGTAGCATAATACGTTTAGCCTATGAGACTGCTGGTCAGCAGCCTCCTGAATGAATTACAGCTCATTCCACTAGAGCTGTGGCTTCCACTTGGGCCTTTAAGAATGAGGCCTCTGTTGAACAGATTTGCAAGGCTGCAACTTGGTCTTCACTTCATACTTTTTCCAAATTTTACAAATTTGATACTTTTGCTTCTTCGGAGGCTGTTTTTTCTACAGGCAGTGGTTCCTTCTGTTTAAAGTTCCTGCCTTGTCCCTCCCATCATCCGTGTACTTTAGCTTTGGTATTGGTATCCCATAAGTAATGGATGACCCGTGGACTGAACACACTTAACAAGAGAAAACATAATTTATGCTTACCTGATAAATTTATTTCTCTTGTAGTGTGTTCAGTCCATGGCCCGCCCTGTCTTTTTTGAGGCAGGTTCTAAATTTTAAATTATAACTCCAGTCACCACTGCACCCTATAGTTTCTCCTTTCTCGTCTTGTTTCGGTCGAATGACTGGATATGACATGTGAGGGGAGGAGCTATATAGCAGCTCTGCTTGGGTGATCCCCTTGCAACTTCCTGTTGGGAAGGAGAATATATCCCATAAGTAATGGATGACCCGTGGACTGAACACACTACAAGAGAAATAAATTTATCAGGTAAGCATAAATTATGTTTTCTCTAGATGATGAAGAGAAAAAAAGGGCTTGAGGTGTATATAAAAAACAGTGAATATAAGTGCAGTATACTCACTCCATAAGTTGTAGGAGTTCAGCTGTGGTGTGGTATGCTTCCAGGTAATGAAGTTCCCCAGAGTAAATGTATGGCTTCAGGATCTGATAAGAGCCTAATAGGGCTGCAGATAAATGAAGACTCAAATGACCAAAAGTTATCCAGTAAATAAAGGAAAACAACATAGTAACTTACTCCATATAAAGGAGAATCCGGCTTGTCACAGCAAAGAAGGATATCAAATATCTTCCAACTTTGGTAAAAAGATATTTTATTAATTCAACGCGTTTCAACTTTTCACAAGTCTTTATCAAGAGCAAGATAAAAATAATAAAAGCAAGTAGCTAGTAATGTTTTTATTATTTTATTATTTTTATTTTTATTATTTTTATCTTGCTCTTGATAAAGACTTGTCAAAAGTTGAAACGCGTTGAGCTAATAAAATATCTTTTTACCAAAGTTGGAAGATATTTGATATCCTTCTTTGCTGTGACAAGCCGGATTCTCCTTTATATGGAGTAAGTTACTATTTTGTTTTCCTTTATTTACTGGATAACTTTTGGTCATTTGAGTCTTCATTTATCTGCAGCCCTATTAGGCTCTTATCAGATCCTGAAGCCATACATTTACTCTGGGGAACTTCATTACCTGGAAGCATACCACACCACAGCTGAACTCCTACAACTTATGGAGTGAGTATACTGCACTTATATTCACCGGTTTTTATATACACCTCAAGTCCTTTTTTTCTCTTCATCATCTACAGAAAAAATTATTCTACAGACCAGCGCCATCTATTTTCCTATTGCTATTCGTTAAAGACAGTCACAGAGGAGAGACTGTAAGAAGGCTGCGGTCTTACCTAAAAGGAGAGTATTAGTTCTTGGTTTCTATTTAAAGTGTTAATTCCATCTTACACTCTGTATTTTTTTGTTGCTTTTTGTATCTTTTAAAGCATCATATTAACAGCGCACCTTTATTCAAGTGTCAAGTGACACTTGACTGAAGGTGCTTTATTTGCAAGACTGGTGAGTGCGTTCCAGTTTGTGCAGTTTATATATATATATATATATATATATATATATATATATATAATATAGCTGTACTGTACTTGAATCACAAATTTCTGAGAAAGAGGTAGAGTATAATTATTACACTAAAAAGGTATTTAGAATTTGAACTAGAAAAGTATTTTTTTTTGGCACTAGTACACAGTTTCAGATAGAAAGAATATTCTTCTATGTTATCAAAATGAAAAATGGAAAAAATAAATTAGTAATCATTTCACATTAGCTGTGTACATTATATTCTTCTTGCATTGTGCTTTATGAAATAATGTATCACACACAAATACTGAGGTAGGCAACTGTTATTAGAAATGCTACATACTTTTAATTTGCTAGAATGATGCAGCTGCATCACTGCTCCAATATCTTTTCAGGCCAGCTGAGTATCATTATTTCTCTTAGACTCATGATACAGCACATTAGGTGCTTATACCATATGCCTAGTAATGTAATCTCCTACAGCCTGGGTATAAATAACAAGATAATTGCATTGTCTTTTTTTGTTTTTATTTCTTTATTTTGTGTTTGTTCAGGAAACTCATTATTATATTAGGTCAAAATTAATTATTATTACCATATGCCTGTTAAGAACTTTCATTAAAACATAATGGTTAATGTTTCTAAAATGTATTTGTTTTTTCAAGACAGTAATCACACTGAAATAATAATAATAAAAACATTACCTTTTCATTTTTTTAAGTTTCCTTATCATAACAATAAAACACCTTGAAATTGACTGTAATTATAAAACATTTGGGTTATTTACAAGAACAGTTTATTGCCAAGAAAATATTTAAAAAGTCAATTATTTTAGAAAATAAAATTATGCCCTAAATTTCAAATAGGAGAATATAATTTTAAAAAGTTTTTGGTTATATATGCTGTCAGAAAAAATGTGCAGCAAATTGTACCTTTAAGCCCGTGACACACTGCAAGCGATGCGGCGCGAGGCGAAGCTGCTGCTTCGCTCCGCGTCGCATCGCTTCTGAAGTTCAAATATTTCATCTCTGAGCGCTCAGCTACGCGTCCTGACGCAGCAGAGTGCTCAGAGATGAAAAGGCAGGACACACTGAGCGCACACAGCTGCATGTACACGCTGCGCGTCGCTCTGCTTGCAGTGTGTCACAGCCTTTAGAAGTACAACAACTTGTCTCTCAAATGTACACCTGCTGTATCCTTTAATATGGGAACATAGTGGTACCTTTGCAGATTGTACCTTTTAAAGGCAAATATGTAGCTTTGGAGACTAAATTGGACCTCAGTGCTATGTAGGGTTGCCACCCCAGCCATGTTTTCCTGGATACTTATGAGTTACACATGCTGCAGGGTGTTCAGGGAGGAACATGTATTGTGCTTCTGGACAGCACTATTCATATTCCTCCCTGCACACCCTGCGGCATGTGTAACTTGTAAGTGTTCTGTATTTTAAGACACAGTTGGCAACCCTAGTGCTATGGTACCATAATGTGGCCTTAAAAATGGTGCAAATTTGGCCTTTTATGGGTACTGCCCCAGTAACAAGCTCTTTGTACCTCATAATGGCAAATTTGTACTCAACACAGCATAGTAAAAGTGCCAAAATGCTGTTCCATCAAATGTATTAAATAACATTCAAATATACAATAACCTACTGTGCTCTTGCTCAGAAAGATAAGTAAATAAGTATCTGTCTAGCTTTAAAAAACAATAATAAAAAATCAGAAAGCAGGTCCTAAGACTCTGCTACTGGAATTCCTGAAAGAACCAGACAAGACAAACTGTTCCAAACGAGATACTCAAAATGCTTTATTTCACTCAGGACTAGACTGACAACACACTATTTAACTTATAGTGACGCACGCCACATAAAGAATAAACATAGAGAAAACACAAAAGGAAGGAAGATTCAGATTTGAATTGTAAGCCTATGCAAAATATATGCAAATAAATCTTTTTTCCCAAGTACACATTTTAGTGAAGAACCTTCTACCAATAGCTGGCGCTGTGTTACACAATGTCTAGGAACTTTCAACCAATAGAAGGCACTGTGCTACACAATGTCTATGAACTTTCGACCAATAGATGGCATTTTACACAATGTTCATGTATGTGACTGGGGAACGGTCATAAATTTATTTTATTTTTTTAAACTGGTTCTTCTATAAAAAATATATATGTGTATATATATATATATATATATATATATAGTATGTGTGATATATGTGTATATATATATATATAAATATATATATATACTGTGTATATATATATATATATATATATATATATATATATATATATATATATATATATATACAAACAACCCCAATTCTGAAAAGGTTGGGAGTCATTTGAAATAAAATTCACTCTGTATTATATTAAACACACACTATTAAAACACTATTTGATGTTTTACTTTGTGAATTTAAAGTATTTTTGAAAATATACACTCATTTCAAATCTGATGACTGCAACACACTCCAAAAAGTTGGGACAGTCGACTGTTTACCACTGTGTAACATCACCTTTTCTTTTAATAACACTGTTTGAACACTGAAGACACCAGTTAGTTAAATTTTGCAAGCAGAATTTTCCCCCATTCATCCAATATGCATGTCTTCAGTTGTGCAACTGTACAGGGTCTTCGTTGACTATTTTGCACTTCATAATGCGCTACACATTCTCAATTGGAGACAGGTCAGGAATGCAGGCAGGCCATGTTAGCACCTGCACTCTCTGCTTATGCAACCATGCGCTTGTAATCTGGGCAGATTGTCCTGCTGGAAAAAGCAAGTGCATCCCTGGAAATGACGACGTCTGGGTGGCTGCATATGTTGCTCCAAAATGTATAAATATATTTCTGCATTAATGGTGCCCTCACCTCACAGATGTGCAAGTTACCCATGCCATGGGCACTGACACCCCCTCATCCCATGAGAGATGCTGGCTTTTGGACCTGACGCTGATGGCAGCTTGGATGGGCCTTTTCCTCTTTGGCATTGAGAACATAACGGCTGTTTTTTCCAAAAACTGTTTGAAATGTTGACTCATCTCTGGACCACAAAACACAATTCCACTGTGTTACTGTCCATCTCAAATGAGACAGAGCCCAGTGAAGTCGGCGGCTCTACTGGACAGTGTTACAGTATGGCTTCTGCTTTGCATAGTAAAGCCTTAACTTGCATCTGTAGATGCTGCGGCGAGTGGTGTTGACTGACAAAAGTTTAACAAAGTATTCCTGAGCCCATGCCACGATATCCATTACAGACTTCTGACGGTTTTTTAAACAGTGACGTCTGAGGGATCGGAGATCACGTACATTTAGAAGTGGTTTTCAGCCTTGCCCTTTACACACTGAGATTTGACCGGATTCCATGAATATTAAAATTATATTGTGCACTGCAGAAGGTGAAATGCCCAAAATCCTACCAATTTGTCTTTGGGGAATGTTGTTCTCAAAGTGTTGGATTATTCACTGACGCATCTGTTGGCAGATTGGTGAGCCTCGACCCATCCTTGCTCTTGAAGGACTAGGACTTTTTTGGAGGCTCCTTTATGTACTATGATTACACAATTGCCTCAACAGTTTTTACATCACCTTCTTATTTCAACTTGTCACTTCGCTATTAGTCCTAAATTGGCCCTTTCCCAACTTTTTGGGAATGTGTTGCAGTCATCAGATTTGAAATTAGTGTATATATTTTTTTAAATACATTAAATTCACAAAATAAAACATCAAATAATGTGTTAAAAATGTGTTTTCAATATAGTACAGGGTGAATTGAATTTTCAAATTACTCTTTTTGCTAGTCTTTTTGCATTTTCCATACTTTGATAATTGGGGTATTAAAAGTAATCACCAAATGAACAAAAGTGCAGAATATTACTTAACTAAGCTCTCTTTAATAAATGTTTTTAGTGTTTACGAGTCAGTTCAAAATAGCTAACTCTTTCCACCTTGCAGGTTTTCCTCAGTCCTATTCACCTTTGCTTGTGGTGACTTCTATTAATACACTCTCCAATGAGATCATAAATGACACAAAAACACCTCTTAAGGTAAGAAAATATATCTATATTACTATATATAACCTGCCTGTACATTTGTTGGACAATAATCCTGAGTACATGAAAAGTTGATCTGAAATGCTCAGCAGAACATTTTAAATTGCATTATTATATTTTTGGGGGTATTTGTTTTGCAAAAAAATGCTTTTTTAAAAAGTTATCAATGAATTTTATAACTTGACTTGTGCTGCAACTCTCCAAGCACCTTCTTGTGGGCTACATGCATGCACATCAACAAGTCACACATACACAGTGAAGCCATTTATGCAAAATAAAATGTATTTCAGGAATACTTCCAACAGAATCTGCACTAATTGACTTTTTCATCCCTTAATTTTGTTTTTGGGAGAAGGTAGCACCAACTTGCTTATCACCACATGAGCTGTTGCTTCACAGTCAGACCTGAGCCTCCACTGACTACGGAGACAGGGACATACTAAATTAACTTAACTTTAAAAGTGCCTCCACTTAGTGAAAAAACTACTCAGGGACCCTATATCACTGAGACAATTGGATTCCTCAGACAAATGCACAATAATATTCCCGGCATCCTTTAAAGTAATGGTACCATACTTAATGTTTTTATTACAAGCAGGGCATGTGTGTGAGGAGCTTCTGGTTCCAATTGGGGTTTTAGAGGATATTTTTTGTGTTTTGTTAAAGTTACAAGCTTAAATACCCTGAGAGGATTCTAGGAAACCATAGCATAATGGAACCTACCTATGTTCTTAAGCTAAACTATGCAACACATTGGCCACAAGGCCTGGATTCCTACACTGTGTGTCTGATCCCTCAAATTTTTTGGGCTGGCACACATTCCCCCCCAGGAACCTGGTTTAGTAAGCCATATTTTGAAAGGCCTGTTAAACACACTTTGGTAACATATGTGATTGTGGGAGTTATAGTTTGCAGATTTTCATCTATTGTTTAGAGCAGGGGTCAGCAACCTTGGCACCCCAGATGTTCTGGAAATACATTTCCAATGATGCTAAAATACACTTTAGGCTGTCTGAGCATCATGGGAAATGAAGTTCCAAAACATCTGGGGTGCCAAGGTTGCTGACCCCTGGTTTAGAGCTACATTACCTGAAAGGGTTATAATAATGGCGACCAAGTGGGAGGAAGATCTTTTGCGATATCTTGATCACTTTGCTGGTCTAGAGCGCATGCTACAGTCAGCTTTCCAGCTGATACCTCAACCACTCGAACAGCAGCTAAGTAGAGTTTCTGAGGATATGAGCACCAGCACTAGAGATCATGGGCAAGCCATTAAGAGTCAAAAAGACAACCATTAGGACTGTTATGTTCTTACTGTGCAGGATGCTGTTTATGCAAGAGCTGACAGTTTTGCAAAGCTACACAAGATGATTGAGATTGCTCAGTAGTGCAAAATTACTGCTATAACAGGGGACAATGTCTGGCTATGGCTTCTATTCAGAGTTTGTATACTGTCTACTTACCCTTCAACCTTAACCCTTCCAGGAGGACCCTTTTATTTGACTACAATGGAAGACCAGTGGATCTTTCCCCATTGAAAGTTCTGATTGCTGAGGAAGGCTGCAATCCTGGCAGCAGTTACACTCGCCGTGGGGAAGTGTTAGGATCTCCAGCATTATTTGAGAAAGAAGTGGTAGTAAAGATTCAGCACGCAAGTTTCTTTTCTGCACTTTCCCTTTTCGAGGGGAGACATTTTTAGGGGTGATATCATATGCTAAGTCCTCAAAGAAACTATAATTCTCAAAGCCATGCAGGTGAACTATTAGCCAAAACAAGAGTAGGATGATTTTAACCATTTTATACAGAAAGGTCCTTTATGGAATCTAGTGAATGAAGTAAAACAATTTCAGCACTTTTCTTATTAATCTGCTGGTCTATATGGACAGTACTCTCTCAGGCCATTTTTTGTGATCCCAGGTGATAAGAAAATTACAGATAATTTATGTAGGTTTTTATTTAGAAATGACTAATCCTATAATATAAAAGGCCAAGTGTGTTTGTCCGAAGCTGTCATGCGCAGTAGAGACAGCACAAGGACAAACAGACCTGGCCTTTGAGTCCCTAGCTGACCAACGGCAGAAGTGGGCGTGACTGGCCGTGGCTGGGGGCATGGTTGGTGTTAAGGGGACGTGGTCGGGCGTGAATGGCCGTGAAGGGGGCGTGGCCGGGCAATAGAGGGGAGAAAGGTAGAGAGGGGGGAGAGAGAGGGGGGAGAGAGAGAGGGGGGAGAGAGGGGGAGAGAGAGAGAGGGGGGAGAGAGAACAAAAGAGAGGGGGGAGAGAGAGCACAAAAGAGAGGGGGGAGAGAGAGCGCAAAAGAGAGGGGGGAGAGAGAGCGCAATAGAGAGGGGGAGAGAGAGCACAAAAGATGGGGGAGAGAGAGAGCGCAAAAGAGAGGGGGAGAGAGAGAGCACAAAAGAGAGGGGGAAGGAGCGCAAAAGGGAGGGGGGGGAGAGAGAGCGCAAAAGAGAGGGGGGAGAGAGCGCAAAAGAGAGGGGAGAGAGAGAGAGCAAAAGAGAGGGGGAGAGAGAGAGTGCAAAAGAGAGGGGGGAGAGAGAGTGCAAAAGAGAGGGGAGAGAGAGTGGGGGAGAGAGCGCAAAAGAGAGAGAGAGAGCGCAAAGCACGAGGACAAACACACCTGGCCTTTGTGTCCCTAGCTGATCTGCGGCAGAAGTGGGTGTGGCTTGGGGTGTGGCTACTGTTAAGGGGCGTGGTCGGTGTGAAGGGGGCGTGGCTGGGCTATAGAGGGGGAGAGAGAGAGAGAGAGAGAGGGGGAGAGAGAGAAAGAGGGGGGAGAGAGAGAGGGGGGAGAGAGAGGGGGAGAGAGAGAGAGTGAGGGGGGAGAGAGAGCGCAAAAGAGAGGGGGGAGAGAGAGCGCAAAAGAGAGGGGGGAGAGAGAGCGCAAACGATAGGGGGGGAGAGAGCGCAAAATAGAGGGGGGGGAGAGAGAGTGCAATAGTGAGGGGAGAGAGAGAGCACAAAAGAGGGGGGATAGAGCGCAAAAGAGAGGGGGAAGAGCGCAAAAGAGAGGGGGAAGAGCGCAAAAGAGAGGGGGAAGAGCGCAAAAGGGAGGGGGAGTGAGCACGCGCAAAAGAGAGGGGGAGAGAGCGCAAAAGAGAGGGGGGGAGAGAGAGTGCAAAAGAGAAGGGGAGAGAGAGCGCAAAAGAGAGGGGAGAGAGAGAGAGCAAAAGAGAGGGAGAGAGAGAGAGCGCAAAAGAGAGGGGGGAGAGAGAGTGGGGGAGAGAGCGCAAAAGAGATGGGGGAGAGAGAGCGCAAAAGAGAGGGAGAGAGAGAGCGCAAAAGAGAGGGGGAGAGAGAGCGCAAAAGAGAGGGGGAGAGAGAGCGCAAAAGAGAGGGAGAGAGAGAGCTCACAAGAGAGCGCAAAAGAGATGGGGGGAGAGAGAGAGCTCAAAAGAGATGGGGGAGAGAGAGAGCGCAAAAGAGAGGGGGAGAGAGAGAGCGCAAAAGAGAGGGGGAGAGAGAGAGCGCAAAAGAGAGGGGGGAGAGAAATCTCAAAAGAGTGGGGGAGAGAGAGAGCAAAAGACAGGGGAGAGAGAGAGCGCAAAAAAGAGGGGGTGGAGAGAGAGCGCAAAAGAGAGGGGGAGAGAGAGAGCTCAAAAGAGAGGGGGGAGAGAGCTCAAAAGAGAGGGGGAGAGAGAGAGCAAAAGATGTCCGGATGTGACGTGGGCGTGGGCAGGCATGACACGGGCGGGGCTGGGCTGGGCCAGATGCCGGGGCTGCCGAGAGACAGAGAGCTCTAAAGAGGGGGGATAGAGAGAACAGAAGAGGGTGAATAGAGAGAGCAGAAGAGGGGGGGATAGAGAGAGGGAGAGACAGCAAAAGAGAGAGGGGGAGAGAGAGACAGCAATAGAGAGAGGGGGAGAGAGACAGCAAAAGAGAGAGGGGGAGAGAGACAGCAAAAGAGAGGGGGAGAGAGACAGCAAAAGAGAAGGGGGAGTGCACAAAAGAGAGGGGGGAAAGTGCACAAAAGAGAGGGGGAGAGAGTGCAAAAGAGGGGGAGAGAGCGCAAAAGAGAGGGGGGAGAGAGCGCAAAAGAGAGGGGGAGAGAGCGCAAAAGAGAGGGGGAAAGAGAGCAAAAGAGAGGGAGAGAGACAGCAAAATAGAGGAGAGAGAGAGAGCAAATGAGAGGAGAGAGAGAGCAAACGAGAGGAGAGAGAGCAAAGAAGAGGGGGAAGAGAGAGAGCAAAAGAGGGGGAGAGAGAGTGCAAAAGAGAGGGGAGAGAGAGTGGGGGAGAGAGCGCAAAAGAGAGAGGGAGAGAGAGCGCAAAGCACGAGGACAGACACACCTGGCCTTTGTGTCCCTAGCTGATCTGCGGCAGAAGTGGGTGTGGCTTGGGGCGTGACCAATGTTAAGGGGCATGGTCGGGTGTGAAGGGGGTGTGGCTGGGCGATAGAGGGGGGAGATAGAGAGAGAGGGGGAGAGAGAGAAAGAAGGGGGAGAGAGAGAGGGGGAGAGAGAGGGGGGGGGAGAGAGCGCAAAAGAGAGGGGGATGAGAGAGCGCAAAAGAGAGGGGGAAGGAGAGCGCAAAAGATGGGGGGGGGAGAGAGAGCGCAAAAGAGAGGGGGGGGGAGAGAGTGCAATAGTGAGGGGGGAGAGAGAGCACAAAAGAGAGGGGGAAGAGCGCAAAAGAGAGGGGGAGAGAGAGAGCGCAAAAGAGAGGGGGGAGAGAGGGAGAGTGCAAAAGAGAGGGGAGAGAGTGGGGGAGAGAGCGCAAAAGAGATGGGGAGAGAGAGCGCAAAAGAGAGGGGGAGAGAGAGCGCAAAAGAGAGGGGGAGAGAGAGCGCAAAAGAGAGGGAGAGAGAGAGCTCACAAGAGAGTGCAAAAGAGATGGGGGAGAGAGAGAGCTCAAAAGAGATGGGGAGAGAGAGAGCGCAAAAGAGAGGGGGAGAGAGAGAGCGCAAAAGAGTGGGGGGAGAGAGAGCAAAAGACAGGGGGGAGAGAGAGCGAAAAAAAGAGGGGGTGGAGAGAGAGCGCAAAAGAGAGGGGGAGAGAGAGAGCTCAAAAGAGGGGGGATAGAGAGAGCAGAAGAGGGGGGATAGAGAGAGGGAGAGACAGCAAAAGAGAGAGGGGGAGAGAGAGACAGCAATAGAGAGAGAGGGAGAGAGACAGCAAAAGAGAGAGGGGGAGAGAGACAGCAAAAGAGAGGGGGAGAGAGACAGCAAAAGAGAAGGGGGAGAGAGCACAAAAGAGGGGGGGAGTGCACAAAAGAGAGGGGGGAAGTGCACAAAAGAGGGGGGAGAGAGTGCAAAAGAGGGGGAGAGAGCGCAAAAGAGAGGGGGGAGAGAGCGCAAAAAAGAGGGGCGGAGAGCGCAAAAGAGAGGGGGAGAGAGAGCAAAAGAGAGGGAGAGAGACAGCAAAATAGAGGAGAGAGAGAGCAAATGAGAGGAGAGAGAGCAAACGAGAGGAGAGAGAGCAAAGAAGAGGGGGAAGAGAGAGAGCAAAAGAGGGGGAGAGAGAGAGCAAAAGAGAGGGAGAGAGACAGCAAAAGAGGGGGAGAGAGAGCAAAAGAGAGAGAGTAAAAGTGAGGGGGGAGAGAGAGAGCAAAAGAGAGAGGGGGAAGAGAGCGAGCAAAAGAGAGGGAGGAGAGAGAGAGCAAAAGAGAGGAGGGAGAGAGAGATCAAAAGAGGGGGGAGTGCACAAAAGAGAGGGGGGAAAGTGCACAAAAGAGAGGGGGAGAGAGTGCAAAAGAGGGGGAGAGAGCGCAAAAGAGAGGGGAGAGAGAGAGCTCACAAGAGAGCGCAAAAGAGATGGGGGAGAGAGAGAGCTCAAAAGAGATGGGGGAGAGAGAGAGCACAAAAGAGAGGGGGAGAGAGAGAGCGCAAAAGAGAGGGGGAGAGAGAGAGCGCAAAAGAGAAGGGGGAGAGAGAGCTCAAAAGAGTGGGGGAGAGAGAGAGCAAAAGACAGGGGGGAGAGAGAGCGCAAAAAAGAGGGGGTGGAGAGAGAGCGCAAAAGAGAGGGGAAGAGAGAGAGCTCAAAAGAGTGGGGGGAGAGAGCTCAAAAGAGAGGGGGAGAGAGAGAGCAAAAGATGTCCGGATGTGACATGGGCGTGGGCAGGCGTGACAAGGGCGGGGCTGGGCGGGGCCAGATGCCGGGGCTGCCGAGAGACAGAGAGCTCTAAAGAGGGGGGATAGAGAGAGCAGAAGAGGGGGGATAGAGAGAGGGAGAGACAGCAAAAGAGAGAGGGGGATAGAGAGACAGTAATAGAAAGAGGGGGAGAGAGACAGCAAAAGAGAGAGGGGGAGAGAGACAGCAAAAGAGAGGGGGAGAGAGACAGCAAAAGAGAAGGGGGAGAGAGCACAAAAGAGGGGGGAGTGCACAAAAGAGAGGGGGAGAGAGTGCAAAAGAGGGGGAGAGAGTGCAAAAGAGAGGGGGGAGAGAGCGCAAAAGAGAGGGGGAGAGAGCGCAAAAGAGAGGGGGAGAGAGAGCAAAAGAGAGGGAGAGACAGCAAAATAGAGGAGAGAGAGAGCAAATGAGAGGAGAGAGAGGGCAAACGAGAGGAGAGAGAGCAAAGAAGAGGGGGAAGAGAGAGAGCAAAAGAGGGGGAGAGAGAGAGCAAAAGAGAGGGAGAGAGACAGCAAAAGAGGGGGAGAGAGAGCAAAAGAGAGAGAGTAAAATTGAGGGGGGAGAGAGAGAGAGCAAAAGAGAGAGGGGGAAGAGAGCGAGCAAAAGAGAGGGAGGAGAGAGAGAGCAAAAGAGAGGAGGGAGAGAGAGAGATCAAAAGAGAGGGGGGAGAGAGAGAGCAAAAGAGAGGTGGGAGAGAGAGAGCAAAAGAGAGGGAGAGAGAGAGCAAAATAGAGGGGGGAGAGAGAGAGCAAAAGAGAGGGGGAGAGAGAGAGTAAAAGAGAGGGGGGAGAGAGAGAGCAAAAGAGAGAGGGGGAAGAGAGCGAGCAAAAGAGAGGGAGGAGAGAGAGAGCAAAAGAGAGGAGGGAGAGAGAGAGATCAAAAGAGAGGGGGGAGAGAGAGAGCAAAAGAGAGGGGGGAGAGAGAGAGCAAAAGAGAGGGAGAGAGAGAGCAAAATAGAGGGGGGAGAGAGAGAGCAAAAGAGAGGTGGAGAGAGAGAGTAAAAGAGAGGGGAAAGAGAGAGAGTAAAAGTGAGGGGGGAGAGAGAGAGCAAAAGAGAGAGGGGGAAGAGAGCGAGCAAAAGAGAGGGAGGAGAGAGAGAGCAAAAGAGAGGAGGGAGAGAGAGAGATCAAAAGAGAGAAAAGAGAGGGGGGAGAGAGAGAGCAAAAGAGAGGTGGGAGAGAGAGAGCAAAAGAGAGGGAGAGAGAGAGCAAAATAGAGGGGGGAGAGAGAGAGCAAAAGAGAGGGGGAGAGAGAGAGTAAAAGAGAGGGGAGAGAGAGAGAGAGCAAGAGATGGGACCGCTGTACTGCAAAAAATGGCCCGTGTACAAGGGTTTTAGGACTAGTTTCTACATATTTGTATACTTGTTTTTTTTTAAGGTGTGCATGGCTGATTATGTATATACATGCTTCATAGTATATAAGAAATCTGAAGCAGCAGCACCATTTAGAAAACTCCAATTTTATTGAAAAGTGGATAAAAATAAAAACAGCTGTTTTTATTTTGATGCACACTCAATAAAATTGGAGTTTTCTAAGTGGTGCTGCTGCTTCAGATTTCTTATATACTAAGGGGCTTTGGCGTTAGGCCTAGCAGTAAGCACACTACACTGGTGCTGAATTACTTTGGACAATTATGCTTCATAGTAGCTCAGCCCTTGTTACAGTTCTAGGTGGCATATTGATAGTTGTTTTACATTCATATACTGAACATGATCTGGGGTTGTTTGTGAATATGACAACTCAAAGTTTGATATCTCTCCAGACAACTCTATGTTTCCTCACTTTGGCAGCGTGCTTATAATTTTGATATTGGTCATTTTTGCTAACAGTCTCCTAATCTTTCCCATTTGAAGTTTAATTTTGGAAGTCATTATTTACTGTCTGAGTGGTGATCCCTCTCCGGGCAGGACTAATACAGTTATAATTCTATGGGGCCGATTTATCATGGCTCATCTGCATATGTTTCCACGTGAGCCTTCAGGCTCGCTAGAAACAGGAGTTAAGAAGCAGCGGTCTTACAAACCAGCTAATACTTGTGTTAATGTGTTCAGAATGGGTGTGCTAATTTGGGTCCAAAAATGTCTCTTGTGTGTTTTCCCCCAATGTACCCCTTAATTATGCAATTCTAGTTTGGGTGGTCAAAAAGTGGCCACTATTTTTCATCAGGGATATTGCATTGTAAGATTAATACAGTTGACATTCTTACAAGTTATGCACTAAACCGGGTGCCTAAATAACGCAAAAAAATGGCGCTGCAATTACAAGTTACTGAAAAACCTTCTTTCTCTTGTTAAGTGTATCCAGTCCACGGATCATCCATTACTTATGGGATATTCTCCTTCCCAACAGGAAGTTGCAAGAGGATCACCCAAGCAGAGCTGCTATATAGCTCCTCCCCTCACATGTCATATCCAGTCATTCTCTTGCAACTCTCAACATAGATGGAGGTCGGGAGAGGACTGTGGTGTTTTATACTTAGTTTATTTCTTCAATCAAAAGTTTGTTATTTTTAAATGGCACCAGAGTGTGCTGTTTATCTCAGGCAGTATTTGGAAGAAGAATCTGCCTGCGTTTTTCTATGATCTTAGCACAAGTAACTAAGATCCATTTGCTGTTCTCACACATTCTGAGGAGTGAGGTACTTCAGAGGGGGAATGGCGTGCAGTTTTGCCTGCAAATAAGGTATGTGCAGTAAAATATTTTTCTAAGGAATGGAATTGACTAAGAAAATACTGCTGATACCGAAGTAATGTAAGTAAAGCCTTGAATGCAGTGATAGCGACTGGTATAAGGCTTATTAATAGAGATACATACTCTCATAAAAATGTGTTTTAAAACGTTTGCTGGCATGTTTAATCGTTTTTTAACGTACATTGGTGATAAAACTGTAATGTTAGTATAGCCTTAAATGCAGTGAAAGCGACTGGTATCAGGCTGATTAATAGAGATACATACTCTTATAAAAATGTGTTTTAAAACGTTTGCTGGCATGTTTAATCGTTTTTTGACATATGTTTGGTGATAAAACTTATTGGGGCCTAATTTTTCCACATGGCTGGCTTAAATTCTGCATAGAAACAGTTAACTGAGGCTTCCCACTGTTGTAATATGAGTGGGAGGAACCTAATTTAGCGCTTTTTTTGCGCAGTTAAAATTAAAAAATGAATCATCCAGATTCCCTCAGCAGTCCCATGATTACTACAGGACATCTCTAAAGGGCTAAAAAGACTTCCAAAATCGTTTATAGGGAAGGTAATCCACAGCTCAGCTCAGTCGTTTTTTTGATCTGTTTTTTGCATTAAGGGGTTAATCATCCATTTGCAAGTGGGTGCGATGCTCTGTTATCTTATTACATATACTGTAAACATTTCGTTTGATTTACTGCCTTTTTACACCGTTTTTCAAATTTTTACAAAATTTGTTTCTCTTAAAGGCACAGTAACGTTTTTTATATTTGCTTGTTAACCTGATTTAAAGTGTTTTCCAAGCTTACTAGTCTCATTATTAGTCTGTTCTAACATGTCTGACATAGAGGAAGCTCTGTGTTCATTATGTTTAAAGCCATGGTGGAACCCCATCTTAGAATGTGTACCAGATGTACTGATTTCATGTTAAACAATAAAGATCATTTTTTGCCTTTAAAAACATTATCACCAGAGGATTCTGTCAAGGGGGAAGTTATGCCGACTAACTCTCCCCACGTGTCAGACCCTTTGACTCCCGCTTTAGGGACTCACGCTCAAATGGCGCCAAGTACATCAAGGGCGCCCACAGCATTTATTTACCAGAGGATTCTATCGAGGGGGAAGTTATGCCGACTAACTCTCCCCACGTGTCAGATCCTTCGACTCCCACTTCAGGGACTCACGCTCAAATGGCGCCAAGTACATAAAGGGCGCCCATAGCGTTTATTTTCAAGACATGGCAAAGGTTGTGAATAATACACTGGCAGCGGTATTAGTCAGACTACCTGAAATTAAAGGAAAGCAAGATAGCTCTGGGGATAGTTACAGAGCATACAGACGCTTTAAGAACCATGTCTGATACTGCCTCATAATATGCAGAAGCTGGGGAGCTTCGGGCTGTGGGTGATATTTTTAACTCAGGGAAGATGATTTAACCTGATTCTGATATTTCTACATTTAAAATTTATGCTTGAGAACCTCTACTTGTTGCTCAGGGAGGTTTTAGCTGCTCTGATTGACTGTGTACAATCGCAGTGCCAGAGAAATTGTGTAGACTGGATAAATACTATGCAGTGCCGGTGTGTACTGATGTTTTTCCAATACCTAAAGAGGTTTACTATAATTATTAATTAGGAATGGGATAGACCAGGTGTGCCGTTCTCTTCCCCTCCTATTTTTAGAAAAATGTTTCTAATAGTTCCTAAGGTGGAGAGAAGAGTTTCTACTCTAGCTAGCGTACCACTTACCCTGTCGAGGACAGTTGTGCTTTTTTAGATCCAATGGATAAAAAATTAGAGGGTTACCTTAGGAAAATGTTTATTCAACAAGGTTTTATCCTGCAGCCCCTTGCATGCATTGCTTTTGTCACTGCTGCTGCGGCGTTCTGGTTTGAGTCTCTGGATGAGGCTTTACAGGTAGCAACTCTATTGGATGAATACTTTACAAGCTTAGAGAACTTAAGCTAGCCAATTCCTTTGTTTCTGATGCCTTGTTTTTTTTGTCTAAACTAACGGCTAAGAATTCTGTTTTTACTATGCTGGCGCGCAGAGCGCTATGGCTTATATTATGGTCAGCTGTCGTGACTTTACTAAATAAGCTACTTATCTTCCCTTCAAGGGGCAGACCCTATTCGGCCCTGGTTTGAAGGAGATTATTGCTAATATCACTGGAGGAAAAGGTAACGCCCTTCCTCAGGACAGGTCCAAATCAAGGGCCAAAAAGTTAAATTTTCGTGCCTTGCGAAACTTCAAGGCAGGCGTGGCATCAATTTCCTCTAAGGCAAATCAAGAGGGAACTTTTGCTTAGTACAAGACGGTCTGGTGACAACCGGACCTGGAACAAAGATAAGCAGGCCAAGGGGCCTGCTGCTGCCTCTAAGACAGCATGTAGAACGGCTCCCTATCCGGTAATGGATCCTGTAGGGGGCAGACTTTCATTTTTCACCCAGGCGTGGGTGAGAGAGAGAGGCCCAGGATCCCTGGGCATTGGAAATTATATCCCAGAGATATCTTCTGGATTTCAAAGCTTTTTCCCCCCAAAAAAGGGGAGATTTCCCCTTTCACAATTATCTGCAAACCGGATAAAGAAAGAGGCATTCTTACACTGTGTACGAGACCCATCCAGTTCCAGGGGAGGAACAGAGATAGAATTTTTACTCAAATCTGTTTGTGGTTCCCAAGGAGAGGGAACCTTCAGATCTATTTTGGATCTAAAGATCTTAAACCAATTCCTTAGATTCCATCATTTAAGTTGGAAACTATTCGTACCATTTTAACTATGATCCGGGAGAGTCAATAGAGGACTACAATGGATTTGAAGGATGCTTATCCTCACATTACGATGCATAAAGATCACCATCGTTTTTCATGTTTGCTTTTCTAGACAGGCATTACCAGTTTGTAGCTCTTTCCTTTGGGTTAACTACAGCCCCAAGAATCTTTATGGAGGTTCTGGAGTCGCTTTGGCGGTCCTTAGACCGCGGGGCATAAAAATGGCCCCTTATTTAGACGACATCCTGATACAGGCGTCAAACATCCAAGTTGCCAAGTTTCATACGGATGTAGTAATGGCATTTCTGAGATTGCATGGGTGGAAAGTGAACAAGAAAAGAGTTCTCTATCCCCAATCTCAAGGGTTTCCCTCCTAGGGATTCTGATAGATTTTGTAGAAATGAAAATTTACCTGACGGAGGTTGTCAAAGTTTCTAAATTTCTGCCGTGTTCTTCATTCTATCCGCGCCCTTTGGTGGCTCAGTACATGAATGCAATCGGCTTAATGGTAGCGGCAAGGGACATAGTATCGTTTGCACGCCTACTTTTCTGATTGCTGCAACTATGCATGCTCAGTCAGAGGAACGGGGATTACACAGATTTGTTCTCCTGTTAAATCTGGACCAAGAGATCAGAGATTCTCTTCTCTGGTGACTATCTCGGGTCCATCTGTCCAAGGGTATGACCTTCCGCAGGTCAGATGGGACAATTGTTACAACAGATGCCAGCCTTTTAGGTTGGGATACAGTCTGGAACTCCCTGAAGGCTCAGGGATAGTGGACTCAGGAGGAGACCCTCCTTCTAATGAATATTCTGGAACTGGGAGCGATATTCCATACTCTTCAGACTTGGCCTCAGTTAGCAACTCTGAGGTACATCATATTTCAGTCGGACAATATCACGACTGTGGCTTACATCAACCATCAAGGGGGATGTTCCCTAGCGATGTTAGAAGTCTTAAAATAATTCACTGGACAGAGACTCACTCTTGTCTATCAGCTATACATATCCCAGGTGTTGAGAACTGGGAGACGGATTTTCTAAGTCGTCAGACTTTTCATCCGGGTGAGTGGGAATTCCCTCCGGAGGTGTTTGCACAAAATCAAGCATGAGAGTGCTTTGGCATTTTTGACAGCGCCTGCGTGGCCACGCAGGACCTGGTATGCAGATCTGGTGGACATGTCATCCTTCCACCACGGTCTCTGCTTCTGAGACAGGACCCTCTACCTCAGGGTCCTTTCAACCATCTAAATATAACTAATCTGAGTTGGACTGCCTGGAGACTGAACATTTGATGTTATCAAAGCATGGCTTCTCCGAGTCAGTCATTGATGCCTTAATACAGGCATGAAAGCCTGTCTCTAGGAAAATTTAACATAGATATGGTGTAAATATCTTATTGTTATGAATCCAAGGGTTACTCATGGAGTAAAGTCTGGATTCCCAGGATATTATCTTTTCTCCAAGATGATTTTGAGAAAGGATTGTCAGCTAGTTCCTTAAAAGGACAGATTTCTACTGTCTATTCTTTTGCACAAGCATCTGGCAAGTATTTTAGACGTTCAGGCTTTTGGTCAGGCTTTGGTTAGAACCAAGCCTGTGTTTAAAACTGTTGCTCCGCCATGGAGCTTAAACCTGGTTCTTAAGGTTCTTCTAGGAGTTCCGTTTGACCTTTTTCATTCCATAGATATCAAACTTTTATCTTGGAAAGTTCTTTCTTGGTAGCTATTTCCTCAGCTCGTAGAGTCTCCGAGTTATCTGCGTTACAATGTGATTCTTCTTATCTGGTCCTCCGTACGGATAAGGTAGTCCTACGTACCAACCTTGGTTTTTACCTAAGGTGGTATCTAACAAGAATATCACTCAAGAGATTGTTGTTCCGTTCTTGTATCCTAATCCTTCTTCAAAGAAGGAACGTCTATTACACAATTTGGACGTGGCTCGTGCTTTAAAGTTTTTCTTTCAAGCTACTACAGATTTTCATCAAACATTCACCTTGTTTGTTGTCTATTCTGGACAGAGGAGAGGTCAAAAGACTTCAGCGACCTCTCTGTCCTTTTGGTTAAAAAGCATAATTCATTTAGCTTATGAGACTGCTAGACAGCAGCCTTCTGAAGGGATTACAGCTCATTCTACTAGAGCTGTGGTTTTTACTTGGGCCTTTTTAGAAGGAGGCTTCTGTTGAACAGATTTACGAGACGGAGTCTTGGTCTGCGCTTCATACTTTTTCAAATTTAACAAATTTGATACTTTGCTTCTTCGGAGGCTATTTTTGGGAGAAAGGGTTTTTTACAGGCAGTGGTCACTTCCGTTTAAGTACCTGCCTTGTCCCTCCCATCATCCGTGTACTTTAGCTTTGGTATTGGTATCCCATAAGTAATGGATGATCCGTGGACTGGATATACTTAACAAGAGAAAACATAATTTATGCTTACCTGATAAATTTATTTCTCTTGTAGTGTATCCAGTCCACGCCCCGCTCTGTCCTTTTAAGGCAGGTTTAAATTTTAATTAAACTACAGTCACCACTGCACCCTATGGTTTCTCCTTTTTTGTCTTGTTTCGGTCGAATGACTGGATATGACATGTGAGGGGAGGAGCTATATAGCAGCTCTGCTTGGGTGATCCTCTTGCAACTTCCTGTTGGGAAGGAGAATATCCCATAAGTAATGGATGATCCGTGGACTGGATACACTACAAGAGAAATAAATTTATCAGGTAAGCATAAATTATGTTTTTGTTGTGCGATATGGTGCGATAAGCTCTATACCACACAAAAGCCTATAACCATTTGTTACAGAAATTGTTTTAACTTTATGCGCTTGATAAAGGCTTCTTTTAGCTGAAACGCGTTGAGATGTAAAAATAAAAACCTGAAGCTGCACCTGAAGACACCTTTGTGATGATTTTAATAAAAGGCTTATTTTAACTGCAATCTCATTAGTATAACCAGTTTGTGCGTCTACCACATTGTCTGAAATCTGCTACACTATTGTGAGCTCTTTAAATTTTGGAGGTGAAAGCAATAAAGTTGACTCAGAGGATGTTGGCAGCTTGGTTCCCTGGAGGTGACACAGCGCCGCCACTTTCAACACTTTGCACAAAAAAGCATAGGCCTGACTTAACGTGCTTATGCACGTATCCCCTCATAGACATCAATGGAGAGAAAGTGTTAGAAAAAAACCAAACATTTGCGATCACGGAATGGTGATCGCTATAACGCATTCCCCATTGATGTCTATGGGGAAAACAAAGTTATGTAAAAACCTAACATAAACCCCTAGTCTTAATACCCCTAATACGCCGCCCCCAACATTGCGGACACTAAATAATGATATTAACCCCTAATCCGCCACCCACCCGCATCGCCAACACCTAAATAAAGTTATTAACCTCTAAACCGCTGCCCCCCCCCACATCACTACTAATAAAATAAAGTTATGAACCCCTAAACCGCCGGCCCCCCACATCGCTACTAATAAAATTAAGTTATTAACCCCTAAACCACAGCCCCCCACATCGCCAACACTAAATAAACCTATTAACCCCTAAACCGCCAGCCCCCCACATCGCCAACAATGAACTAAAACCTATTAACCCCTAAACCGCCGGCCCCCAACATCGCAAAACACTAAATTAAATTAAGCTAACACCACCCTAACTTTAAATTAAACTTACAATATAACTATCTTAAAATAAATAAAAACTTACCTGTGAAAAAAAACAAAAACCTAAGATTAAACTATAAATTACCCTAAGATTACTATTTTAAAAAAATAAACTAAACTAAAAATCAAAAAATCTAATTATAATAGTAAAAAACCTAACACTATGAGAAAATTTAAAAAACTAACATTACAAAAAAACACTAAAATTACAGAAATTAAAAATAATCTAACATTACAAAAAAACACTAGCATTACGAAAAATAAAAAAAATCTAAGATTACAAAAAATAATAAACGAAATTATCCACAATAATAATAATTAAAGCGAATCTCATAGCCCTATAAAAACAAAAAAGCCACCCCAAAATAAAAACACCCCCTAATCTATCAATAAACTACCAATAGCCCTTTAAAAGGGCATTTTGTAGGGCATTGCCCAAAGTTAAACACCTTTTTTACCTACAAAAATTACAAAGCCCCCCTAAAAATAAACCCCCCACCCAACCAACCCCCAAAATAAAAAATCCTAAACTACCCATTGCCTTTAAAGGGGCATTTGTATGAGCATTGCCCTTAAAAGGTTAATCAGCTCTTTTGTGCCTATTAAAATAAAAAAATGCCCTAATCTAAAAAAAAAAACACCCAAAAAAACTAAAAAAAAAACTAACACTAACCCAAGAAAATCTACTCACCGTACCTGAAGTCCGAAAGTCCAGGTGGAGCAAAGTCTTTATACAGGCGGCGAAGATCTTTTTCCAGGACGGCACCATCTTCTATCTTCTTCCAGGAGGTGCGGAGCAGTCTTCAGCGATGCGCGGATCCAGAGCGCTGGTCGTCATCTGGAGCGCTGGTCTTCTTCAGCGGTGACGGTCTTCAGCGACGTGGATCCTCTTTATGCGATCATCCGCCGCACACTCAAGCTTGAATGCAAGGTACCCCTTTTATATTGGGGTACCATTGCATTCCTATTGGCTGAAATATTCAAATCAGCCAATAAGATGAGAGCTGCTTAAATCCTATTGGCTGTTGAACAATGTGTCCAACTACCTGAATCATCTATTAAAGGGACAGTCTACACCAGAAATTTTATTGTTATTATTCCCCAGTTTTGCATAACCAACGCAGTTATATTAATACCCTTTTAACCTCTGTGCTTACTTTGTATCTAAGCCTCTAGAGACTGCCCCTCTATTTCAGTTATTTTGCCAGACTTGCATTTTAGCCAGTAAGTGCTGACTCCTAGGTAACTTCACAGGCATGACCACAAGGTTATCTATATGACACACATGAACTAACACCCTCTAGTTGTGAAAAAATATTAAAATGCATTCAGATAAGAAGCGGCCTTTAAAGGCTAAGAAATTAGCATATGAGCCTACCTAGATTTAGCAAAATTGGAAAGTTATTTAAAATAACAAATGTTTGTTTTTTACTAGACTGTCCCTTTAAGGCACTCTGGTTGGAATCTGCCCCTCTGTCTTCACAACTTTCACCATGCTGTCTCTTAAAGGTGCATTATTTCATATGCAGTTTGTTAAAGATTTAGGCTCTGGCTATAAAGCATCTCACTATGAGGTCTCTTAAAGGGGATAGTCTCCTTTTTGTGGTGTCTCAGCATACAGTCTCCTATAGGTGAAGCGCAGAATTCTCCACGCACTGACAGCCTACTCAGCTCTGTACCCAGAGGCTGGAACACAACTTCTTGTTCTGGTACCAGCCTGACTAACAACTACCAGAAAGCAGGAACGACTCCTTCCTCTACCCAGTCCTGTGCAGCACTAACTCTAGCTGAACCTGCTCACACAGTAACTTAACTCAGGAAAATGTTAGAAGACTCGGCTATCATGCAGTCATGTTCTTGACCCATTGGGAACCTGGGTCAACACTGTTTGAGAAATTAATATTTAATATATATATATTGTAGGGCTAGATTATGAGTGGAGCAGTATTTTGCCGTCCCACTCATGTGTTAACTCCTCTAGAAGTAAGCTTTTTACGCATGTTGGGTAGCACAAACGATAAACTGATGCATGCAAAAGGCTAAACATAAAATATCACGACCGTGTTAACATATTCCGCCAAAGACTTCAATGGAGATTGAAAAAAGACTAACACAAAGTCGCACAAACCCAATCGTGTTTTCTCAAGTGAGCTAACCCTACAGAAAATATAAATATTTCACGTCAATGTTCTTCACATAGCAGAATATGTTCTATTTATTAATAAATGCATAAGAACATTGGAATGTGAAATATTTACAGTACATACATAGTCAAACACTTTATTAAATATGGTTTTTCATGTTTTCAGCTACTTGACTGCAAAAGGCTCCAATGCACTTTTATATATATATATATATATATATATATATATATATATATATATATATATACATATACATATATATATATACATACAGTATATATATATATATATATATATATACACAGTCTATATAGATATAGTATAGTATAGCGTGTAAGGGCCTGCACTCCAGTCCTCAGAATATGGGAAATATCCACCAGGGTGCTATGTCAGAGATAAACACAGTCCTGCATATAAGACAGCACTCACGGGATATGTAGTAAAACTTAGCTTTTATTGTAGAGTTTTAAAAGGTAAAAAGTCCCATGAACTTTCGGTGACTGACTGGCACCTTTATCAAATGGATCAGTGATTTATCAGGCACATGGAATAACCTGAAATCCGGAAAACTGTTTGTTACAGAAGCATTAGTTATTTTGTTGTGAAGAGCTTATTTCCCAGCAGCAATGCCTGAACCAGCAAGCCAGCGCCTAAGAAGGGCTCCAAGAAAACCGTAACAAGTATCATTTCATAAAGAGTTAACTCTTTTTTTTCATTTTTTAGAAACTATTGTCTAATCACCTCTGGAGCCAGACTGCTAATTGATAAGATGAACTTGTAAACTTGTTATCTTAAGTACTGTAATCCTATTGTGGCCTGTCAAAGGACAGTGCTCTCTATCTAAATGTGTGATGGGGGATTTTGTGCTTCCCCCCCTCTCCCCCTGGGAGTGCCCTGTGTGCATGTAACCTTAATAAAAAGCAGGCTGGGCATCCCAGTCCTGAGTTCTTGTTTGACCCTCAATCGCAGCGTTGACTCGTTTTTGTGGGCAGAAGGGTATCCTAGCGGTACTGCAGCTAAGGGAGATTATTCTATATTTGCGAGACTCATATAGAATACTATGGAAAGCAGCTTCTCCCCTCTTTAGCAATAGGGATCCAGGCTACTAAGCGGTCCATCTCTCAGCGAGACTAAGGGTAACCGTAACATTTGGCGGCAGCGGCGGGATTTTCCTGGATTTCCTAGGAGAGGTACAGAACGGATGGAGAGCGCTTACAAAAAATTGAAGCGTACAACCCAAAAGGATTTACTTGAAAGCAGAGGGGGGTACGCCAGCAACCGGCCGAGGAGAGAGCTGATCGCAGAATTGACCGAACTGGATCAGAGCTTCACAATGGCGGAAACACCGACCACGATTAGTGACGAAAAAAACAGGATTGTTCGGGAAAGGCTCTCATTATACGGGCCGAACCCCTCCATGGAATTGGTACAGCAGTTGATGGCAGAGGCGGACGAGGATATACGAGAGACTCGAGCCCACGAACTCAACCTAGCGAATGCACACCGCAATGCTGAAGCCCCGCAGGTAATCATCCCTGTCGAAAATGCTGGGAGGCCCAAGATACCCTATGCGGCATTTCGACCCTTCCTAGAGAGCGAGACAGGGATTGATGAATATTTGGCGGACTTCGAAAGGCAATGTGCCCTGCACCAGATTCCCAACAGAGAGTGGCCCACGATATTGTCTGGGAAACTATCCGGGCGAGCCCTGGAAGCCTTTCGTACTCTGGGTGCTGAGGAAGTGACACAGTATGAGCTAGTTAAGGAGACACTGTTGCGACGGTACGCTGTAACTCCGGACACGTATCGCCGACAGTTTCGGGGCACGGAAAAGAAGCCTAACGATACCCATATGGAATGGGCGCACCGAATGCGGAGAGCGGCAAATCACTGGCTGAGCGGAAGTAAAGCGGTGACTGGGGAGGAAATTTTACAATTGTTTCTCTTAGAACATTTTTATAATGGCATGGAACAGCAAGGGAAGGAATGGCTGCGAGACAGGCGGCCTTCTACCTTAGAAGAAGCAGCCAAATTGGCCGATGAACATTATGACTCCCGTCTTCACGAACCCATGAACTACCGAGCTCCAGCACGGGTCGAACCCAGAGAGGTTTACCGTGCACCCCCTTGTACTGAATTCCGAGCCCCGGTGCCCACAAGGCCCGTCCGACACTCAGGACCACCCAATAACAGCTCTGAGCGTCCCAGACCGACTTGCCACCGATGCAAGCAACCAGGGCATTTCATGGCTAGCTGCCCCCTTAATACGCACCAGACACCCAGGAATTACAATTACCCCTCTGGGTCCTATCGTCCGGCCCGGGCCCTCTGTGTTAACCAAGAGGCCCCTATGGAGGGATATGTGGGGCCGCTTCACGAGGCAGACCCTGTATATGCTGCCTCAGATAACCGCCAGCACCATCGGCAGAGGGTATGGCTCGAGGGGCGATCTACCGAGGGATTGCGAGACACAGGGGCTACTATCACGCTGGTACAGAGTCATTTGGTGCCAGAGCACAAGCGATCCGGACAGACTGTGGCCGTTAGAGTGGCGGGGGGGGGGGATGTGTACAAAATTCCAACAGCTAAAGTGCATCTTGATTGGGGAGCGGGAAAGGGGGCTGTGAACGTGGGCCTAATGGATAATTTACCTGCCGAAGTACTACTGGGCAACGATTTGGGCCCCATGACTTCTGCCTATGCTCCAGTATGCAACAACGAGGCGGACCCAGTGACTACACGGGCCCAAGCCCGGACGGAGCGAGAGCTCTCACCAGTGCGGGAGACACAGGTAAGACCTACCCCGACCTTGCCTGACAGGTTAGGCCCCATACCCTGGGACACCCCAGATGCTTTCGAGGCAGAGTCTAAGACTGACCCGACCTTACAAAAGTACCGGGAACGAGCAGAGACCGGAGGGGGCGGGGCAGATAACGAAACATTCTTATGGGAAAAAGGGAAACTATACCGCTGGACAGAGAAAAGGGGACAGCGTAGGCGACAGCTGGTAGTGCCCCACAAATACCGTCAAGAAATCCTCAAAATAGGCCACGACATCCCCTTAGCAGGCCACCTAGCCGTTACACGTACCCTACACCGCATTACTCACACGTTCTTTTGGCCAGGGGTGCACGCTGACGTTAGAACTTACTGTAACACCTGCGATGTGTGTCAACGAGTAGGAAGGCGAGGCGATCACCCTAAAGCCCAGCTAGTAAATATGCCCATTGTAGAGGAACCCTTCAGCCGGGTTGCTATTGACCTAGTGGGACCACTGGCTACCCCTAGTCCCTCCGGTAAGCGATACATTCTTACCGTAGTGGACTACGCTACCAGGTACCCAGAGGCTGTCGCCCTATCCAACATACAAGCGGATACGGTAGCGAATGCACTAGTACAGGTGTTCTCCCGGGTAGGATTTCCAAAAGAAATCCTATCCGACCGAGGCACCCAATTTACGGCTGAATTGACCCAACAACTCTGGCAGGTTTGCAAAATTAAGTCCCTCCTGAGCTCCCCATACCACCCCCAGACGAACGGGCTGTGTGAGAGGTTCAATGGGACCCTCAAGCAAATGCTCAAGACGTTCACTCAGGAATACCGAGACTGGGAACGCTTCCTGCCGCACCTCCTATTTGCTTATCGGGAGGTGCCCCAGGAAACGACAGGGTTCTCTCCCTTCGAGTTGCTCTACGGAAGAAAGGTACGGGGACCCCTAAACCTGATCCGGGAGCACTGGGAGGGAGAGATGGAGGCTGACGGTGTCCCCATTGTGCCATACGTGCTGGAACTCAGGGACCGAATGGAGCAATTAGCCAAATCCGTGCGGGCTAATCTCCAGTTGGCCCAGAGAAGACAGAAAGTATGGTACGATCGGGGGGCCCGAAAGAGAATCTTCACCATAGGACAAAAGGTGTTAGTACTTAAGCCGGTGAAGACAGACAAATTGCAGGCGTCCTGGCAGGGTCCCTACCAGATCGTAGAGAAAAGGGGAGACACCACTTATGTGATAGCTAGCTGCCACGACAACAATCTTAGAAAGACATTCCATGTAAACATGCTCAAGGAATATTTTGAGCGGCCAGAGAACGTGACGGCCGTATGTTGTTCCCCTCAGGAAGACCCCGACAGTTTACCCATTCCAGACCTATTAGAAAAGAGCATCCCCACAGGTATAGTGGCGCAGGTTCAGATAGGGGACCGACTTAGCCCCACTGAAAGGGAGCAGCTCAACCAACTCCTCCAGTCTAAACACCTCACCTTCTCCCACGAAGCCAGGGTACACTACTTTAACCACCCACCAGGTAGATACTCCGGGACAAGCTCCCTTGCGCCAGGCTCCGTACCGAATCCCCGAAGCAGTTAGGACAGGAATGAAGAAGGAGATCGATGAGATGCTCCAGCTCAGGGTAATTGAGCCCTCCGATAGTCCCTGGGCCTCCCCAGTTGTCTTGGTGCCCAAGAAAGATGGGACCACCCGGTTCTGCGTAGACTATCGGAGGCTCAATGAAAATACCGTGACGGACGCTTACCCTATGCCCAGGGTAGACGAGCTACTCGATCGTATAGCCAGGGGAAATTACCTGACCACTATTGACCTCTGCAAAGGTTACTGGCAGATTCCCCTGGCCCCGGAGGCTATCCCCAAGTCGGCATTCGTCACCCCATTCGGCTTATATCAGTTTAGGGTAATGCCGTTTGGGATGAAGAATGCCCCAGCTACATTCCAGCGCTTGGTGGATAGGCTCCTGGATGGCTTCCAGAGTTTTGCTTGCGCCTACCTGGACGACATAGCGATCCACAGTGAGTCCTGGGAGGACCACTTAGCTCATGTGGGAATGGTTCTGGATCAGATCCGGGCTGCTGGCCTGACTCTGAAGCCAGAAAAATGCCACTTTGGGATGGCCGAGGTACAGTACCTGGGTCACCGGGTGGGGTGTGGAAAGCAGCGACCAGAGCCGGCCAAAATAGAAGCTGTCGCCAATTGGCCCACCCCCATCACTAAGACTCAGGTCCTAGCCTTCCTGGGCACGGCAGGGTACTATAGACGGTTCGTACCAGACTACAGCACACTTGCCAAACCCCTGACTGACTTGACCAAGAAGAACTTACCTCGACAGGTCCTGTGGTCTCCCCACTGTGAAACGGCTTTCCAGGCTCTCAAAAATGCTCTAATTAACGCTCCTGTCTTGGCGGCCCCAGCCCTTAACAAACGTTTTATCGTCCATACAGATGCTTCCATGTTCGGGCTGGGAGCCGTCCTCAGCCAAGTAGGCGAAGATGGAGGGGAGCATCCAGTTGCCTACATCAGCCGGAAGCTCCTGCCCCGCGAAGTCAGCTATGCAGCGGTCGAAAAGGAGTGTTTGGCTTTGGTGTGGGCATTAAAGAAATTGACTCCCTATTTATATGGTCAGGAGTTCACTCTGGTCACCGACCATAACCCGTTGGTGTGGCTGAACCGGGTCTCTGGAGATAACGGCAGGCTATTACGTTGGAGCTTATCGTTGCAACCCTTCAATTTCACCATTACTTACAGACCTGGGAAACAGAATGGCAACGCCGACGGGTTGTCCAGACAAACCGACCTCAGCCCCGCATAATCAGCGGTCTGGACAGCCTTAGTCTGCCCCGAAAAGGGGTCAGACCGTGTCTGCCAGAGTGTTCCACAGAAAGGGAGCACTGTTACAGAAGCATTAGTTATTTTGTTGTGAAGAGCTTATTTCCCAGCAGCAATGCCTGAACCAGCAAGCCAGCGCCTAAGAAGGGCTCCAAGAAAACCGTAACAAGTATCATTTCATAAAGAGTTAACTCTTTTTTTTCATTTTTTAGAAACTATTGTCTAATCACCTCTGGAGCCAGACTGCTAATTGATAAGATGAACTTGTAAACTTGTTATCTTAAGTACTGTAATCCTATTGTGGCCTGTCAAAGGACAGTGCTCTCTATCTAAATGTGTGATGGGGGATTTTGTGCTTCCCCCCCTCTCCCCCTGGGAGTGCCCTGTGTGCATGTAACCTTAATAAAAAGCAGGCTGGGCATCCCAGTCCTGAGTTCTTGTTTGACCCTCAATCGCAGCGTTGACTCGTTTTTGTGGGCAGAAGGGTATCCTAGCGGTACTGCAGCTAAGGGAGATTATTCTATATTTGCGAGACTCATATAGAATACTATGGAAAGCAGCTTCTCCCCTCTTTAGCAATAGGGATCCAGGCTACTAAGCGGTCCATCTCTCAGCGAGACTAAGGGTAACCGTAACACTGTTTAAAAACTTTAAGATCCTGCAGCCTTAAATACCCTCCATGTCCACAAAGTGCCTGTTTGAAACAGTGCCTGTTTGAAAACACAAGCGCGCGTCCCATAAGACACGCCCCTTCTGGTTTGTGTGGTGAGCTTCCATTGGTGCAACCAACACCATCATCAGCATAAACATCCTCGTCAGCACTGAGATCAAGTGCATGGCTAATTAGCATATGCGATGCTACATATGACATATAGGGAGTACCGGGAATGTCTCAATAAGGAAACTGCAGTGTCAATACAAAGGGATGTTAAAAATACTGTACGCAATGAACATGATCCAAATGGATCAGATAAGTAATACTGTGCATTTAAAAAAAGTCATTTTAGTGCAGGCCAAGAGAGTGTGATGTTACATATATCAAAAGTGCATAACTGCACAAGTAGCAGGATCAGGGGGATTTGATCACGTAGGCCAATCAAATTGATAGAAAGCCAAGATTTAAGTGATGGGAGATCAGCACACTAGTGTCAGTCAGTTGGTTACAGACAAGTGGTGTCTGTTTTCATCCGATGAAGGGGCTATAATCCAATTAAATGTTGAGGCTCTTAGGTTCTACCGTATCCAAGTTGCAAATCAATTTTGTTTTGCGTTGTAATAAAACTTTACCATGGTCACCACCTCTACCCAGAGGTGGTATATGATCAATGATCATAGTCCTTAGACTGGAGACACTGTGTTTCCGCTGAGAACAGTGACATGCCACTGACTGATCTGAACATCCCTTCTTGATAGCTTCCCTGATAGCATGTCTATGGTTGGCCATCCTTTCACAAAAAGTGGTGATAGTGGGGGCGTGGTCTAGAGGCCGACAGGATCGGTCGCATATTTGGAGGCTCCTAACTTATTGTCTATAATAAGCTGATTTTACCAGCATCTGTCTATCGCTAAGCTGAATCTATGTTGTAAGCTATAAGTACTTTGCTTAGAGGACCTGCATAGTACTTTACAAAACCTGAAAGCTGGATGATTTATATTGTTAGGAGGCGGCCTATATATAATCTTAAAAGAACCCCCCCGGGTTCCCCGGGTGAACAAGGAACACATCGCTACAACCTCACAATGGAGGGATACTACTCAAGGCTTCTTACGCTATTGTCAGAACTGGAGACTCAAGTTGAGCTGCGCTTTAAGGATCTTACAGAAATTGTCCAAAATGGCGGAACAGAGGAAGGCCCCGAATTTCAAAGTTTGCAGGGGGCAATTTCAGCTGCGCAGATAGCAGAAGGTCTGGATACTAATCAGATTGCTGTTTCACTTCTGGAGACCTCACACTCGATCCTATCCAGCCCAGGGCGAAATTCTCTTAACGCTTCTGCAGGGGCACACACCAGGTATGATTTGCCCTCACTGACTACTAAAGGGATTAGTAGTGAACAATTACAGTTACTCCACTTGGGACCCGCGAACATGGCATTAGGTAGTGGGAGTGCGGCCGGCTCCCGCGACTGGGCTCAGATGATTGACCGCAAGCGTCGTCCACTTAAGGGTAACGTCAAGATGGAGTGGAGAGTATGGTTGTTCACAGTCGCCTTAAAATACCTACCTTTCTTCTTCCTCACTTGCGACTGGGACCTATGCCGCAACATATTAAGCTGGATCCGTTTAGGAGTGGGCTGACGGGGAGGCTTTGGTTAGCTCACTGCGGGAGTTCAGCGGTACATTTGGACAGTGAGGATTAGCCAATGACTCTATAATATTGCTCATATATAACACATAAAGACTCCCTGCTAATAGTTGTGGGCTATATTTTACATAAAAAGCTGGACTCACTTCTTTAATGTTTAATAACGTTTGTCATTTATATAGTGTGTTGCTTATTCCAGTTAGTCAACTGTTTAGGTTACTGTGTTTTTTGCAAGGCTTTCTATCTGAGTGGGAACGTCACTGTGTATGTGGATCTGTGAAATGCCTAACACCCTCCGAACAGTCATTAATGCCAATATAACTTATCCTCCTGAAGTTGCTCAGCAGTAAGCTACGTATGTATATCAGGAAACTGGGATCATTGAAACCTTTAGATACCCACGTGAGCCGAGTAGAAACTCACAGTTTATAACATGGGTTTTATGGATGTAGGTCTATTACATTAGACGATGTCATGCAGCTACTACACACAATGATTTTCAACTACTTTTGTTTATCCTCTTTTGTGTCAATAGGTTTATTAGGTTTAAATGTATTTTCAGTAAGCTCTATAATATAATAGGATATGCTGGTCATTTAGGACGGGATAGAGGGGTAGTGTACAACCAGTATAGATCCTGGGGTTACTTTTCTATTTACATGCATCAAAATATCTAATACACAATTTGACACTAACGACGAGCATGACACAATGATATATATCACTGTTAGTTGGTTTCTGGCATATGCTATAGACATATGTATTTATCTACTTTTTATACAGGTCCCTCATTAGGTTATCTGAAAGTACTAATATGCACTGTATCTCCACTATGAAAGCTCTTTGACCCTGTTCAGTCAGGCATGTATATAAGGATATTGTCCAGTATCTTCTGTTATAGCAGTGTCCCTCCCATAAGCAGACATATTTACTTTATCAATAGGTTATTGTATTTTCTTACTTCAAAGGATTTTATTCATTCACCCAATATGGTGAATTCTATTATGAATATTCTCATCCACCTCTTCTAGGTCAAACTTCTTAGCTACTGCCCACCCTCCTTTTAGGTGGACAAACAAGCGGTGTTTACCCGCTATTGATACTATATTGAAATAAGTTGCTCTTATTTATTTTTTTTTGTTTACAGAGAAACTGAGGACGATTTTCTCAACTCGCCCTCTAATTTTGTGCATTTAGTAGGAGCAACTTGTTATGACTCCATATAATTTGTAAATTCTCAGATAATAAATACATCTATTTTATAATTAACATATCATTATATAAGATGTATAAGTTGTTATGGTTGTTCAAATTTTATAACTTTGTTGTGTGTTTATATAGGAAACAAAAGGAAAAATGAGGTAATACTTGATTATGTGTATTTTATTTTGTATTCGCATACAATGTCCTTTATTTTCATTATGTTTTATGTACTTATGGAGAGATACATATATGATGTAGGAATTAAGATTTTCTCACCATCTTATATGAAAAGGTTTCATTGTCCAATGGGTAAACAATGTCTTGTATGCAAAATTTATCAAAATGACACAGAATGTATATTATGTTTATGCTTTTTCTTTCTCTTATTGCCTCAATAAAAAAACTTTGATTTAAAAAAAAAAAAAGTGGTGATAGTTTTCCCCACGTAAAATAAAGAACAAGGTCGAAAAAAAGATATAGACAACATAGGTTGGGATAAACCTTTTTTGCTTGTGCACAACAGTTAGTGCGCCACTCGTGATCCAGCCCTTAATAAGAAGATTTTATTAGCTTATTTGGGGCCCAGTTTTGGTTTGAGAAGCTTAAGCTGAAAGGGGAAGTTGTGAGAATGTAACTTTGTTCTAACACTTTAGATTAATGGCTGAATATTTGTAAGTGATGTATTTAGGCTTTGTGTTGGCCTAGGCACAGAAAAATCATGAGCTTTCAAATGGTGTATATGAAATTGTCTCTCAAATCCCAGTATTATTCTGTAAAGATTTATGCACTGGGGATCTAATTTTTTTCTCGCTAGTTAGAAGGTAGCAAGCTTTCTCCAACATTGGTGTGACCGGTCCACGGCGTCATCCTTACTTGTGGGATATTCTCTTCCCCAACAGGAAATGGCAAAGAGTCCCAGCAAAGCTAGCCATATAGTCCCTCCTAGGCTCCGCCCACCCCAGTCATTCTCTTTGCCGTTGCACAGGCAACATCTCCATGGAGATGGTTAAGAGTTTTTTGGTGTTTAAATGTAGTTTTTATTCTTCTATCAAGTGTTTGTTATTTTAAAATAGTGCTGGTATGTACTATTTACTCTGAAACAGAAAAGGATGAAGATTTCTGTTTGTGAGAGGAAGATGATTTTAGCAGACAGTAACTAAAATCGATAGCTGTTTCCACATAGGACTGTTGAGATGAAGTAACTTCAGTTGGGGGAAACAGTTAGCAGACTTTTCTGCTTAAGGTATGACTAGCCATATTTCTAACAAGACCATGTAATGCTGGAAGGCTGTCATTTCCCCTCATGGGGACCGGTAAGCCATTTTCTTAGTCAAACAAACAGAATAAAGGGCTTATTATGGGCTAAAAAACTGGTAGACATTCTTATGGGCTAAATCGATTGCTTTATTTGGGCATTTTATTCATATTTATGCTGACAATTTGCATTTATAAACTTTGGGAACGTTTATTAAACGGCAGGCACTGTGTTAGACACCTTTTCCAGTCAGGGGGCCTTCCTAGTTATAGACTGAGCCTCATTTTCGCACCATTACTGCGCAGTTGTTTTTTTGAGAGCAGGGCATACAGATGCATGTGTGAGGATCTAAAAATTGCTGGAAAAGCTTCTAGAAGGCGGCAATTGGTATCGTATTCCCCTCTGGGCTTGGTTGGGTCTCAGCAAAGACTATAGCTGGGACTGTATAGGGGTTAAATTTATAAACGGCTCCGGTTCCGTTATTTTAAGGGTTAAAGCTCTGAAATTTGGTGTGCAATACTATTAATGCTTTAAGACACTGTGGTGAAATTTTGGTAATTTTTGAACAATTCCTTCATACTTTTTCACATATTCAGTAATAAAGTGTTTTCTGTTTAAAATTTAAAGAGACAGTAACGGTTTTGTTTTAAAACGTTTTTTGTGCTTTGTTGACAAGTTTAAGCCTGTTTAACATGTCTGTACCTTCAGATAAGCTATGTTCTATATGTATGAAAGCCAATGTGTCTCCCCATTTAAATTTATGTGATAATTGTGCCATAGCGTCCAAACAAAGTAAGGACAGTACTGCCACAGACAATGAAATTGCCCAAGATAATTCCTCAGATGAGGGGAGTAAACATGATACTACATCATCTCCTACTGTGTCTACACCAGTTTTGCCCATGCAGGAGGCCCCTAGTACATCTAGTGCGCCAATGCTTATTACCATGCAACAATTAACGGCTGTAATGGATAACTCCATAGCAAATATTTTATCCAAAATGCCTATTTATCAGAGAAAGCGCGATTGCTCTGTTTTAAACACTGAAGAGCAGGAGGGCGCTGATGATAATTGTTCTGTCATACCCTCACACCAATCTGAAGGGGCCATGAGGGAGGTTTTGTCAGATGGAGAAATCTCAGATTCAGGAAAGATTTCTCAACAAGCTGAACCTGATGTTGTGACATTTAAATTTAAATTAGAACATCTCCGCGCACTGCTTAAGGAGGTGTTATCTACTCTGGATGATTGTGACAACTTGGTCATTCCAGAGAAATTATGCAAGATAGACAAGTTCCTAGAGGTTCCGGTGCACCCCGACGTTTTTCCTATACCCAAGCGGGTGGCGGACATAGTAAATAAGGAGTGGGAAAAGCCCGGCATACCTTTTGTCCCCCCCCCCCTATATTTAAGAAATTACTTCCTATGGTCGACCCCAGAAAGGACTTATGGCAGACAGTCCCTAAGGTCGAGGGGGCAGTTTCTACTCTAAACAAACGCACTACTTTTCCTATCGAAGATAGTTGTGCTTTCAAAGATCCTATGGATAAAAAATTGGAGGGTTTACTTAAAAAGATTTTTGTACAGCAAGGTTACCTTCTACAACCAATTTTGTGCATTGTTCCTGTCACTACAGCAGCGTGTTTCTGGTTCGAGGAACTAGAAAAGTCGCTCAGTAGAGAGACTCCATATGAGGAGGTTATGGACAGAGTTCACGCACTTAAATTGGCTAACTCTTTTATTTTAGATGCCGCTTTGCAATTAGCTAGATTAGTGGCGAAAAATTCAGGGTTTGCTATCGTGGCGCGCAGAGCACTTTGGCTAAAATCTTGGTCAGCGGATGTGTCATCCAAGACAAAATTGCTTAACATCCCTTTCAAAGGTAAAACTCTATTTGGACCAGAATTGAAAGAGATTATTTCAGACATCACTGGGGGAAAGGGCCACGCCCTTCCACAAGATAGGTCTTTCAAGGCCAAAAATAAGTCTAATTTTCGTCCCTTTCGTAATTTCAGGAACGGACCAGCCTCTAATTCTGCATCCTCTAAGCAAGAGGGTAATGCCTCACAACCCAAACCAGCCTGGAAACCGATGCAAGGCTGGAACAAGGGTAAGCAGGCCAAGAAGCCTGCCGCTGCTAACAAAACAGCATGAAGGAGTAGCCCCCGATCCGGGACCGGATCTAGTGGGGGGCAGACTCTCTCTCTTTGCTCAGGCTTGGGCAAGAGATGTTCAGGATCCCTGGGCGCTAGAAATAGTTTCTCAGGGTTATCTCCTGGAATTCAAGGAACTACCCCCAAGGGGAAGGTTCCACATGTCTCACTTATCCTCAAACCAAATAAAGAGACAGGCATTCTTACATTGTGTAGAAGACCTGTTAAAGATGGGAGTGATACACCCAGTTCCAATAAAGGAACAAGGAATGGGATTTTATTCCAATCTGTTCGTAGTTCCCAAAAAAGAGGGAACTTTCAGACCAATTTTGGATTTGAAGATCCTAAACAAATTTCTCAGGGTACCATCGTTCAAGATGGAAACCATTCGAACGATTCTACCCACTATCCAGGAAAGTCAATTTATGACTACCGTGGATCTAAAGGATGCGTACCTACATATTCCTATCCACAAAGAACATCATCAGTTCCTAAGGTTCACTTTTCTGGACAAGCATTACCAGTTTGTGGCTCTCCCATTCGGGTTAGCCACTGCTCCAAGGATTTTCACAAAGGTGCTAGGGTCCCTTCTAGCGGTTCTAAGACCGAGGGGCATTGCCGTAGTACCTTACTTGGACGACATTCTAATACAAGCGTCGTCCCTGTCAAAAGCAAAGGCTCATACGGACATCGTTCTAGCCTTTCTCAGATCACACGGATGGAAAGTGAACATAGAAAAAAGTTCTCTGTCTCCGTCGACAAGAGTTCCCTTCTTGGGAACAATAATAGATTCCTTAGAAATGAGGATTTTTCTGACAGAGGTCAGAAAATCAAAACTTCTAAGCTCTTGTCAAGTGCTTCATTCTGTTCCTCGTCCTTCCATAGCGCAGTGCATGGAAGTAGTAGGGTTGATGGTTGCAACAATGGACATAGTTCCTTTTGCACGAATTCATCTAAGACCATTACAACTGTGCATGCTTAAACAGTGGAATGGGGATTATACAGACTTGTCTCCAATGATTCAAGTAGATCAAAAGACCAGAGATTCACTCCGTTGGTGGCTGACCCTGGACCATCTGTCCCAGGGAATGAGCTTCCGCAGACCAGAGTGGGTCATTGTCACGACCGACGCCAGTCTAGTGGGCTGGGGCGTGGTCTGGGAATCCCTGAAAGCTCAGGGTCTATGGTCTCGGGAAGAGTCTCTTCTCCCGATAAACATTCTGGAACTGAGAGCGATACTCAATGCTCTCAGGGCTTGGCCTCAACTAGCAAAGGCCAGATTCATAAGGTTCCAATCAGACATCATGACGACCGTTGCATATATCAATCATCAGGGGGGAACAAGGAGTTCCCTGGCGATGAAAGAAGTGACCAAAATAATTCAATGGGCGGAGGATCACTCCTGCCACCTGTCTGCGATCCACATCCATCCACATTCCATCCGGGGGAGTGGAAACTCCATCCGGAGATCTTTGCCCAAATAACTCAATTATGGGGCATTCCAGACATGGATCTGATGGCGTCTCGTCAGAACTTCAAGGTTCCTTGCTACGGGTCCAGATCCAGGGATCCCAAGGCGACTCTAGTAGATGCACTAGTAGCACCTTGGACCTTCAACCTAGCTTATGTATTTCCACCGTTTCCTCTCATTCCCAGGCTGATAGCCAGGATCAATCAGGAGAGGGCCTCGGTGATCTTGATAGCTCCTGCGTGGCCACGCAGGACTTGGTATGCAGACCTGGTGAATATGTCATCGGCTCCACCATGGAAGCTACCTTTCAGACAGGACCTTCTTGTTCAGGGTCCATTCGAACATCCAAATCTGGTCTCCCTTCAGCTGACGGCTTGGAGATTGAACGCTTGATTCTATCGAAGCGTGGGTTTTCAGATTCTGTGATAGATACTCTGGTTCAGGCCAGAAAACCGGTAACTAGAAAAATTTACCATAAAATATGGAAGAAATATATCTGTTGGTGTGAATCCAAAGGATTCCCATGGAATAAGATAAAGATTCCTAGGATTCTCTCCTTTCTACAAGAAGGTTTGGAGAAAGGATTATCTGCAAGTTCTCTAAAGGGACAGATCTCTGCTTTATCTGTCTTACTACACAAAAGACTGGCAGCTGTGCCAGATGTTCAAGCATTTGTTCAGGCTCTGGTTAGGATCAAGCCTGTTTACAGACGTTTGACTCCTCCCTGGAGTCTAAATCTAGTTCTTTCAGTTCTTCAAGGGGTTCCGTTTGAACCTTTACATTCCATAGATATTAAGTTACTATCTTGGAAAGTTTTGTTTTTGGTTGCAATTTCTTCTGCTAGAAGAGTTTCAGAGTTATCTGCTCTGCAGCGTTCTCCGCCCTATCTGGTGTTCCATGCAGATAAGGTGGTTTTGCGTACTAAGCCTGGTTTTCTTCCTAAGGTTGTTTCTAACAAAAATATTAACCAGGAGATAGTTGTACCTTCTTTGTGTCCGAATCCAGTTTCAAAGAAGGAACGTTTGTTACACAATTTGGACGTAGTCCGTGCTCTAAAATTCTATTTAGAGGCTACAAAAGATTTCAGACAAGCATCTTCCTTGTTTGTTGTTTATTCTGGTAAAAGGAGAGGTCAAAAAGCGACTTCTACCTCTCTTTCCTTTTGGCTTAAAAGCATCATCCGATTGGCTTATGAGACTGCCGGACGGCAGCCTCCTGAAAGAATCACAGCTCACTCCACTAGGGCTGTGGCTTCCACATGGGCCTTCAAGAACGAGGCTTCTGTTGACCAGTTATGTAAGGCAGCGACTTGGTCTTCACTGCACACTTTTGCCAAATTTTACAAATTTGATACTTTTGCTTCTTCGGAGGCTATTTTTGGGAGAAAGGTTTTGCAAGCTGTGGTGCCTTCCGTTTAGGTAACCTGATTTGCTCCCTCCCTTCATCCGTGTCCTAAAGCTTTGGTATTGGTTCCCACAAGTAAGGATGACGCCGTGGACCGGACACACCAATGTTGGAGAAAACAGAATTTATGCTTACCTGATAAATTACTTTCTCCAACGGTGTGTCCGGTCCACGGCCCGCCCTGGTTTTTTAATCAGGTCTGATGAATTATTTTCTCTAACTACAGTCACCACGGTACCATATGGTTTCTCCTATATATATTTCCTCCTGTCCGTCGGTCGAATGACTGGGGTGGGCGGAGCCTAGGAGGGACTATATGGCCAGCTTTGCTGGGACTCTTTGCCATTTCCTGTTGGGGAAGAGAATATCCCACAAGTAAGGATGACGCCGTGGACCGGACACATCGTTGGAGAAAGTAATTTATCAGGTAAGCGTAAATTCTGTTTTTCTTAATGGGACATTAAACACTAAATAAATGCTAGATAGAATGATGCATTCAAAGAAAAGATTAATCTGAGAATAACATATAGATGTATTTTTTAAAGTTATATTAGCTGTTAAATATTGACAAAATAAGTGTAAAGTTTTAGTGTCTATAAAACAATGGGAGCTGCCATATTGCAACTTAGGTTACCTTCTCTGCTGTGGCCAACCAGGGACAGTAATAAATAGGTCACTAGAGTGTGCAGCCAATGGTTGTGCTGGATTTAACAGTGTTCTGCACTTCCATTTCTAACAGGATCTGAAAAGCTCACAATTTCAGAATGGAATTACAGGGATAGGGGACAAAATAAATAATGAAAGTATATTGCAGACTTTTACTAATATAAATGATTTATCATTTTATATTACCATCCCAAAGTGTTCAATGTCCGTTTAAAACACTCAAAATACTTAATACCTTAACCCCTTAATGACCAACGACATAAAGGGTACGTCCTCCAAAAAAAAATAATTTCCTTAATGACCAAGGACTTACCCTGTACGTCGTTGGTCTTTGAAAGTGGTGGAAGCAATCCTGATCACTTCCAGCCACTTTCCTCTTATTGCAGTGATACCTCGATATTGAGGCATCCTGCAATAACTGTTTTTAGCCATCCGATGCAGAGAGAGCCACTCTGTGGCCCTCTCTGCATCGGACATCGATGGCCGTAATCGTTGGTGGGTCCTGGCAGAGTTGAGAGGTGGGATCATGGGGGGAGCCATCGGGAGTGTGCACGGGCACGTGCACAGAGCGATGCGGGTGGGAACCGATACACTACGGAAAAATGTTGTGATAATAAGTGGGAGAGAGGGGGGAGGGAATTGCTAAATAAAAGATCTAAGGGATCTGGGAGGGGGTGGAAGCCACACTACAGAAAAAAAAAACACCTTTTATTTTAGTACTGGCAGACTTTCTGCCAGTACTTAAGATGGCGTGGACAATTGTGGGGTGGGGGAGGAAATAAAGCTGTTTGGGAGGGATCAGGGGGTCTGATGTGTCAGGTGGTAGGCTGATCTCTATGCTAAGAAAGTCAAATTTCGTGTGAGCACCTGAACAACTGCACAGTCTTTGTATTGAGAAATAGGTAACTTCTGTTCCTTTTGATGAAGACAGGAACAGAGTATGTTTGTTAAAGACTCACCCCGCTTGAGGATCCCTGCCAGGTGCCGCAGCTGAAGAGGAGACTCACCCGTCCACAGAGAGCGTTCATTCACATTCCGATTTACCTTAAGGCTGTGGGTATACTCCGTCAGAGTCCCTTCATGTGCTTTGTCACTGCTTTGTCACTGCTCTCCTCCTGGGCCGTTGCTCCACTCGCGGAAACTTGCGGTAACTTGGCGTGTGACGTCACCGATTCCTTTTGCTTGCGGCTTCTGGGTCCTTTCGCCGTCAGATCAATCTCAGGTGCTGGCTTAATCAGCTTGCGGATATAGAAGTGTCAATGTGCTTGCTCCGTTTCTCGAATACCAAATAAAGTGATGAGCTGCACCAAAGTACTTCTTTAAAATTACTTTATTGTGGGTCACAAAAACTTCTCTAGGGAAAAAACAGAAAAAACAACTAAACATGAGATCTCAAGGGGTGTCTCTTTCATCACTGGGTACAGTAACCAATACCACCAGGTCTGTAACATCATACGGAAACATTTCCGTATGTTGTCAGCTGATGATGATCTCAAAGATATAGTCACTCAGGGATGCAGATATGCCTTCAAGAGAGGGAAAACTTTAGGAAACATTCTAGCTCCCACACAGCTACACTCTATGAGACCAGACCATTCATCGTGGTTAAGGTTTAAGGGAGTGTACAGATGTAGCTATATGTCATGCATAGCATGCAGCTATCTCCAAAGTGGAGAAGGTTTCTCGAGCACAGTAACAGGGGAGAAATTCAGTCACTATTCCTGCCTAAACTGTAGAGCCACTTATGTGGTATATTTGCTTACTTGTGTAGATTGTGGAGTCCAATATACAGGTCTCACTTCTAGAGAAACACGAGACAGAATCCGTGAACATGTAAATAATATTAAGGCAGGAAAATTGACTACTCCGTTGATACAGCATTTCAATTTGAAACATAAGAAAAAAGCTGACACTTTAAGGTGGACCATTATTGAAAAAGTAACTTGCAAAACCAGAGGTGGAGATAGGGACAAGCTCTTGTCCAAAAGGGAAGCGTTCTGGATACACAGACTAAAAACAAGAATACCCCAAGGTTTAAATTCGGAGTTTGATATCATCAACTTCTGGGAGTAGTTCTTGGTCTGTGTATTCAGAATGATAATTGGTACGTTATCCCCGTATATATATGTAAAATCAAATGATAATGATCGTTTAATTATAAGAGCACTATGTCAGCCTTAATCATTTCTCACCTCCTAACTATAGCAAGTTCCAATTAACCATTAACATAAGTAAGTAGTTATGATACTTTATACAGAATTTTCTTAAAAAGAACATTTATTTCTCATTGAGAAGGTTTACTCCCCCTTGTTCTCAGAAATAGAGCAAGTGTATTAAAGTTCTAAAGAAAAGTTTTTTTCTGTAATGTAACAAACAATAATATTTTGAGTACATTAACTCATTAGAATTTTTGATCTTTGATGTTTGCAATGATAATTTATAAATTTTTGTGACTAGTTAAACAGTATGTAACAATTGTTTCTATTTAGAACCGATGTATGTTAAACTGGACTAATTAGGTGTGTTCTGGATAACGCCCAGGATAAATGTTTTTATCCAATCACAATTGTGCACTAGGTATTTAAAGGTAGTTGAGATTAAGAGCTTCATGCTACGACTACGGCCCTATCGGCTGAAACGCGTCAGCAATAGCTCTTTGGGTGTCATCCACACACACCACCAAGCCCCCTTCTTTGTTGTCATTACAGTATACTTCCCTGGAGAAGTTTTTGTGACCCACAATAAAGTAATTTTAAAGAAGTACTTTGGTGCAGCTCATCACTTTGTTATTTGATCTCTATGCTAAAGCTAAAATTAACCTGCAAGCTCCCTAATTAACCCCTTCACTGCTAGACATAATACACGTGTAATGCGCAGCGGCATTCAGCGGCATTCAGCGGCCTTCTAATTACCAAAAAGCAACGCCAAAGCCATAAATGTCTACTATTTCTGAACAAAAGGGATCCCAGAGAAGCATTTACAACCATTTGTGCCATAATTGCACAAACTGTTTGTAAATAATTGCAGTGAGAAACTTAAAATTGTGAAAAATTTTACTTTTTTTTTATTTGATCGCATTTGGCGGTGAAATGTTGGCATGAAATATACCAAAATCAGCCTAGATCAATACTTTGTAATGTCTTTTAAAAAAAAATGATATACATGTCAAGTAATATTCCGGGATTCCTGAAAGATATCAGTGTTCCAATGTAACTAGCGCTAATTTTGAAAAAAAAAAATGGTTTGGAAATAGCAAAGTGCTACTTGTGTTTATTGCCCTATAACTTGCAAAAAAATCAAAGAACATGTAAACACTGGGTATTTCTAAACTCAGGACAATATTTAGAAATTATTTAGCATGGGTGTTTTTTGGTAGTTGTAGATGTATAACAGATTTTAAAAAGTGTGTTTTTTTCCATTTTTTCCTCATATTTTATATATTTTTTTAATATAGTAAATTATAGGATATGATGAAAATAATGGTATCTTTAGAAAGTCCATTTAATGGCGAGAAAAACGGTATATAATATGTGTGGGTACAGTAAATGAGTAAGAGGAAAATTACAGCTAAACACAAACAACGCAAAAATGTAAAAATAGCCCTGGTCTCAAACGGACAGAAAATGGAAAAGCGTTGTGGTCATTAAGGGGATAATAGAAAAACACATGCATGCGAAAATAGAAGTGATTTTAAGCTTCTATACACAGAAAGCAGCGTAATGTGATGTATATTAAAGCCCCCCTGCTAACTTTACTCTATGGAGTGAAGTGCCCCTTTACTTTACTTTAAATTACTTTATATAGGAGCTGTCTCACCACTTGCAGGTACTGCCCCTTTTTACAATAATTCCACTATGGCAGCCCCTGCGAGGGTCAGCATGAAAAACCACATCAGTTCTGGAGAGCTTTAGAGATCTAGCCCCCTAGTGTTATTGCCCCTAAAAAGTAAAGGTGACTCCCATACAAACATAAGCCTAACACTGGCCACTCAATCTTCCCACTGTAACATAACCATTTCTGTAAAATTCATATGCCCACCACTACTTAACCATTACCACAACCCCTGAACAACTAAAAACTGTTACAGCAAGTGCCACCTTAGCAATTAACTTCATTCCTGAAAATATATTGGTCCTAAATGTTAACCTCAGTTGCCTCTTTTTACTGCAAAGAACTTGCCTATTGATTCATCATTGTGGGGTCTGAGCAACGGGGCTTATTTCGGTCACAGTACCAATTAAGTGGTGCTCTTGGCGGCTTGTAGTAAAGGTTAATTCACTATTGAAGTAGTAGTGCGGAAATAGCAAAAGGTTCATTTGTACTTGGACGTAAGAAAATAAAAACATTTGCTGTTAAAAGATTTTTTACTTTGTTCTTGTAGCGACTTTTCCATTTTGTTTTATTATTTTTGAATAGAGGTTCATTACTACTCCACGATCTTAAATGTTTCATTAGGAACTAACCCAGTGCCAAACTTACTTAGACTGTAACTTGCGTTTGGGCGGCTAGGTCATGTGGTATGGTTTATGATGTGGGAACCGGAACTGGACACGTAAGAGGGCATCTGGGGGCCATATTTATTTTTCTTTATATTATTTTTACTATTTTATTTTATATTATATTAAACACCTCTCACTTTAAAAAATAAATTGTGATTTGTTTTCAAAATTCTGTAATTTGCCTAAACCAGCTATATCATTTGTATCATGTGCAAGACACTATACTGTTTAGTTCAAGTGCATAGGACCAGCACAACACCTAACGGCAACTGCCTATGTAGAATCTGTGAAGTAGGTGCAACGCCTTCCAGGCCTCCCTCTTAAGGCCTCCACAAGTATGCAAACACAAGAGATGAAGGTGGCACACATGAATAAGCAAAACTTTTATTGGATGAGCCACAAGAGATGAAGGTGGCACACTTGAATAAGCAAAACCTTTTATTGGATGAGCTCATCCAATAAAAGGTTTTGCTTATTCAAGTGTGCCACCTTCATCTTTTGTGTTTACTATACTGTTTAGTCACTTTAGGGAGTGTGGGACAAAGCACACTATTAACACAAACGCACAAGGTATATAATATCCCTTTATGGTAACTTAGGATTTATACATCCCTTCAAAATAGGTTATATGACCCCTACAGGTACACTTATGGTGAATTAGGAAAGAGACAAGGCACAGCTTTGTAATGAAAACCATAGGACATCATCTCTTTATTGCTACAGCAGCTTCTATAGCATATGAGGTTTAAACCTGCTGTCACTACACGGCTGCTGAATCTATTTGTAGCAAGGCTGGTATAACTCATAAGTTACTCCGTGGCAAGCTGGGGATCTAGGCTCCAAGCAGTTAACTAAACCTTCCTGCTCAATATATAACAATCAATCACATATAGAATTGATTTCCCTGTAGATTGTGCAACACACATTGGTGTATCTCTTCTGCCAGCTGTATATAGAGCAGTGATTAACCCCTTTATGATGGTAGTAGGATATTCAGCTTTGACCCCTTCAACTGCCTCTTGTTGTGTCTTTTCTGGAAACTGGACTTCCAAATGATTTTTATTACTGTGTGTTACTGAACATTAATATCAGTTTGGGTCATGGTAGGGAATCAATAAAATATTAAAAATTGAGCTATATATATTTTTTTTTAATAGGAAAATGAGGTCACCAATCTTGTCCCTGAGCAGCCGGAAGAGCAGATTGTAGAGTTCACTGTTACTCTCACCAACCAGGAATTTACCGAGGATCTCCATGATCCCACATCGCCTAAGTACCAGGAATTGGCAGCTAACTTTCAGAAACAGGTACTTTTACTAATGTTTTTGCTTTCAAATGTTCCACCATTTGATGTCTTGTTCCATAATGTTACTTATTGTTTTTTAAAAGACTGAAATGATTTAATAATTTTATTAAGGAAAATATTAAATTTAAGCCCCATGGTATCTATCTGTCTATTTGTCTGTCTGTCTACCTATCATCTGTTATTCAGTCAATATAACATCTAGTTTTAGTTCTATCTTATTTCCATAATTTCATTAATAATATTTTATTATATTGCAGATTAATGATTTAAAAAAACCTGGCATTAAATAACAATTCTAAGCAAGGTTATAGATAGCTATGAAGCTATGAGTAAATCTAATTTTATGGAGTATTTAATGCAGCATCTCTCATTTCAAGTATTAACTAGGGTACCCCAAAATAACAATCTTTTACTAAATGTATTGACACCGGAATATAATAACTGTGCTTACAAGAAACAGGTAATGCTATAAATATTCCAAGACACATTAGGTGTTTTGTGCAAACAAAATGTAGCGAATCAGTGCTCTTTAAATGAAGAGCTATTCCCTGCAGTCTCTGTGATTTATAAAATTTAAAAAAAAAAAATTTGCTTAAAGGGACATGAAGTTCCAAAATTTGCAGCTAGAGTGTACAGTTTACAGGAACAAAAAACAAGTTCTAATTTACTCCTGTTATCAAAATTACTTTGTTATTTTGGTTTGATGAAGCTAGCCAAGGTCGGCCAAAAAATGTGCACGTGTCTGAAGCACTATATTGGCAGCAGATTTGCAACAATGCTTTTAACAATGTTGGTACATTTTTGTTTCATTTAAAATATAGTGCTTCAAAAAAATTTTTTTCTGAAAAAAGATTTTCTTCTCGGTTTGCAGTGTATTTTCTCTCTCCACCAATAGAGCTGTAGAGGTTGTTTCTATCAACCTGTGGGGATTAATACATAATACTACGTTTTAGTTCTAATTAAAAAGTTATCACTCTTCAATTAAATGTATTGTTTCAGGGAAAACAATATTTTTAACATTTTTAATTGCTCTCTTTTCATATACAGAATGTACAATGCCCATTTAAACACAATAAATTCATTAAATTAGTATTTGTGTCTTAATTTATTTAACAGTAAAGTAGCTTTTTTAAATGTTTAAATTAAAGCTTGAAAACTCAAAATGTTGTCTTTTTCAGCAATGTATCTAGAAGATCCATACTTTGTTAAACTCAAATCTTGTGACACTTCTTGAAGTTTTAAGAGCACTTTGCTATAACGTATTAGTTTATCTTTATTGGCATCTCACATTATTTATTACAGATGCTTCAGAGAACATAAGACAGAGAAAGGCCAAACAAGCATTTTTCAGATAGTGATTCATGTTCTCAAGCATATCTCCGCTATAAATAAGCAGGACAGATTTCCAATCACTCTCGCAATTAGAAAATATTTAAGTCTGCAGGTTACTAAGTGTGGTGTGCAAAATATCAGTCCATTAGCAATCTATTATCTGCTGTCTTTAAAATATATTGTAAATGCTACTGCATATGGAAGAAGTATTCATTCACAGGATATATTGTGGCCACATACATTGGTTTTAAGTTGTTTGAGCAGTTTATCAACAAAAAATGGAAATATGTCTCTGAATTATAGGCTAATTAAACACTTCTAACATAAATAAAGTCTTCCTTTCTGTTGTGTAGTATGATAACCATGTCTCCAAAATAAAAGGTAGGACATGTATTTTATAGTAATGCATTGTATATTTTGCGGGCATCTGAAGTATTGCAGATATATATCAAGACTGCAGGTTTGCACAAGAGAACCTGCAGTCAGTATTTATCAAGCAGCGGTCATCAGACCGCTGCTTCACTACCCTCTTCTCCATCTCTTAGATTGAGAATTTCAATCTCCCGGGTCTCGTCCGACCGGGGAGATTGACAGCTCCTGTCCGCAAGTGATTGGCTGTGCGCGGGCAGGGAAGGGGTTGCATGCGAGCGCAAAAGGAGAAATTGTGTTCAATGTTACATTTTTGCAGAGAAAAAATATTCAAATTGTCTCTCTAATCCCAAAAATTCTGTAAAGATTTTCGCTCTGTGGATCTCACAGTTTTTTTCTTGCCAACTAAAAGGTGGCAAGCTTTTCTGAAAACACTCAAAATACTTATAACCTTAAAGGGACATAAACTCTTTTTTTCTCTCTCATGATTGAGATAGAAAATACAATTTTAAACAACTTTCTAATTTACTTCTATTATCTAATTTGTTTCATTCTCTTGGTTTCATTTGTTGAAGAAGCAGCAATGCACTAATGGTTTCTAACTGAACTCATGGGTGAGCCAATCACAATTGATATATATATATATATTCAGCCACCAATCAACAGCTAGAACCTAGGTTCTCTGCTGCTCTTGAGCTTGCCTAGATAGACCTTTCAGCAAAGGATAACAAGAGAAGGAAGCAAATTAAAAGAAGTAAATTGGAAAGTTGTTTAAAATTGTATTCTCTATCTAAGAAAAATGTTGGGTTTCATGTCCTTAATAGACAGACACATGCATATGAAAATATAGGCTATTCTAAGATGCTATACTCAGAAAGCAGCGTAATGTGATTTATATTAGCTGCATGATTTAATTTTTAAAGTGTGCCCCCTGCTCACTGCTAACTTCGCTCCTTAGTGTGAATTGTCTCTTTTGAGTGAGCCTCATTACTTTCAATAGGAGACATCTCGCCACTCGCAGGGACTGCACCTTTTTTACGATAATTCTAACAGGACAGTCCCTGCAAGAGTCACCAAGAAAAAACCTTGTCTGAAAATGCGTGGCTTAAATCATCGGGCCCATAGTGAAAGAAAATAAGTATATATCTATGTAAAAGGGAGGGAGTTAGAAACAATGAAATCAGGTAGCTTTTCTAAGAGGCACATATAGATCTGGTGCACAGATTATTCCCCTCACATATTTATCTTATACTTGCCTCATTTTGATTGAGGTCATCTATTGTAAATAACCCCAAAGTAGTGAATAATTGCTGTATATTAAAAGTGAATTATTACATCACAACACAACATTATATATTAGCTTTACTGCCCCTTTAAACTATACAGCAAGACTTTATAACACCAATACTATTCCCAAATGTTAAATAAAATAAAGTTAATAAGTATAGATTACACCTTAAAAATAAACAAAATTAAGAAATAAAAAAAGATACATTTTCCAAAAAATGGATAAATATCTTATTCAATGACCTGCATGCACCATTCCCTGCTGGGTTAAGTAAATACTTGAAAAAAAACAACCTTTATAAAATGAGAATTTGCTGTATCTAATTATACTAGATTTCTTCTTTAATTAAATATAGTAAGATAGAAATCCTCAGTGGTCTAATTACGACATGTAAAGTATTCAATTGGCCCAATGATTTAGTTTCAGCTAATAAAAAGCTCAACCACTAGATTTTTTAAATCTTAATGATGATAATAACTGTGTCATAGATTATGAGAGTATTATTGGATAACTAGGAAAACATATTTCTGTGTAAGTTTCTTAGCAAATACACCTGTTGTAGATATGGATTTTCATTGCTAAACCTCATTTTATCTAATCAGAATAGGCATAAATGATGCATGCTTGTTGTGTAAACCTTTAAATCCTTAAAAATGTTTCCTCTACAAAATATTTTAGTTGTCATCAAAATGTAGATCAAAGAATTTCTACACCCGTAAAACATTTTTTTTTTTTCATTGATGGTCTCAAAAGAGTTGTATGTATGAGCTCATTTTGTAGACACCTGACACCTAACATGGTAGTTTGCTGCATTCTAAATGATGCTTTTAAGATTTAACAGAAATGTGCTATTAATATGTAAAATCCCTTAAATTTAAATATGTTTTTTAATTGGAAAAATTCACTTTGTGAATCATGATGCAAGTAGTCAACCTCCGTGTATCCAGGGAAGGCGAGAAGCAAAAAATTAAATAAAAATAAATTAATAATACAAGTAGGTACATTTTTGTATTTAGAATATAGCAATAAAAGGCAATACTTCCTCATGTATGTAAATCATCTGATATGGTGCCCAGCAAAATAGTAGACCCAACTCCAAATCCAGGGGAAGCCCACTCAGTGGACTTTTATACAAAAGGTTTTGTTCTTGTCGAGTAATATAACAAACAAATTGACATCTTAGAAACACATCATAGTACAGCTCCCTGATGAGCCTTCATATTGCAGGTAAGTGACCTATCCGGCAACCCAGACAGTTGCTGCTTTGTGTGAGCCAAGACCACAAAAACAAACCACTCTTTGCACATACAACCAACAAACAACTCAAACCTTCACAGGTAACAAAGCCACGTCCTTGTATTGCTCACATCCAACATCAGCCATCCAAAGCCCTGCATCTCTAAAATCTCCATAACTCTGCTCCAATTTTTCAGGAGTAAAAGGTGGAGAAGTAATTTAGGAACAACATAAGGACCAGCGCTGTATCCTGTATGGCGGCTGTTTCCTGCGCTGTTAGACCGCCTCTCTCTTTTATGTTTGCACAACCACAATATTTTTGAATGCCTCGGGAGTGAGACAGTGCAGAAAAAGCATAATGGAGTACACCTCAGGCTAGCGGTCACAGAGACAGCATGTCCCTGTTTCCATGCCTGTCAGTGGGGAGTCTCCATTCATGAGATACATACTGCAATCAGCGTGTATCTCATGCTGCTGGAAGCCTGTATGGGAGGCTAGCCAGCAGCAGCACAGTAACTGCCAAAAATTACACTTACTTTGTATATAATACATGTAAAAGCCAGTCAAAGTGATTGTATACTTAAAGGGACAGTCTACTTGGGAATTTCTATTGTTTAAAAAGATAGACAATACCTTTATTACCCAATCCACATTTTTTCATAACCAACACTGTTATATTAATATACTTTTTTTACCTCTGTGATTACCTTGTATCAAAGCCTCTGCAGACTGCCCCCTTATTCTAGTTCTTTTGACAGACTTGTATTTTAGCCAATTAGTGTCCTCTCATAAGAAACTCCACAGGAGTGAGCACAACATTATCTATATAGCACACATGAACTAGCAGTGTCTAACTGTGAAATATTGTCAAAATGCACTGAGATAAGAGGTGGACTTCAATGGCTTAGAAATCAGTTTGAGCCTACCTGGGTTTAGCTTTCAACAAAGAATAACAAGAGAACAATCAAATTTGATGATAGAAGTAAATTGGAAAGTTGTTTACAATTGAATGCTCTTTCAGAATCATGAAAGTTTAATTTTGACTTGACTGTCCCTTTAAAATAAAGCCTAGATACTAGCATGATGCAAAATAAAAGTAAATTGGAAAGTTGTTAAAAATTATGTCAAATCAAAGGTATTAAATATATATATATATAAACACTTTATTAAAAAAAAATGTTTTTGTATACTTTTTTTATGTTTTAATTCTTTTATTGAGGTTTTTGAAAATGACATTGTACAAAACATGTCCATTCACAACAGCAATTAGCATACAGATTATTCTCTGGTCAAAGTATTAGAGTTCAGAAAACAAGGCTTAATAACAAAATATGAGCTACAATAAGCAAAGAAGCAATTGTATATATGAAGTATTCAGTATTAACCTCCTTCCAAATTGATAGAAAATATTTATTTACACTCTGTTTGGCCCAAGATATCCTAGATGGTAATAGAACTCTGAAATACCAGTGACCGGTTTGGACAAATAAAAATGAAACCTCATTTTTCATATAGATTCTAAAGTTAAGGCAACTAATGAGTCGGCCGCTCATGGACCTATTGAAACTTTAAAGGGGTGTCAAATGGTAGTCACCACTGAGCCATTCTTGGGCCATTGAAATATAAGAGTCTAGCTGACTGATATAGTAGATAAGATAAAATATTATGAGACAAATATATCATCACATGTAAGCTGGAAATAATTATATATAGGTCAATGGAGCTTAGATATATACTGTACTTAATATTGTATAATGCGCCAACTGGTTACCAGGATTTAAGTGTAGAAGGTGGGGTACAGATATTAAGATAAGCTGTTAGCTATACCCTGAAGGGAGTATAAGACAGTCTAAGGACTACAAGGAGGGGGGCAAACAGTGTCTAAAGGACCCCTGATTTAAGGTGATTAAATACCACGCCAATAGTACTTATGTTACCTTTTAACATTTTTAGAAAATACCCTTTTAACCTCAAGGGGAAGGTGGGAAAGAACTCGAGATGACAATCTCAGACCTAACTCCAGATAAACCAATGTACTGGATAAGGTAGTGCCTAATGCCAATTATATTATAGTAGAAATAAAGAGAAAAGAGACAGGGGCATTAATATGGCACACTTAGGGGGATTGTCATCTCATAACATCATAGGTAGGTGATTGTGTAGTGTAATGCTTTGTAGTTAGTTTAAAACTTAGCATTTATTATAGATTGGATAAAATATAATCAGTGGTGTGGAACATGCCACTTTATGTTAAAAGCACATTAACATATACATAACAAAGAAAAAAGAAATTCAAAATATATTAAAATTAAAGAAAAAATATATTTACAAGCACTGCTAACTCTCTGTATAAGGAGTAACCTCCTATTAGTTGCACAATTAATTATTAAGTGCCAGGGTAAAGGTATCGTTGTACTATTGTTTCCATAAGTAACTGCAGCAAGCTTTGGTTGAGGTGTTTAGAAAGAGTACTATTATCGACAATGCTTCTATGCCTTAAAGCTAATTGAACTATTAGCACTTCTAACACTCTCCTATTCCCAAAGCAAGCTGTATATTTGAACCATTATAGGTGCCCTAAAAGAGGGCCAACAATTATACCACAAGGAAATAGTCTTTAGATAGTATTATTTTAGTAACCGTTACCCAGTGTTTATCAATACCCCATTTAAACAAAACAGAGAGCGCAGTGCGAACGGCCTGACGCGCGTTTCGCATACGCTTTTTCAAAGGCTGACCCGATCAACTCCCGGGATTTCCTTTTTGTAGGTCTTCAGACCAATCCTAGTCCATTATTTTGACAGACGCGTCTAGTCATCCAATCGCATATGACTTTGTGCGATTGGTTCAGACAGAGGGTGTGTGCCGTTGGTCCAATAGTGTGCGGTTGGATACAAATGTGGGCGTAAGTACGCTCCCTATCATATCGCTCCATCCCGGACTCCACTGGAAACGGCTTATAGATATTATAGGAGATAGTAAACAACAAGCACCAATTGCTCATCAAAACAGTGTAACTGAATGTATATATCTTGATCGGTCAAACTTATTGGGTTATATATGTAAGAATACGCCACAAATAAACTCTGAAGTTCCATAATCCTAAAATACGATTCAAGTTAGATGTATTACACGTTATCTGATTCTAAGAATTGTAAACATATAGGTTTAGGTGATTACCCTTACTGTATATATTTATGCATGTTGGTACACATAAATCCGTTATAATATTATTGCTTATATGGAAAAACAGTACTAGGTAAGTAGATTTCTAGGTGAATGTTAGTCATTGTTTCTATTGCTTATTCCCTAAACACTGTTCCTCCCTAAAACCTATTCCTTATGTTTATTATGTATTGCTGATGTTTACCACTACATTAATTCCCATTACCCCACATTATATTCTTTCCATATATGGTTCAATTATATAAACAATAGATCTGAGTTTTAATTACTACAACTTCAGTAATTAAGCTCCCAAGAACTCAAAAATTGATTCACATTTATATTCACGTATAAAGAATTTTACAGATATAGTGAATAAGATCCATAGTGATCTAGATTAGGGGTCTCTGGTTTTAATCTAGGGATAGTTGCATAGTTGGATTTGAGGGTTTATAATTCTTCAAATATTCATGCTAGTTTCACATTATCAGGATATCAGTTGAAATACTTGGTTTTATCTATTTTAAACTTGTTTCAAATCATATGTTGGTTAAGGGGGGTATCCACAGAGATAAGTATGGCATCACATTTAGAGGAATTTACTCTAAGAATGCACTAAACGTTAAAGTTTCATTGAGCCCCTTTGGACTCATGCTTTGCAGTCTAAAAATCCATTTCGTCTCTGCTTTAAGTAGTGCTCTTTCAATATTCCCCCCTCTTATTCCTAATGAGACTTTCTGGAGAATCCAACTTCGCAGTTCTGGTTTACAGTCATGTTTTTCTAGAAAGTGTCTTGCCACTGTGGTCAGTTTTTTGTCATGTTCCAAATCATTCCTTGCATTTTTGATGTTACATATATGTTCGCCCAAACGTCTTCTGAATTCACGTGTCGACATACCAACATACTTCTTGTTACAGTTGCATTCAATACAGTAGATGATATTTTTGCTCCTACAATTATAGAAGTCATTCATTACAATCACTCCAGATGGAAAGATATTCATCTGTTTTACATTCAGGATGTATGGGCAGAATTTACATGTTCCACATGCATATGTTCCCAAGAAATCCTTTCTTTTTTTAGGAGCAGTTTTGACAAAATGACTCTTCGTGATCTTATCCCTAATAGTAGGGGCTCGTCTCCAGCTCATTGCAATGTTATCACCAATGCATTGTGATAAATCCTCATCTGTTTTTAAAATATGTACATGAGTATTAAGTATGTCCTTTATTTCCTTGTGTGCACTATTGAAAGTACTGACAAACCTAACTTTGTTATCCATGTTAGTTTTGGATTTAGGTTTTAACAGATGTGCTCTGTCCGTATGAAGGGCTCTGTGATATGCCTTTTTTAGGATACTATTTGGGTATCCCCTTGTTTTTAATCTCTTTTTCATATCCATTGCTTGATTTTTAAAATCAATAATGTCAGAACAATTACGCCTTAACCTAAGAAATTCCCCAAAGGGTATAGCTTTCTTGGTGGCTGGATGATGTGCACTTTGGAAATTCAGTATTGAGTTTGTGGCAGTTTCCTTCCTATAGAGGTCTGATTTGATCTGACCAAACATATCTCTCGAAATCTTCAAATCGAGGAATGTAACACTTTCATGATTGATTTCATATGTTAAACGTAGATTCAAATTATTAGTATTGAGGATTCCAATAAATTCTTTGAATAGGGATATGTCACCTTTCCAAATCAGGAAGACGTCATCTATGTACCTGAGCCACAGGACAATGTTGTCCGCGTATCTTTCCATATCTATTCCAAAGACAAATTCTCGCTCCCACCACCCTAGATATATATTCGCATAGGTGGGGGCACAGGCTGTGCCCATGGCTGTTCCTCTAATTTGCAGGAAGAATTTGTCATTAAAGACAAAGAAATTATGGCTCAGTACAAATTTGAGTAATTTGACTAGAAATGTATTTTTGGGAGTATGTTCTGTTGTCTCCATTTGGAGAAAATAGTTGACTGCATGGCAGCCCCAATGATGTTCAATTGACGTATAGAGGGACTCCACGTCACAGGTAAACATCAGCAATACATAATAAACATAAGGAATAGGTTTTAGGGAGGAACAGTGTTTAGGGAATAAGCAATAGAAACAATGACTAACATTCACCTAGAAATCTACTTACCTAGTATTGTTTTTCCATATAAGCAATAATATTATAACGGATTTATGTGTACCAACATGCATAAATATATACAGTAAGGGTAATCACCTAAACCTATATGTTTACAATTCTTAGAATCAGATAACGTGTAATACATCTAACTTGAATCGTATTTTAGGATTATGGAACTTCAGAGTTTATTTGTGGCGTATTCTTACATATATAACCCAATAAGTTTGACCGATCAAGATATATACATTCAGTTACACTGTTTTGATGAACAATTGGTGTTTGTTGTTTACTATCTCCTATAATATCTATGAGCCGTTTCCAGTTGAGTCCGGGATGGAGCGATATGATAGGGAGCGTACTTACGCCCACATTTGTATCCAACCGCACACTATTGGACCAACGGCACACACCCTCTGTCTGAACCAATCGCACAAAGTCATATGCGATTGGATGACTAGACGCGTCTGTCAAAATAATGGACTAGGATTGGTCTGAAGACCTACAAAAAGGAAATCCCGGGAGGTGATCGGGTCAGCTTTTGAAAAAGCGTATGCGAAACGCGCGTTAGGCCGTTCGCACTGCACTCTCTGTTTTGTTTAAATGGGGTATTGATAAACACTGGGTAACGGTTACTAAAATAATACTATCTAAAGACTATTTCCTTGTGGTATAATTGTTGGCCCTCTTTTAGGGCACATATAATGGTTCAAATATACAGCTTGCTTTGGGAATAGGAGAGTGTTAGAAGTGCTAATAGTTCAATTAACTTTAAGGCATAGAAGCATTGTCGATAATAGTACTCTTTCTAAACACCTCAACCTAAGCTTGCTGCAGTTACTTATGGAAACAATAGTACAACGATACCTTTACCCTGGCACTTAATAATTAATTGTGCAACTAATAGGAGGTTACTCCTTATACAGAGAGTTAGCAGTGCTTGTAAATATATTTTTTCTTTAATTTTAATATATTTTGAATTTCTTTTTTCTTTGTTATGTATATGTTAATGTGCTTTTAACATAAAGTGGCATGTTCCACACCACTGATTATATTTTATCCAATCTATAATAAATGCTAAGTTTTAAACTAACTACAAAGCATTACACTACACAATCACCTACCTATGATGTTATGAGATGACAATCCCCCTAAGTGTGCCATATTAATGCCCCTGTCTCTTTTCTCTTTATTTCTACTACCTTTTAACATTTGCTGAATGCAGAGGCATTCTTGTAGTATCTAACACAGAAAGTGAACAGTGGCACCACTCAGGCTTTTCCCGTGATACAAATTGTGAATTATCAATTTATGTACAAAGTGAATTATGTATATCTCGGTATTATCCAAAGGGCTATCTTTCTGCCCTTCAAGTGTATTAGACATATTTGAAATTATTATTATATAAGGACGTGCAACTTAACATTAGGAAATTATTACTCAAAATGTTTTTTCCCACAATTCTATGGACGGCCAGTGGTCAGAAGAAGAATTGGCTAGTTTAAATGATTTAGAAACTCTACTTAGTGAAGCTGAATCACAAAGTATGAAAAAATGGAGAGATAGGATTATTACTAAATCAACATTTGTCCCTAAAAATGCAAATACCCCCCTAATTGAGACTTTTAGAGATTTAGTATGTAGAGATATTACTTCTTTAAATATATCGCCCAAACAACATAACCTTACATACAAAGAACAACTAGCATTACAAGAAATTAAAAAAATGGGATGAAGTGGTCATATGCAGCGCTGATAAGGGGGGAAACATTGTGATCTGGCCCCTTGATATGTACCTCAGAGAGGATTCTAAACAACTGAAGGACAAATCCTGCTACACAAGACTATTACATAACCCCATGGAGTGTTATTTAAAAATATACACCAATTTAAATAACAATGCATTTAAAGACAGAGTAAGCACAGCAAAAGAAAAAAAGTTTCTAAATGTGGATAAACCTAAAGTTGCCACATTCTATATGATGCCAAAAATTCACAAAAACTCTCAATGCCCACCAGGTAGACCCATAGTGTCGGGCATTGGGTGCCTAACGGAACAAGCAAGTGAATATATAGATCATAGATTACGGCAGTATGTATTAGAACTTCCCTCATATGTCTCATATGCAGGTACTCCAGAGAGTTGAAAAGCTAACTCTCAGAGAATCTACCTGGCTGGTAACAACAGACGTGGAGTCGTTATATACCTCAATAGACCACAAATTAGGCCTCCAAGCAATCAAGTATTGGAGGAATTCAGAAGAGGACCAGGAACATGATCGATTCATTCTTAAATTGCTCAATTTTGTATTAAATTACAATTTCTTCACCTTTGATGGCCAATTCTTTCTGAAAACCCGTGGAACAGCCATGGGCACTACGTGTGCACCCACATATGCCAATCTATTTTTAGGTTGGTGGGAGGATGAACATGTTTTCACAGAAAACAATGAGAATTACACAGACCAAATACCCCTGTGGATCAGATTTATCAATGACATCTTGTTTATCTGGGAAGGGACGTATTCAAACCTAATGGAGTTTCTAAACCAATTGAATAAAAACCATCTGAATATTAAATTGACCCACGAAGCAAGTAGGACGGCAATACACTTCTTAGATATAACAATCAACAAAAATCCTGAAGGGCTCCTAAATACTGATTTATTTAGGAAACCTACAGCGACAAACAGCTTATTGCATAGTTCAAGTGCCCATGCTCCGGGAACAATGAGAGGCCTACCTACGGGTGAGTTTTTGAGACTGAGACGTAATTGCTCAGAAACCAAAACCTTTGAAATCAGGGCAACAGAGTTAGAAGAGAGGCTCATTAAAAGAGGCTACAGTAAAAGATCAATTAAGAGAGCTAAACAGAGAGCCTCCTAGACAAAACCTTCTTACAAAGAAAATGAAGACTGGCTCAAATATCTCAAGACTCATCATGACGTACAATGCACAAACACAACAAGTATTAGAGGTAATACAGAAACATTGGAACGTCTTAATGATGGACCCTGTATTAAAAACGACATTGGGTGAAAGACCCTCTATAGGGTATAGGAGAGCCAAAAATATCAAAGATTTGATAACTAATAGTCATTTTTAAAGGAAGAAATTATGTAAAAAAAAAAAAAGTTTGAAAAAAATGAAAAAATGTGCAGAAGCTGGGGTCCTCCTGATGAGGGACCTCCTGGGGGGCCGGTTGCACAAAACTTCTAGAAATAAAGTTGATTAAATTAATTTATGTACAATACATTGATTACACTACCAAAAAGACATTGTAGAGAATCATGCCGGTTGAGCTGGCAAAAAAAAAAGTGCTGATGATCATGATAGCTTACTGCCCGCAGAAGAGAAGTGGTCTGAAAGCAAACAGCAATAGGGAAGGGCAATAGGGAAACATGCTCCAGTCCAATGGAGCATGGTTGGGCTGCAAGATAAACAGTGTCTGCTCATGCGCAATGCAAAGCATCATGGGGACTGTAGTATTGGCTCTCAAAATATGTAGAGACAGCACAGCACCTGTCTGTGACACACAGCTCTTAGTGTGCGAGTGTCATGTGACAGCTGGCTCCCGCACACTAAGAGTTGTGCGATTAAGAAGGCTATGGGCTGGCCTGTAGGTGGCACTGCAGTCAATTCAGTTTTAAAGTGGAAAGGGATTTTGCCTATACTTCTATCACACTGCAAAGCATGTGCTATAGATAGAAGTATAGGCAAACAGCCCTTTCCACTTTCAGCCTTAATAATTAAAAACTGACAATTTAATGTTTTTAGTAAACTATGCAGTGGAGCCTGGGAGATTTTTTTTATTTTTATCAGTTAAAAAATGTATATTGTTTTTTTTTATTTCTCACTTTTTTTTTTTTTTTTCCATCAGGGGTCAGGGGTTTCCAGGGTTTTTTCCAGGGGGTTCACGTGTTCAAGTGCTCCTATAGAGGAGCCTCCACTGATGGTACAACGAATATATATTAATTATTAAAGCAGTATAAGCCCATTTGTGTCTAATACTTGATACAAGCTGCATTTAAAGCCAATCGTTAGATACGCTACAAAAGGGAGATCTAATCAGTTCGCCCAGTACAAGCAACCTAGGGGTGACTCTTTTATGGGGTATTCATTTACAACAGTTCAACTATTGTGAACCTTATAATTATATTATGATCTTTTGCGATCTCTCAGCAGATGGGTTCAATTTTTGAGCTTGAATTAGGTGCTGTTTAATTTAAGTGAACTAGCAGCAAATCAGCAGAAATTTATATGTTGAAGTACATCATATATTTTATAACAGAGATATCAGATCTATGTGAACTAGCAGTTAATTAGATCAACATATGTTGAAATACAATTGATATTTTTGAATAATATATTTATTTGACTGAGTGTTAGACGGTGGGCACTAAGTATTATTATCCTTGACCAACGAATACAACCTCATGTGTTTAAGCACAACATACACTTCGAATCAATATATGTACCAGAATGATTGTCAAACTGCAGGTATAAGCTGTCATCATCTCTGATCTTGGGGGTGACTACTACGAACTGACCAAATAACGAATGTAGTACACCCAATCCCCCTTTTTATGATCTCAGATCGATACCATCCTATATAGTACAGTATTAATCTAGCCCAGCATAAGATTCTTCTTATTGGGTCATTCCACGACACCACAAGCCCCAATCACTTTAATATGTGCATGCCAGATTCTTAGCAGTTACATATTAGGGTATATTATATTTTATACCCCAGATAGAGTGGTGTAGTTATAAAATAACAATTCTTTCAGCCAAGTGATTATTTACTTTATCATATTCAGGCCAGACATTTGTATTTCCTCTCTGAATAGACATTAGGAATATCACATAGGTATGTCTGGATTCTTTTAATATGTATGTTGAGTGTTGATTTTAATATTCACAAATAAAAGGTATATTTTAATTATTCCCTCCTTTAGAGGAAGCATTCGCCTTTATTAGTCAGGGCCCAGAGTGCTCAATTTGCATACTTTTTGGTGGGACTTCTAGGCTTTCTCCAGCCATTCCACTTTTAGATTTGCATTCTTGTAGTATGATGGGTGTAGGAAACAGCTTAATATAACTATAACAGGTCATAACAGTGCAATACATGAAACTAATAACAGGTAGCACTACAAAACTGTTCAGTAAAGTAACACAAAGATTTAGCGACTGAACTCTACTAATGTGTAGGCATCAGGAAAGTATAAAAATCAGGGTGTTATCTCTCCAAAACCCACAGTGTAGACAGCTTCTAAACATTATGCAATAGTCAGGGATTAATAAGGTGAATATCATTCACATCTCTGGAGTCCTGGACTGCCCAGGGGTTATTATATATGGGTTACTCCTAATAGTCATAGTCAACCCTAGTTACTTAAAAGTAGTTATACTTTTAATTGTGTTACAATGGGGCTACAGGGCTAGAATATGATGTATGTAACCTAAATATACATCCAAAACACTGTTAGCTAGGGTAATCAATGTATGTTGATATAGGTAGTAGTATTATCACATTTATAGACTGTTTATGTATACACATTTGGTGTGTGTTTATGTGTTATACATATATCTTAGGCGATGGTTGACATCAATAGCTATTGCTGTATAATCATTAACCCCTGAATTATCCTCTATGTTGTACAGTAAATACTGATGGGTAAGCAAAATCCAAACTTTGTAGTGAGGTGTTAGTAATCTAGCTTTCACCTATTACTAAAGACGATGGGAGTATACACTAAGAGAACTTTGATGGGTTTAGCAAGAATCAGACTTTACAGTGGTCATCTAAATAGCAAGTAAAGGGCAGTGTCCCAGGAGTGGATCTCTTTGCAGAGATAAAGTGTCTTAGAAAACATTACACAATGCCAGTCTTAATGCAACGCGCGCATAGAGTCCGGGTGAGAAAGCAGCCAGTTCAGCCAAAACAGAGACCATCTCTGGAGCACGTCTTCTGGCCAAGAAGGATCGGATCGGTGTGTCAGAGGGCCAGCCGCATCCCCCGACTCATCCGTCCAGATGTGTGCGGTTTTTCTGATACGGAGGGTTCTTTCACTCTTAGGTGATCTTCTTCCATCATCTGCATAGCTTGTGAATAGCGGACAGCTCTCTCTCAATTGAACCTTAGCAGGTATGTTGACTGGAGGCGGCTGTATTATCCTATGATCGTGGGACTCCGGTTTCATACTCGCCTCCGGAGTCAGCTTACCATTTGGCAGATTAGGTGACCCTTTGTCTTCGGGCCACGACTCGACTTGGGTGGTTGAGGTTACTGCGTGGGGATCCTTTTGGAGCGGGTATCTGTCAATTAACCCCACTTCTGCCTTTATTGAGATCCTCAGATACTCCATTTTTGTGCAGAATTCCTGTTCAAAGTCCTTCAACAAAGTGTGTATTAACTCCCTCATAGTTGGCAATTTATTAGACCCCTTTCTTCGTAAGGTTGGCTCTTATCTGTAGTAGCAGTTTTAGTTATAACAGCAGCAGTTTGAAATCTGGTCTACACTGATGTACAGGGGGGGGGTGCCGAGGACTTGTGTAAAGGCTGCCGCCTAGGCTCTCAGCGATCTATATCAGGTCCCAGGAGATATATGTATATCGAGTTTGGTATGGTGCTAATCAGCATAACAAATAGGTGTTAAATCTAGTATTCTCATAAACAATGGATTAGTTGATGAGAGATAATCGGCGGGTTATCATATTTTTCCTAGGAGCTTTAATAATTGCGACCTAGTATGGCCGCTGCCCAGACACACAACATTGTATACCTTTTTTTAATACATTTTATTTTAATAAAGTTTATTTTGTTAAATAATTTTATTTTCATAAAGTGGGGGGGGGGGGGGGTTGCGCCTTAATTAAATTTTCTGCCGTCAGCGAAAAAATGGTTAAACATAATGGGGCATATTTATCAATGTGCGAGCGGACATGATAGGAAGTAGTATATCATGTCCGCAGCATCGCGATAAATGCCAACAGCATACGCTGTCAGCATTTATCATTGCACCAGCAGTTCTTGTGAACTGCTTGTGCAATGCCGCCCCCCTGCAGATTTGCAGCCAATCGGTCGCTAGCAGGGGGTGTCAATAAACCCGATCGGTTGATTTCTGTCCGCAGCCTCAGAGCAGGCAGACAAGTTATGGAGCAGCGGTTTCTAGACTGCTGCTTCATAACTTCTCTTTCCAGCGAGCCTTCAGGCTCGCCGGAGAACAGGGGCATCAATCTCCGTATGGAGCTTGATAAATATGCCCCAATAGCTCAAAATACCTCTAGATAAATAGATATACAAAATTATTGAGAGCGCTTATGAAAGCTAAGCGAGATATGTGTTCCACACTATTGAGTCATATGTAATATTAGATTGTGATCTATGTGTGATGTAATAGAATAAAATAAATAAAATTAGTGTACGTATGCAGAGACATAGATAGAAATAGTGTAGTATGAGGGTATAGAGATACGTAATGTGAATGAACAAAACCTGTGCAAATATAATAGTAGAATTAATAGTAAACTTTAATAGTAAAATAAACTCATGAGATTAAACAAAAATTAAAAATGCCGGCATCTAGAAAAAACATACAATAGAACCAAACTGTCATACAGATAAATTATAACACATGGTATATAAAAAGTGTATATTTACAAAGAATGCTGGATAACCATACAATAATTTTTTTTTTTTTTTTTTTTTTTTATAAGAAACCAGCTAGCAGTTTGGAAGGACTGTGTCCAAAAATAAGTGAGTCCAAATAAGTTTTAAAATATTTTGTAACAAAATTGTTGCAAGTATAGTTTATAAAGGCTGATATTGCCACAGCAGATAAATGATTTGAAATGAGTAGAAATTGCAAGTATAGTTCCTTAGGTTAAAAGTTCCTCAGAGGAGATAAACAGCGGGTTCAGTTTAAAGGTAGTACATACCTGTGAGCTTTTTGCAATTTCATCTGAAGTAGTTAAGGATCTGGTTAGTCCTATACTAAGTGACCCCTATACTAAGTTCTGCAAAGAATTACATCACACAAAAGAATGGAGAATAAAGGCCACAGCTTGGTTTATTAAAATAACTATATTTTAAAAATAAATAACTTGAAACATAAAAAACAGTATAGAAATCAATATCCTCCAGGAGCTTACCCTAAAATCTCAACAAGCCCCTTCCACACAGGCACTCTAAACCATCCCTAATATCCCAGAAGTGGATATAAAGGCTCGCTGTCCCCAAAAAAAATATATTGGTTTGTGTGAAACAATGTATAACTAGTATTTGTATCAAAAATAAATACCGTATCCGACTTTCACAGTGTGGTCGCAACAGCTAGTGTCCATATATTGAAGTCACAGCCGGTGGTCCTTGACAAGGCAGCTCCTCCTGGTCTCAGAGAGCAGGGATATCACTGTTATGAAATACAAATAGAAAGAGGGCGCCACATAGCGTAATAACTTTTTTTCAAAGTAGTTAGGTGTTAGCAGGAAATGCGCTTACCAAAAGTTGTTTCACTGTACTGTGACCAGTGCAATCTTGCCTGCTAGCACTTTAATCAGCGGCTAGTACACTGTATGCTGGTGAGCTTTCTCAGGATCTCCCTTTTTCTTTTGTGGATGGCTCTGTAAGCACCTTCAGCTGTAGAAAATAGAAAGAGGGCGCCACATAGCGTAATAACGTTTTTTCAAAGCAGTTAGGTGTTAACAGGTAATGCGCTTACCAAAAGTTGTTACACTGTACTGTGACCAGTGCAATCTCGCCTGCTAGCACTTTAATCAGTGACTAGTACACTGTATAATGGTGAGCCTTCTCAGGATCTCCCTTTTTCTTTTGTGGACGGCTCTGTAAGCACCTTCAGCTGTAGCCGTATAGTATTTGGTTTGTAAAAAGAAAGTCTGTTAGCTTGTATAACTTAACAGTACTGGATTAAAAACGGGGTGAACAACTTCCAAAGGTAAATATAAAACAAGCTTTAATGACGCGTTTCTCAACCCACAAAGGGTCGTTTCATCAGATACAAAGCAGATGGACTTTGTTACAAATTGCAACATTATATACACATTTGGTTAATTAAAAACGGAAGTTGTCACTAAAAATCTAACCAATAGATTCACTTTTCTCATTCTTGTATAAAAATACCAAGATATTTACAGCTTATCTATAATTGTTATATAGTTTCGGTCTATCTGTAAATGTTTAACATATTTCTAGTGTCTGTCATTTGTATGGGAATACCGTGATAGTTTCTTTATATATGATATCCATATATTGGATTCTTAAAATCACGTATAGTGAATTCTTAGTTTTTAATAGTGATGTCCTAATAGTGGTGTTTGTATCTCTAAGAGATCTAGTGACCGTGTATGAACCTAAAGGGTTTCCAAAAAACGTGGACATAAAATGTAATTGGCAATTGTTTTGACCCTTAAAACAATTCTCTTGAGGTTTATATATAAGTTAAACTAATTTGAGTTATTTAGATAATCCCATACTGTACTTGTAATCGATCTTTTGATATTTGTATATATGTCTTTTTATTGTTAATGTATAATTCTTTTATCTGCAATCTTCTCATTTGTTATATTTGTATTCTACTAAAGTTATTAATAACATAGCAATTCTTTTAACTCTTCAGAAATCCCGATGTTGGTATACATAATATATTCATTGGGATTTTTTATATATACTTTCATGGTGGAATCGTTCTTTAGTTGTTGTATGTTACTACAGTTGATATTTGATGTCATAATGGAAATCTTAACATAACGTCCCTGAAATTTAGTTGTAAGGTGTTTTTTGCCCACAAATGAGATTTAAAGTAATGTATCTATGGTATGTTATCAGTGAAATCTCTAATGAGGATATGTGTTATTACATATAATTTATGTGTTGATGTGTATATGTGTATGTGCATGTATAGAACTGTGTGTGTAATATATATTATGTCTGAAATAGAATATAAGTATGTATATGTATGTGAATATATATCTGTATGTATGGTATGTGTTGTATGTAACAATGAAATTGATATGTATGTGTGTGCATTTATCTGTGTAAATTTGAAATATAAGTTTTACAATAATATGTGTATGTATATATAAAGAAGTACATGTTTTGTTCATACACACACGCCATTACACATGAATGTGCATTGTGCCATTAACGTATGTGACTGAAATATTTGCGTGTATATATATATGTATGTTTGAATATATAAGTCTTAAAAAACATAAATGCAAAATGCACACCAGTGTACATTATACAAATATATAAGATAGACAGGTATGGGTCTATGTGTATCCAGATGTACATCTATAATATATATGCATGTGTGCATATATATTTCAAATACGATACTGTTTAATAAATACATGCATAGCTATATAATGTGTATTCAACAGAGAATATATATGTGTATGTATATATATTTGTGATTGGCCAGGGAAAGGGAAATGTGTATAACATGCATCCTATATGTTAATGTTCATGAACTTTGTGTAATATAAAATGCGAGATATGAAATATAGAATTTGAATTATGTAATATGGAATATAAAGAGGGGATCTACTGATTGAAGGCTGCTAGGTCCAGATTGGCATTTAGCCCAAAAGGATGCAAAGTCTTCAATCGACAGATACAATATGTCTCACGTTGTCTGAGCCTAGTTAACCTATTATAATCAGTGTTTTGGGAATATAGTCAATGGGAATATAGTTAAAAATATATGGATTTCCATTGTGTTTCATTAAACATAGCATACCCAATCACTGTTTAATAAATCACTGTTATTGCAATTTACATTGATAAAGAAAAAATAATAATTGTGTAAAGATAATGCTGTAGCATTTAATATGAATTAATTCAGATATATGTTACTCTCCTTAGGAAAAAAGCACATTTAAAGTTAATGGGCCAAGAAACCCAATTTTTCTCTTTCATGATTCAGATACAGCAAGTAATTATAAACAATTTTCCAATACTGTATACTGTACTTCTATTGTCTAATTTGTATAGTTCTGTTGTGTCATATGTTGAAAAGTATACCTAGGTATTCTGAGAAGCTGCTGAATGGTGGATGCCTCTTGTTACTGGCTTTCAGCAAGGTCCCAGTAGTGCATTACTGCTGCTTCAATAAAGGATACCAAAAGAATGAAGCAATTTAGATACTAAAAGTAAATTTGAAAGTTGTTTAAAATTGTATGCTCTATCTAAATCATGAAAGAAAAGTTTTGGGTTTAAGAATGCTAATACCTAGGCTTCACACAATGACCTCATGCCATCATTTTCCTTAAAGCTAGAAGGATCATGCTGTATTGTGACAGACCATAGAAGTTACAGCCAATAAAAATATAATATTAAAGGGTCATGAAAAACATTTTTTTTTTCCTTTCATGATTAATATAGAGTGCATAATTGGAAAAAAAAGTTTACGGTTTACTTCTGTTGTCAAATTTACTTTTTTCTCTTGGTATCCTTTTTTTTAAAAAGCAGGTTGGTAGGCTCAGGAGCATGCAGGTGTCTGAAGCAGTGTATGGCAGTAGTTTTGCAAGAATTCATTTAACAATGTTGTGCTCAAACATATTTTTGCAAGACTGCTATCCATCTAGTTCTCTAGACAAGTGCACACTGCCTACCTTGGTATTTCCTTCAACAAATGATACCATGAGAACAAAGTGAATTTGATAATGGAAGTACAGTGGACACTGATAGAAAATTATATTCCCTATCAGAATTATGAAAGAAAAGAAATGTTTTATTTTGACCGTCCCTTTAAGACATGTGCACGCTCCATACAAAAGGTTTTAAGCAAGGTTCGGCTAACTCCCAGTAGTGCATTGTTGCTCCTTCATCAAAGGATACCAAGAGAATGAAGCAGGTTTGATAATAAAAGTAAATTGGAAAGTTGTTTAAAATTGCTGTATTTGAATAATGAAGGAAAAAATAGGTTTCATGCAAGAACAATATTCATACAAAAAACAAAAAAAGCTTTTTTCATTTAATTTAATCACAGTACTGTTTTTTTTGTATATAATGTTATCACAGAAAGTTAGGTTGATTATAGGTCGGTAAATACTTTACTGGTGAGAAGCAATTATTTTTATCCTCAAGTGCCTTAGAACAGCGTTGTACTTGTAACACTCTTTTGCAAACAGATAAATATTTACTGATTTGAACTTTGGTTGTCTAATCTCATCCACATTGACGGATAAGAAGAAATTCTCTAGAACTGGTCCTGTGTACAGAATAATCGAATAAACAACATAACCTTGGGGTAGTGATTGTTTTTATACTACTAAATCATGCTGTAAGCTTTTTCATTGAAGATGTATATTGTGGTGATATTCAAATTCTACACTAGAAATGGAGAAAAAATCTAATGATGCAGAAAACATTTAATATCATATGTATCTGAAACAATCACAGCACAGTAAAAACAAAGATAAAATATTAAACCTTTAGTGCACCACATAAATATAAAGTTTCAGCTCTGAGAAAGTTTTCATTATAGAAAAACAACATGAAGTAAACACAGATTGGAAAGCCATTGGATATGATGTGAGCTGCGCAACATGAAATAAATCAAATGTGCACCAAACTTCTATTTCTAAACTTGTTCTTTAAAAATACTTACAAATGATACAGATGAATAAAAACAAAGCAAAATGAAAACAAACAATATTTACTTAACCCCTTTGATGCGCATGACAAGGCGTTCTCGTGATGCTTATCGTTACTTGTAGGTGCATGATGAGCCCTTCTCGTCATGCACGGGGATCACAGATCAAACACTGTTTTCTGCGATCCCCTCACTGCAGGCTGGGTATTGTTGTTGGCCTAGTGGGCAGCACTTCCAGGTTTCATGGGAGTGCCAGTGACGTCACCACATATGCATGTGGTGACATCATAAAGGGTGCAGAACCGGAAGCTCAGTGTAGCTGCAAGGTTGCTGGATGGGGGGAGGTTCTTCAATCCCTTCAATCTCAGCTCCCACAGCAGCTACAAACTACCAAGACCCCTCATTTGAAAGAGAATTGTTTGCTTGTACTTTTAATTACCGTAGAAAAAAAACCACATGTACATTTGCTTATGAATGGTTTATTTTTTATGTGCAATAAAAAAATCTGGTATGTATAGAGACCCCTAATAAAGTTTCTTTTCTAGTAGACAGGTCCCTCTCTCAAAAAATATATGAATTGTGTTTGTATTGGAAGGAAGGTGATCACTTTGGTAACAGTGGACACCTTGCAAGAATAAAATGTATTTCTGTACTGAACTACAACTAATCTATATTATAACCCCCAAAAGCCTGTATGGCCCCTATTTCACATGTGGCTACCCATGATGATAATTTTGTTAGGTGATCAAAGTAACAGAAGTGGTAACTAATCTATTCTCAGTATTATTTACAAAAATCTAATACAAAATACATGTTTTTACAGTTTTCCCCACAGTTATCTCATATGCCATGAATTATAAATGTAATAATGGTATATTGTAAATCTGCTGGGCCTATTAAAAAAAAAAAATATATATAATTTTTGTGGGTCATTTATTGATGTGTGACTTACACAATATGTTTTAAATGTTGTTAGTAAAGAAGCTCACAATTGGCTCAGCACTGGGGTGAAAAAAAAGCTTAGCAGTAAAAAGGGTTAAAGGGACACTGAACCCAAATTTTTTTCTTTTGTGATTCAGATAGAGCATGCAGTTTTAAGCAACTTTCTAATTTACACCTATTATCAATTTTTATTCGTTCTCTTGCTTTCTTTATTTGAAAAAGAAGGCATCTAAGCTATTTTTTTGGTTCAAACCCATGGAAAGCACTTGTTTATTGGTGGGTGAATTTATCTACCAATCAGCAAGAACAACCCAGTTTGTTCACCAAAAATGGGCCGGCATCTAAACTTACATTCTTGCATTTCAAATAAAAATACCAAGAGAATGAAGACAATTTGATAATAGGAGTAAATTAGAAAGGTGCCTAAAATTGCATGCTTTATCTGAATCACAAAAGAAAAAAATTGGGTTCAGTGTCCCTTTAATTAACTTTTTTAAAGGTCTCCACTAGTGCAGCTGTCCAGTGATATGCATTGCTGTTGTAAAAGTGTAAACTTGTTGTTAGATAAAACATCTGAGACTTTAATGGAGATACCTTTTGTTAACTCCAATTTACACAGTTTGGAACAGCAATGGAAACTAGGCCATATTTTGGATTATAGATCAAATTAACCCCTCAACAACCAAGGACGTCCTACAAAAACTGGTAGTTAATAACCAAGGACATACCCTGCACGTCCTCAGGGTTTTCAAGCACTGGAAGTGATCGTGATCGCTTCCAGACACTTTCAGGGTATTGCAGTGATGCGTCGATATTGAGGCATCCTGCAATACTCTTTTATGTATCTGATGCAGAGAGAGCCACTCTGTGGCTCTAATGAAACAAACAGGAATAAGTGGAGCTTACCAGCCTCTTGGGATCAGTGTTGAGGGCAGAATGTCTTCAGCGAACGTACTGGTCTCTTCACTCTTGTCTCAACTTTCTACTTCCTGGGAGCCCACACAAAGCAGGCGCTGACGTCAGAGCACCACAATACCATATGCAAAAAGATCACTTCCGGGCCTCACTAGGCGTAGAGGGTGAAACAAACTTGCGGGCGGTATTGTTGTAAAAGAGTATCTTTATTAGAACAGCGTCTAAAAACAAAAGTGAGCCATCAGCTGGATTCCGTCCCCATCACTCCACAGAAACAGCAATTGTTAAGGTTACCAACGACCTACTTACAGCAAAATCAAAAGGCCACTTCTCTCTGCTTATTCTCCTTGATCTGTCCGCAGCCTTTGACACTGTTGACCACCCTCTCTTGCTCCAAACCCTCCAATCCTTCGGCATATGTGACACAGCCCTATCGTGGCTCTCTTCCTACCTGTCAAACCGTACCTTTAGTGTAGCCTTCTCTGGGGCCTCTTCTGCCCCGTCACCACTTTCTGTCGGAGTACCGCAAGGCTCTGTCCTCTGTCCCCTTCTATTCTTAATCTACACGTCATCACTAGGTTCCCTAATAAAGTCCCATGGTTTACAAGATCATTTGTATGCCGACGACACCCAAATCTACTTCTCTGCACCAGCCCTTTCTCCTTCCTTGCTAACCCGTGTCACTAACTGTCTTTCTCATATCTCCAACTGGATGTCCTCTCACTACCTCAAGCTAAATCTCTCCAAAACTGAGCTCCTTATTTTCCCTCCTTCTTCAAAACTCTCCACCCCCAATCTCTCTATAACTGTTGACAACTCCATCATTACCCCTACCCCGCATGCCCAATGTCTCGGGGTCACATTTGACTCAGATCTTTCTTTCACTCCTCACATTCAATCTTTGGCTAAAGCCTGCCGCTTCCACCTTAAAAACATCTCTGAAATTAGACACTTCCTTACACAAGACACAACTAAGATTTGAATCCACTCTCTCATCCTCTCCCGCCTCGATTACTGCAACTCTGTCCTCTCTGGTCTCCCCACCTACCGCCTAGCTCCTTTACAATCCTTAATGAATGCCTCTGCCAGACTCATCTTCCTTACAAGTCGCTCTTCATCTGCTGCACCTCTCTGCCAGTCTCTTCACTGGCTTCCTCTTGCCTCTAGGATCAAACACAAAACTCTCACTCTGACATACAAAGCCCTCAACTGCACTGCTCCCCCCTATATCTCAGATCTTGTCTCCAGATACTCTCCTTCCTGTCCCCTTCGCTCTGCTCAAGACCTCCTACTCTCCTCCTCTCTTGTCACCTCATCACACTCCCATTTACAGGACTTCTCCAGACTGGCTCCCATCTTGTGGAACTCTCTGCCTCGCTCCACAAGACTCTCTTCTAGTTTTAAAAGCTTCAAGTGCTCCCTAAAGACTCTACTGTTCAGGGATGCATACAACCTACGCTAACCTTACTTTATACCAGTTCCTCTCCTCCATTGCTATCCCCTGAACCCCACTAGCATGTAAGCTTAAGAGTCCAGCTGTTTGCTGATCACCATCTCAAGAGCTGACTACAACAGTGCAACTCTTGGCAGGGCCCTCTACCCATTTGATCCCTATAACTGTTTTTTTTTTTTTTGTACTCCGCATTTGTTAATAGCGCTGCGGAATCTGTTGGCGCTCTACAAATAACCGATAATAATAATAGTAATAATAATCAGCTCACAGCGGTACAAAGGAGTTGTCAGCAAAGACAAAAAACTGCAGACATGTTTCGTGTGGGTCTGCCATACTTGCTCACTGCTCAGTAGTGAGCAAGTGTGGTAGACCCACACAAAACATGTCTGCAGATTTTTGCCTTCGCTGATAACTCCTTTGTACCGCTGTGAGCTGATGGCTCACTTTTGTTTTTAGACCCTGCTCTAATAAAGTTACTCTTTTACAACAATACCTCCCGCAAGTTTGTTTCACCCTCTACGCCTAGTGAGGCCTAGAAGTGTTCTTTTTGCACTCTGTGGCCCTCTCTGCATCAGCCAGCGATGGTGCCAATTGTTGGTGGGTGGGAGCCATAGCAGGGAGGCGGCCGATGGGCAGCCCATCCCTGGAGGATTTCCTGTGTGTGGTCCGGGAGTGCGCACAGGGGTGCAAGTGCGCGCGTGTGTGATGAGGAACATAGTGGTATGTATGGAACATAGTGCATTAACATAACGTAAAATAGAGGGCAGTAAGATTTGGGAAAGGGATCTGGGAGGGGGGTAGGGTATTGAGGGGGGCAGCTACACTAAGGAAAAACAGGTTTATTTTTTTTTTTTTTAACTAGCCCAATTTTACTGCAAACTGGGTACTGGCAGACAGCTGCCAGTACCTAAGATAGCGCCTAACAGTTAGAGGGGGAGGGTTAGAGAGCTGTTTAGGGGGGCCAGTGAGGTTAGGAGGTAAGGCGGGATACTACCCTGCATAAAATATATATAAAAATATCTAAAAACAAAACAAAAAACGTTTTTCTTTCTTATGGCATGGAGAGTCCACAACGTCATTCCAATTACTAGTGGGATATTCAACTCATGGCCAGCAGGAGGAGGCAAAGAGCACCCCAGCAAGGCTGTCAAGTGTAACTTCCCTTTGCCCATAATCCCCAGTCATTCTCTTTGCCTCTGTCAATGAAGGATGTGCAAAGTTGGTGTCTGAAGATATTTAATCCTTTTATAGGTATTTTTCCCTGCAAGTAAGGATTGGGATCTAGCTGTGTCTATGTCAATCTCTTTGCTACAAGCAAGCTCTCTATGTTCTATGGGAGCTGGCTTTTGTTTGCACGCTTTGCAGTGGCGCAGCTTCATTTTTAACCTGTTATGCGACCCTCCCTTCCGCTCTTAGAGTTATTGAGTGGCTTTGGCTATGCTGTTAAGACCGGCAAGTTCTCTCCTGATATATCTGTTTTATTACAACTCTTGTTTTTCCGGAGGGGCAGGTAGGCACCTCAGTACATGCTGAGGTGTAGAGGTCCATACTGAGGGGGGTTTTTGAGCGCAAAATTGCTCTGCAATATTTTTGAAAGCTGCAGATATTTAAAGTGACAGTAGAAATTATTTTGTGGGGTTATTTTGAGCGCAAAATCACTCTGCAATATCTCTAAAGCTACAAAATGTAAGTGTCAGCATACATTTTCATAATTTTTTTTTAAATGATTTTTTATTGAGCATCATAAGATATACACAAAAAGTTTTCATGTAAATACAAGAAATAACGTGTAAGTACAAAGTGTCAATGAAAATTCCCTGAGTTAAATCACAGAGAAGTCCATATATTAGTCCCATAAATGTAGGTTGCTGCTCTTTTTTTCCATTGAAATAATATTCATTAAAAGTTTTGTCAAAACATATAGGTAACAATCCTCAACAAGAATCAAAAGGAAACACCCTGCTTTTATAAACAGATTCCATAAATTCCATCATCTGGTATATAATAGAGAATGCAAGGTTTGGCCCCTCACTCTACTTCAGGGTTCAAAACAAAAACAAAGTCATGGTACGCAATACCATATTAGAATACAGGCGTCCAGGGCGGGCCCTGGTCAAGTCCCCTCTCCCTCCTCAAGCAAGCACAATCAGTGGTCACTCCCTATCCTGTGTTAGATCCCAACTCCTAGGTGGTCTCAGCTGTGTTATTGTCAGTGCCTTCTGTTGTCCACATTATCAGCATTGTCTCATGTATGTCCAATTGTCCTGTTAGGAAGTAATGGTATCTCTCTAGTTGTAGTGTAGTGTTTACCTTTGCTCTCCAATCTGATAGCGTAGGTATGGAGGTGGATTTCCAATTAAGGGGGATTAGGACCTTAGCGCTGGACAGTAGCAAGTAGCAGCAGGAGTAGTGACTTTTGGGCTTGTGATTGGAATTTGAATGGGAAATGGAATAGTAGTGTATCTGTGGTTCTAGGGACCATTAGATTGGTGATCAAACATATTTCTTCCCAAACCACATCCCAAAACTGTTCACGTAGTGGGCAATCCCACCACACATGTACCAGAGTGCCCTCCATCCCACATCCCCTCCAGCACCTCCCTGTGGTGGATGGGTAGATTTTTTTAGTCTATTTGGGGTGAGATACCACTTGCTCAGTAATTTGTAATGAGATTCTTGTGTACGTGCTGAGACCGACACCTTTTTCCCCAGTAGAAACATTTGGGTCCACTCTTCAGCTGTGAAAGTCTAGCCCAATTCTTTATGCCATTGTGTGGTGTATTGTGGGAGGGTGTTTTTAGGCAAGGTTAAGACAGTTTTATATAAGATCGAGATCACATGTTTAGGTGTATGAGGAGACATACATAGCCGTTCAAAGTTTGTCAAGTCCCTAACAAAGAGGTGTTTATATTTATGGGTGCTAATATAGTGCTGGGTGTATATGAACCAGGATTTGACCAAAGTCGGGTGATCTCCCATTAACTCCTTAGGAGTTTTAAGTCTCCCCTGAGTTATTAGATTATTAACATAGTTCAGTGGAAGTGTGGGTGGATTGGCTGTCCCCACCTATAAAGGTAAGTCATGGTTGTCGTATATAGGTGTAAGGGGCGCGTATTTGGTGGATATGTGTGAGTCTGTGGAAATCACTTTGTCCCATTCGTTAAATAGTTCCTCTAGTATTGGTAGTTTTGAGATTTCAGTAGGTCTGTGTTTTTTTCCAGAACAAAGCAGCCAAATTCGTCTTCTGGATAGTGTGTGTGCCTATCCGCTTCCAAGCTTTGTCAACATGAGCCCAGCACCACTCTACCACTCTCTGAAGCAATACTGCTCTCCTGTAAGACGGAATATGGGTAATACCTAGGCCTCCCTGTTCCCATGGGAGATATAAGGTCTGTCAATTAATCCTTGGCTTAATAAGTCAAATTAGATGGCAGATTATTGACCATGTAGGAACATTAAGAAGTGGGGGAGACAGAGAAAGGATTCTTAAAAAAAAAAGAAACTTACTGGATCCATAAGTTAGATAGTAGGCACCCTAAAGGGTTAAATAGAGAAATAGACTTCTCTGTCTTTATCTAATTCTTTTTATATTTAAAAGTCAGTAGTTGTTTAAATCCTTGTTCTTTAAAGGTAAAATTTCAAAATTATACAAAGAGTTTGGTAAATATGTATGTACTATATTTGATTAATTAATACAAGTATATATAATATCGTAGTAAAACTTGTTCCTATAGTTTCTTGTTTTTAATGGCACTGGTGTATATAGTGGTAGCTCCTCTAATCAATTGTTTTCAGGTAATTCAAGGGTTAAATCTTGAATGGTGTAATAAAATATGGTAAACACGAGGGGGTGCTAGTACATTGTGTGAGACATTTTGTCAAATCTGTTATCAATTAAGTTTTTAATTGATCAGCCTATATATTGTGGATAGAGGCTGAAATGTTTTGTATGCATGATTAAGGCCATAAAGGCCGAAACGTTGCATGTAATGTGAAAATAAAGGTTTTTACTTTTATCTAAATTGGTGCTGTGGACCCTATATTTCTACATTGCTGTGAGGTTGGCAGTAACCCTTCTCTCCATGAGCATCAGATATAACAGACATTTGCAAGAAGTTGCTAACAGGTGCTGTACTCATTTGCTATTTCTGAATCCTTGGCTTAATGACGTTCCAGATATACTCCTCAAGTAATGACTGTAGTGAAGCTATGAAGGGGTGTGGGAGAGTAACAGGCACAGTTTGTAGATATAATATCCTAGTCAGGACATTCATCTTGACGACTCCAATCCTGCCAAGCCAAGAGATAGTTTTATTCTTCAATTCGGAGAGATCTCTAACTATCTCCTTTTTTAGCTGAGCATAGTTAGTTTCAAAAACTTAAACGCAATTTTCATAATTTTTATTAAATTCTTGTGAGTCATGGAGCAGGAGTCTGTTCCAATGGACAAATGTTTACTGTTTCTAGAGAACCAAATTGTATTACCTATGCAATTTTGTACCTCCTGTCTAGATAGAACTTTTAAAAGTAAAGATAGAATTTTTGTTTTTGAGCCAAATGTCTCTCAGGTTGATGCAGTTCAGGCAATGCCACAGCTTTCTCCTCAAACGTCCCAGGCCTCTACGGCATCACATACTATGCTTTGAAGTTCCTCTTAGCCTCCTGGAAGAGTTTATATGCCTGCAGAAATTGCTACTTAGGTATCTTCTGCGGTATTATCTGCTTTTCCTATGTTAAAGGGAAAACACAAGGGGAAACTTAGAGATTCAGATAGTAAGGTTTCTGTTCCATCTACTGCTACACAGGTTGCCCTCTCTCATAAGCCTGATGAGGAGGATACGTCGGTAGCCTCTGAGGGTGAAATCTCAGATTTGGGCAATATAACTTAATAAATACTATGATGTTCCTTCCTCTGTGGAGGTGTTTCCTGTTCCAGACCGTGTGACAGAGATTATTTCTCAGGAATGGGAGAAGTCTGGGATTCCTTTCTCCCTGTCTCCCGTCTTTAAAAAGATGTTTCCTTTCGATGACTCCATTAAAAATTCATGGCACACGGTGCATAAAGTAGAAGGGGCTATTTCTACCTTGGCTAAGAGAACTACAATCCCTATAGAGGATAGCTGCTCCTTTACGGATCCCATGGACAAGAAGCTGGGGGCTTATTTGAAAAAAAATTATGTTCATCATGATATTCAATGGCAACCTGCAGTTTGTATTGCCACCGTAGCAAGTGCTGCATCTTATTGGTGCAATGCCTTGTCTGCTCTCAAACTGGCCAAGCTTCTGACAGAAATAATTTCTGATATTACGGGTGGAAAGGGCTCTTTTCTACCACAAGACAAGAAGAACAGACCTAAAGATGTCAAAGTAATTTTCATTCCTTTCATAACTTCAAAGGAAAGTCTTCCTTTTCCAAGCAGGAGCAGTCCAAGTCTTCTTGGAAACCAAATCAGTCTTGGAACAAGGGGAAGCAATCAAAGAAACCCGCAGCTGAGTCTAAGTCAGCATAAAGGGTTTGCCCCCGGTCTGGGATTGGATCAAGTGGGGGGCAGACTTTCTCTGTTTTATCAAGCTTGGATACAAGATGTCCCAGATCCTTAGGTTGTGGACATAGTACATAGTATCTCAGGGTTACAAAAAGAATTTAAAACTTTCCCTCCCAGGGGCAGATTTCTTCTCTCAAGATTATCTACAGACCAGATAAAAAGAGAGGCATATTTTAAATGCTTTCAGGACCTTTCCTCTATAACAGAGGTCAGAAAATCCAAGATCCAAGGTTTGGCTGTCTTGTTCTCGCTCCCTGTTCATTCTGTGTTCTCTAGCTTGGGTATTGGTTCCAACTAGTAATTGAATGACGTCATGGACTCTCCATATCTTAGGAAAGAAAACAAAATTTATGCTTACCTGATAAATTTCTTTCTTTTCAGATATGGAGAGTCCACGTCCCCACCCTTTATTAAGATATGTAGTTATTTTTAACTAAACCTCAGGCACTTCTACACCTTTGTGTTATTCCTTTTACATTTCCTTTCAGTCGAATGGCTGGGGATTATGGGTAGGGGAGTGACACTTAACAGTTTTGCTGTGGTGCTCTTTGCCTCCTCCTGCTGGCCAGGAGTGATATTCCCACTAGTAATTGAATGACGTTGTGGTCTCTCCATATCTGGAAAGAAAGAAATTTATCAGGTAAGCATAAATTTAGTTTTTCAACCCGCTCACATGACGCCCGTATATCCTAGCGGAGCTTAGTAAGCATTGCATTGAAGTGTATCGCATTGCAGGGCTCTGTCGGATGTTAGTTTTTGTCATATTTCTCATCAACAGATCCTTTTCTATGCTAGTGGGGTGTCAATCCTTTTCGGTAGGAGCTTCAGGCAATCTGAAAGGTTGCTTTGAAGGATCTTTTTATTGCTATCTAAATTTTTAATAAAATGTTAAAGTCTTTTTTTCTTTTACAATATTATTAACAGCTGCATTCTGTAAAATTGATTCAGAGTTAGATCAGTCTATTTCTGTTTTAAAATGCTTACTATGTTTAGAGGCTCAAATTGTTTTGCCAATGCTTATCTAAAACTTTAAAATTTAAAGACAAATTACTCCCTTTTGAGCCAAATGTCTCTCAGGATAATGCTGTGTGTGACATGCCTCAGCTTTCTCCTCAAAAGTTCCAAGCCTTAATAGTTTCCCTTACTGTGCCTTCTGTGTCTTTTCAAACTAATGGGGGTGTTAATTCACCTGGGGATTTTGCAGCTCAGATTACTTCTGCACATTTGTCCGCTAGTAAGGCTTCTGACCCCTCTAAATCTGCGCTGGTCAAGCTTTCTCAAGTGTCTGATGAGGAGAATACTTCAGTAGCTTCTGAAGATGAAATTTCACACTCTGACACTTTGGCGGCAAAAACTTCAGAATTTGAAGAGGTTAATTTTAGATTTAAGCTTGAACATCTTCGGTTACTACTGACGGAGATTCTAGCTACTTTTGACGACTCTAAACCTTCAGTTGCTGCCAACCCTAAGACGTCTTCTAAATTGGATAGAGTTTATGATTCTCTTTCTTCTGATGATGTTTTTCCTGTTCCTAGGAAGATATCTAAAATTATAGCTCATGAATGGGATAATCCAGGGGTTCCTTTTTCCCCTTCCCCTGTTTTTCTAAAAAATGTTTCCTGTTGCTGACTCTATTCGAGACTCATGGCGCACTGTACCTAAAGTAGAAGGAGCTATTTCTACTCTAGCTAAAATAACTACCATTCCTATAGAGGATAGTTGTTCTTTTAAGGTTTCAATGGATAAAAAGCTGGAGGCGGAGAGTATTGCCACGGTTGTGGGAGCAGCATCTTATTGGTGCGATGCCCTGTCTGATCTTATTTCAGAAGACACTATGGTAGAGAAGATCCAAGATAAGATCAAAGCTCTTAAACTGGCCAATACCTTTATCTGTGATGCCAACATGCAGGTAATTAGACCGGGAGCTAAAATATCTAGCTTCACTGTGCTCGCTCGCAGAGCTCTATGGTTAACATCTTGGTTGCTGATGTTTCTTCAAAGGCCAAACTTTTGGCTTTACCTTATAAGGGTAAGACTTTCGCCTAGAATACGAGTTTTGCAGTAAGGTGACAGGTCCTAACGCTGCTTTTTTACGCCCGCTGGTATTACGAGTCTTGCAGGTATAGGTGTACCACACACTTTTTTGGTCTTACCGCAAACTTACGTTAATTTCGTAAACCCTTTTTTCTATGGGACTTCCATAGCGCTGGTATTACGAGTTTGTCCTGGGAGGCCAAAAAGTGAGTGGTACATCCTCTACCGACAAGATTCCCAACGCATTTTAAAGTCAGTAGTTATGAGTTTTACACTACAAAGCTGTAGCATAAAACTCATAACTAAAATGCTAAAAAGTACACTAACACCCATAAACTACCTATTAACCCCTAAACTGAGGCCCTCCCGCATCGCAAACACTATACAATTTTTAACCCTTAATCTGCCACTCCGGACATCACCGCCACTATAATAAACATATTAACCCCTAAACTGCAGCACTCCCGCCTCGCAAACACTAGTTAAATATTATTAACCCGTAAACTGCTGCCCACAACATCGCTGCCACCTACATTATACTTATTAACCCCTAATCTACTGCCCCCAACATAACCGCCACCTACCTACATTTATTAACCCCTAATCTGCCTCCCCCAACGTCGCCACCACTATTCTAAATGTATTAACCCTTTAAACCTAAGTCTAACCCTAACACGCCCTAACTTAAATATAATTAAAATATATCTAAATAAAATTGATATCATTACCTAAATTATTCCTATTTAAAACTAAATACTTACCTATAAAATAAACCCTAAGCTAGCTAAAATATAACTAATAGTTACATTCGCCTAGATTTAGAGTTTTGCGGCCGAAGGGGTGCGTTAGCTACTCGTCTTTTTTTATAGCGCTGCTTCTAAACAACGCTGGTATTTAGAGTTCGCTGAAGGGGTGCGTTAGGCTCAAAAAAAAGTGAGCGTAAAGGCATATTTACCGCCACTTCAACTCTCAATACCAGCCTTGCTTACGGTAGCGGCTAGCTTGAAAAACGTACTCGTGCAAGATTCCCCCATAGGAAACAATGGGGCAGTTTCGGCTGAAAAAAAAATCAGATTGAGCTCGCATTCTATTGAATGTTCCGATCAGCCAATAGAATGCGAGCTCAATCTGATTGGCTGATTGGATCAGCCAATCGGATTGAACTTGAATCTGATTGGCTGATTGAATCAGCCAATCAGATTTTTCCTACCTTAATTCCGATTGGCTGATAGAATCCTATCAGCCAATCGGAATTCGAGGGACGCCATCTTGGATGACGTCACTTAAAGGAACCGTCATTTGTCGTCTAGTCGTCGGGGAAAGAGGATGTTCCGCGCCGGAGGTCTTGAAGATGGAGATGCTCCTCGTCGGATGGATGAAGATAGAAGATGCCGCTTGGATGAAGATGTCTGCCGGTCTGGATATCCTCTTCTGCCCGGATAGGATGAAGACTTCTGCCGCTCCTGATGTCCTCTTTCCGTCCATCGGTGCCCAGCTGGGTGAACACGGCTCAAGGTAGGGAGATCTTCAGGGGGGTAGTGTTAGGTTTATTTAAGGGGGTTTGGGTTAGAGTAGGGGTATGTGGGTGGTGGGTTGTAATGTTGGGGGGGGTTGTATTTTTTTTACAGGCAAAAGAGCTGTTGACTTTGGGGCATGCCCCGCAAATAGCCCTTTTAAGGGCTTGTAATAGAGCTGGTTACTTTTTAATTTAGAATAGTGTAGGGACCTTTATTATTTTGGGAGGCTTTTTTATTTTATTAGGGGGCTTAGAGTAGGTGTAATTAGTTTAAAATTCTTGTAATCTTTTTTTATTTTTTGTAATTTAGTGGGGTTTTTTTTGTAATTTAGTTTAGTGTATTTAATTGTATGTAATTGTAGGTAATTTATTTAATTAATTTATTGATAGTGTAGTGTTAGGTTTAATTGTAACTTGGGTTAGGATTTATTTTACAGGCAATTTTGTAATTATTTTAACTAGGTAGCTATTAAATAGTAAATAACTATTTAATAGCTATTGTACCTAGCTAAAATAAATACAAAGTTGCCTGTAAAATAAATATAAATGCTAAAATAGCTACAATATAATTATTTGTTATATTGTAGCTATATTAGGGTTTATTTTACAGGTAAGTATTTAGTTTTAAATAGGAATACTTTAGTTAATAAGATTTAATTTATTTTGTTAGATTAAAATTATATTTAACTTAGGGGGGTGTTAGGGTTAGGGTTAGACTTAGCTTTAGGGGTTAAAGGACCAGTCAACACATTAGATTTGCATAATCAACAAATGCAAGATAACAAGACAATGCAATAGCACTTAGTTTGAACTTCAAATGAGTAGTAGATTTTTTAATAACAAATTTCAAAGTTATGTATATTTCCACTCCCCTTGTACCATGTGATAGCAATCAGCCAATCACAAATGCATATATGTATAGTCTGTGAATTCTTGCACATGCTCAGTAGGATCTGGTGACTTAAAAATTGTAAATATAAAAGACTGTGCACATTTTTAATGGAAGTAAATTGGAAAGTTGTTTAAAATTACATGCTCTATCTGAATCATGAAAATTTAATTTAACCTGAGTGTCCCTTTAATACATTTATTAGAGTAGCGGCGAGGTCCGGTCAGCAGATTAGGGGTTAATACTTGAAGTTAGGTGGTGGCGATGTTAGGGAGGGCAGATTAGGGGTTAATACTATTTATTATAGTGTTTGCGAGGCGGGAGTGCGGCAGTTTAGGGGTTAATACATTTATTATAGTGGGGGCGAGGTTCGGTCGGCAGATTAGGGGTTAATTAATGTAGTTAGGTAGCGGCGACGTTGGGGGGGCAGATTAGGGGTTAATAAATATTATGTAGGTATCGGCGATGTTAGGGGCAGCAGATTAGGGGCTCATAGGGATAATGTAGGTGGCGGCTTTGTGCGGTCGGCAGATTAGGGGTTAAAAAAATGTGTTATAGTGGCGGCGATGTGGGGGGACCTCAGTTTAGGGGTACATAGGTAGTTTATGGGTGTTAGTGTACTTTATAGCACAGTAGTTAAGAGCGTTAGCCCAGAAAGCTCTTAACTACTGACTTTTTTCTGCGGCTGGAGTCTTGTCGGTAGAGGGTCTACCGCTCACTTCAGCCAAGACTCTAAATACCAGCGTTAGGAAGATCCCATTGAAAAGATAGGATATTCAATTGGCGTAAGGGGATCTGCGGTATGGAAAAGTCGAGGCTTGAAAGTGAGCGTTAGACCCTTTCCTGGCTGACTCTAAATACCAGCGGGCGGCCAAAAGCAGCATTAGGACCCCTTGACGCTGCTTTTGATGGCTAACGCAGAACTCTAAATCTAAGCGATTGTATCTAGCTTAGGGTTTATTTTTATTTTAAGGCAAGTTTGTATTTATTTTAACTAGGTAGAATAGTTACTAAATAGTTATTTACTATTTAATAACTACCTAGCTAAAATAAATACAAATTGACCTGTAAAATAAAACATAACCTAAGTTACACTAACACCTAACACTACACTGCAATTAAATAACTTACCTAAATTAAATACAATTAAATAAATTAAATACAATTAGCTAAATTACAAAAAAACAAAACACTAAATTACAGAAAATAAAAAACAAATAACAAGATATTTAAACTAATTACACCTAATCTAAGAGCCCTATAAAAATAAAAAAGCCCCCCAAAATAAAAAAAACCCTAACCTAAACTAAACTATCAATAGCCCTTAAAAGGGCCTTTTGCGGGGCATTGCCCCAAAGATAAAAAATACAAATACCCCCCAACAGTAAAACCCACCACCCACACAACCAACCCCCCAAATAAAACCCTAACTAAAAAAACCTAAGCATTCTCATTGCCCTGAAAAGGGCATTTGGATGGGTATTGCCCTTAAAAGGGCATTTAGCTCTATTGCTGCCCAAAGCCCTAACCTAAAAATAAAACCCACCCAATACAATAAAAAATCCTAACACTAACCCCCGAAGATTCAGTTACTGGGAGAAGTCTTCATCCAAACGGCAAGATGTCATCAACGAAGCCGGCAGAAGTGGTCCTCCAGACGGGCAGAAGTCTTCAACACATCCGGCGAGGAGCATCCTCTTCAATCGACGTCTTCTTCAGAATGAATATCTCTTAAGTGACGTCATCCAAGATGGCGTCCCTTAGATTCCGATTGGCTGATAGAATTCAATCAGCCAATCGGAATTAAGGTAGAAAAAAATTCTATTGGCTGATGCAATCAGCCAATAGGATTGAACTTCAATCTTATTGGCTGATCCAATGAGCCAATAGGATTGAGCTTGCATTCTATTGGCTGATTGAAACAGCCAATAGAATGTGAGCTCAATCCTATTGGCTGATTTCATCAGCCAATAGGATTTTTTCTACCTTTATTCCGATTGGCTGATAGAATTCTATCAGCCAATCGGAATCTAAGGGACAACCATCTTGGATGATGTCACTTAAAGAGATATTCATTCCGAAGAAGATGTCGATTGAAGAGGATGCTCCACGCCGGATGTCTTGAAGATGAAGCTGCTCCGTGCCAGATTGATGAAGATAGATGATGCCGTCTGGATGAAGACTTCTGCCCATCTGGAGGACCACTTCTGCCGGTCTGGAGGACCACTTCTGCTGGCTTTGTTGAGGACATCTTGCTGCTTGGATGAAGACTTCTCCAGGTAAGTGAATCTTTGGGGGTTAGTGTTAGGATTTTTTAAGGGTGTATTGGGTGGGTTTTATTTTTAGGTTAGGGCTTTGGACAACAATAGAGCTAAATGCCCTTTTAAGGGCAATGGGGAGCTTAGGTTTTTTTAGTTAGAGTTTTATTTGGGGGGTTGGTTGTGTGGGTGGTGGGTTTTGCTGTTGGGGGGTATTTGTATTTTTTATTTACAGGTAAAAGAGCTGATTTCTTTGGGGCAATGCCCCACAAAAGGCCCTTTTAAGGGCTATTGATAGTTTAGTTTAGGCTAGGTTTTTTTTTTATTTTGGGGGACTTTTTTATTTTTATAGGGCTCTTAGATTAGGTGTAAGTAGTTTAAATATCTTGTAATTCGTTTTTTTATTTTCTGTAATTTAGTGTTTGTTTGTTTTTTGGTAATTTAGCTAATTGTATTTAATTTATTTAAATGTATTTAATTTAGGGAATTTATTTAAATGTAGTGTAGTCTTAGGTGTTATTGTAACTTAGGTTAGGTTTTATTTTACAGGTAAATTTGTATTAATTTTAGCTAGGTAGTTATTAAATAGTTAATAACTATTTAGTAACTATTCTACCTAGTTAAAATAAATACAAATTTTCCTGTAAAATAAAAATAAACCCTAAGCTAGCTACAATGTAACTATTAGTTATATTATTGCTAGCTTAGGGTTTATTTTACAGGTACATATTTAGTTTTAAATAAGAATTGTTCAGTAAATGATAGGAATTTTATTTAGATTTATTTAAATTATATTTAAGTTAGTGGGTGTTAGGGATAGGGTTAGACTTAGGTTTAGGGGTTAATAAATTTAATATAGTGGCGGCGACGTTGGGGGCAGCAGATTAGGGGTTAATAAGTATAATGTAGGTGGCAGGGATATCCAGAGTGGCAGATTATGGGTTAATAAGTATAATGTAGGTGTCGGCGATGTTGGGGGAGGCAGATTAGGGGTTAATAAGTGTAAGATTAGGGGTGTTTAGACTCGGGGTTCATGTTAGGGTGTTAGGTGTACATAAATTTTGTTTCCCCATTGGAATCAATGGGGCTGCGTTACTGAGTTTTACGCTGCTTTTTGGCAGGTGTTAGACTTTTTCTCAGCCAGCTCTCCCCATTGATGTCTATTGGGAAGTCGTGCACAAGCACGTATAACCAGCTCACCGCTCACTTGAGCAGCGCTGGTTATGGAGTGCGGTATGGAGCACAATTTTGCTCTACGCTCACTTCTTGCCTGTTAACGCCGGGTTTGTAAAAACCTGTAATACCGGCACTGCAGGTAAGTGAGCGGTGAGAATAAACTGCACGTTAGCACCACACAGCTCATAATGCAAGACTTGTAATCTACCCGTTTGTTTGGGCCCGGTCTGGCGGAGATCATTTCAGAGATTACGGGTGGAAAGGGATCTTTCCTACCTCAGGACAAGAAGAATAGACCTAGGGGTTGACAGACTTCTAATTTTCGTTCCTTTCTCAACTTTAAATGACAAAAGTCCTCCTCTTCTTCTTCCAAACCAGACCAATCCAGGTCCACTTGGAAGACCAGCCAGCCCTGGAACAAGGGAAAACAAAACAAAAAGCCTTCTGCTGACTCTAAATCAGCATAAAGGGTCCACCCTGATCCGATTTTGGATCAGGTGGGGGGCAGACTTTCTCTTTTCAAACAGGCTTGGATGCGCGATGTACCAGAAACATGGGCTGTGGAAATAGTATCCCAGGGTTACAAAATAGGATTCCAGTCTTGCCCTCCAAGGGGCAGATTTCTCCTGTCAAGACTATCCTCAAACCAGATAAAAAGGGAGGCCTTATTAAATTGCGTAAAGGACCTATCCGAGGAGGGAACTTTTCGTCCTATCCTAGATCTAAAGTGTATAAACAACTTCCTAAAAGTTCTGTCTGAAGGTGTTTGGTCTGATGGTGGCTGCCATGGACATCATTCCTTTTTGCTTGGTTCTATCTGTGACCACTGCAGCTTTGCATGCTCTGTCAATGGAACGGAAACCATTCAGATCTATTCTCTGGACCCCCTAACAAAAGACTCTCTCATGGTGTATTTCTCGGGAAAATCTGTGGGGTACTTGCTTCCTGAGACCTTCTGGGGTGATTGTAACTACTGACGCAAGCCTATCAGGCTGGGCAGCTGTTTGGGGTTCTCTGAAAGCTCAAGGCCTGTGGTCTCGGGAAGGATCTTCTCTTCCCATTAACATCTTGGAATTGAGAGCAATCTTCAATGCCTTGACAGCCTGGCTTCAATTATCTTTAGTCTGGTTTATCAGATTCCAGTGGGGCAACATCACCTCAGTGGCTAACATTAACCACCAGGGAGGAACTCTTAGTTCCTTGGCCATGAAAGAGGTGACTCACATTCTGCAGTGGGGGCAGAAGCTCACGATTGTCTTCTATCTGCCATCCACATTCCAGGAGTGGACAATTGGGAAGTGGATTTTCTGAGCAGTCAGACTTTTCATCCCGGGGAATGGGCTCTCCATCTGGAAGTGTTCTCCAGGATAGCCCTCAGGTAGGGGATTCCAGAGTTGGATCTGATGGCATCTTGTCAAAATGCCAAGCTTCCAAAATACAGTTCAAGGTCAAGAGATTCTCAAGCCGCCTTGATAGAAGCTCTGGCCGTTCCTTGGAATTTCAGGCTAGCATACCTGTTTCCTCTGTTTGATCTCCTTCCATGAGTCATTGCTCATATCAAGCAGGAGAGAGTGTCTGTGATTCTATTAGCTCCTGCCTGGCCTCGCAGGATCGGGTTTGTGGATTTGGTGAAGATGTCATCTCTTCCTCTTTGGAGATTACCTCTGAGGAAGGACCTTCTAATTCAGGGTCCATTCCTCCATCCAAATCTAGATTCTCTGAAGCTGACTGCTTGGAGATTGAATGCCTAGTCTTCTCTAGACGCAGTTTTTCAGGAGCCAGTCATTGATACTATGCTTCAGGCTCGTAAACCTATTACTCGTAAAATTTACCATAAGATATGGCGTAAATATCTTTTTTGGTGTGAAGCTAAAGGTTTTTTTTGGAGTCGGTGAGGATTCCTCGAATTTTACCTTTTCTTCAGGATGGCCTGGAGAAGGGTTTGTCAGTCAGTACTCTAAAAGGTCAGATTTCTGCTCTGTCTATCCTTTTTCACAAACGTCTGGCAGAATTACCAGATGTTCAAGCTTTTGTACAGTCCTTCGTATTAAATTGGGGTTTCTACCTAAGGTGGTGTTGGATCAAAACATTAATCAGGAAATTGTTATTCCTTCTGTCTGTCCTAATCCTTCTCATAAGGAACGTCTTTTACATAACTCGGATGTTGTGCATGCTCTAAAATTTCACTTACAAGCTACTAAGGATTTTCGGAAATCTTCTGCCCTGTTTGTTGTTTTCTCTGGAAAAACGTAAGGGTCGGAAGGCCACTTCTACTTCTTTTTCTCTCTGGTTAAGAAGTGTGATTCATTTTGCTTATGAGACTGCTGGACAGCAGCCTCCTTAGAGAATTATGTCTCATTCCACTAGGGCTGTCTCCTCTTCTTGGGCTTTCAAAATGAAGTTTCTGTGGAACAGATTTGCAAGGTGGCAACATGGTCTTCTTTGCATACTTTTTCCAAATTCTACAAATTTGATACTTTTGCCTCGGCTGAGGCCTCTTTTGGGAGAAAGGTTCTTCAAGTGGTGATGCCTTCTGTTTAGACCCTCCTGCCTTGTTCTCCCTCCCTATTCATTCTGTGTCCTCTAGCTTGGGTATCAGTTCCCACTAGTAATTGGAATGATGTTGTGGACTCTCCATGCCATAGGAAAGAAAAACAAAATTATGCTTACCTGATAAATTTATTTATTTCTGGGCATGGAGAGTCCACAACCTTGCCCTCCTTTTTAATTATAATTTGTCCGTTTTTTTTTAGTAAACCTCACGCACCTTTTACACCCTTGTGTGTCTTCTTTTTCCATTTTCCATCGCTGAATGACTGGGGATTATGGGTAAGGGAAGTTACACTTAACAGTTTTGCTGGGGTGCTCTTTGCCTCCTTCTGCTGGCCAGGAGTTGAATATCCCACTAGTAATTGGAATGACGTTGTGGACTCTCCATACCCGGAAAGAAAGAAATTTATCAGGTAAGCATAAATGTTGTTATTTTTATACTGGCAGACTTTTTGCCAGTACTTAAGATAGGGCTGACCTTTGAGGGGTGGGGGAGGGATGAGAGCTGTTTGAGGGGGGTCAGGGAAGGATCAGGGGGTGGGATGTGTCAGTTGGGAGGCTGATCTCTACACTAAAACTAAAATTAACCCTACAAGCTACCTAATTAACTCATTCACTGCTGGGCATAATACAATTGTGGTGCACAACGGAATTTAGTGGCCTTCTAATTTCCAAAAGCAACACCAAAGCCATATATGTCTGCTATTTCTGAACAAAGGGAATCCCAGAGAAGCATTTACAACCATTTGTGCCATAATTCCACAAGCTGTTTGTAAATAATTTCAGTGAGAAACCTAAAGTTTGTGAAAAAGTTAACCATTTGTTTTGCCGGTGAAATGGTGGCATGAAATATACGAAAATGGGCCTAGATTAATACTTTGGGTTGTTTACTAAAAAAAAAATATATATATATATACACGTGAAGGGTTATTCAGGGATCAGTGTTAAAATGTAACTTATACAAACTTGTACTTATTGCACTATAACTTGCAAAAAAAAGCAAAGAACATGTAAACATAGGGTATTTCTAAACTCAAGACAAAATTTAGAAACTATTTAGTATGGGTGTTTTTTGGTGGTTGTAGATGTGTAACAGATTTTGGGGTTCAAAGTTAGAAAAAGTGTGTTTTTTTAAAAAAAAAATCATCATATTTTATAAAAAAATTATAGTAAATGATATGATGAATATAGTGGTATCTTTAGAAAGTCCATTTAATGGCGAGAAAAACAGTATATAATGGGTACAGTAAATGAGTAAGAGGAAAATTACAGCAAAACACAAACACAGCAGGAATTTAAAAATAGCCCTGGTCCTTAATGGTAAGAAAATTGAAAAATAGTCTGGTCCCTAAGGGGTTTAAAAAAAACACATGGATTAGTAATCAGACTAGCAAATAGAGCACAGTGTTGCTATCTGCTAAAATATTTTTTTTTAAGCACACAGCAAAATTAAAAGGATATTAAGCAGCCCTCCTTTATTTAAAACAACTATTTTACATTAAAGTAAACATAAAAATAAAGATTTTGTAAAAAAAAACAAAAAAAAAACAAAAAAACCAAACACAACTTCTTTCAAAATGAGCACTTAGAAATTCTTAATGTAGCCCTTGACCTTAGGGAAATATGATAGCTGACATCTGAGCATGGGCAAATCTGACTCCCTGTTTATCTAGTGTTCCCTTAAAACTAAACCAACTCGTGTTACTCTAGACGTTTTATGATATCTAGCTAGATAAGTCATCCTGTAGAAACCTTAGCCTCCATAGAGGCTTTAATAGGAGCTAATGGGCACTGGACAAATTTTTTATTTTTTATTTTATAATAATTTTTATTGAGGTCAAGAACATAATACAGCATTCAAATGATATGTCAAACTGCAGGGATACAGAGTACAACAAACAAATTATACATATTGTTAAATATACCTGCAACATCACAAAACAACTGGAATACATACTAAGGAGTCTTAACCTCTCAATTTTACATTTTTTCTTGCTTTATAACATGAATTAACCCAGTATAATGGAAAGCGTAAATATCAAATATCAAATCTCAAATTGAGGCCCATAGCAAAGAAATAAAAAAAAAACCATCAAATATAAATGTAAACCCATCAGGACCTCCTAGAAAAGGATATCTAACAGATAAGTAACATCTTATTAGCCCCAAGTGATATATAACATAAACATCAAACTAAGGCCCACAATAAATGTGGGCCTAAACATAGCAAGGCTTCTTGGAAAAGGGTATCAAATTAAACATAGAAGGGTAGGGTAATTCCAGATTGCGGTATACTACAAGGAAAACCGCACAAGGGGACCCCTAACACCGTTCCACAGTGTCAGGGCACCCCAAAAAGGAAGAGGGGAAGGAAAAAGGGAATGGGGAAGGGGAGGGGGGGGGCGGATATCAATCCAAGGTTCCCTATATGGCTCCTGATATAAACTAAAATAGTTGCTTTGTTTAGCTATACACTGCACTATGCCAGCAAATTGTATATCTGCCAACCTAAAGTTACCCATAATCTATTGTCCCAAATAAATAGCTATGATTTTGTTATTGTGTAACAGTTGAAAGCTGTTGAGGTAACTACTAATTATGGATAAGAAAAAGTTATATATGCGCTGGTAATTAAAGTACTATAAAGCTCTAACTGTTAATATAGAAGATCTGCAGTCCTGTTACAAATAAAGTCAGGCCAATTCCATTTTTTGGTAAGAACCTAACTCTAACTATACTAACCCCCTAATAAAGGAAGATTATACTGAGATCCAGCAATTGGGCATGGGCCCTATACCCAACGGCAGTGGAATCCAACAAATTAAAGATTAGATAGGTCCAAACATGAGCTATTCTTTGTCCCTAACATATCCAATCTTATGGACACATAATAGAGTTATCTATAGTTAAGGGGAAGAACCCGAGGCTGCTGACCTAGTAGAGCTATTTAATGTAGCAAGAGATATCATATCAACAGCATATTTTTAACCAATAAAGATTTACACGAATACGGATGCTTATCAAGCAAATTAAAGAAATATCAGGACTGCTATAGTAAAATCTGGCAGTAAAGCTCTAACAAAATAAATGAGTATATGAGTTATATCAAGTCAACTATCCAACAAACTTACATCTTTAAAATAGGAATAAAAAGAATGTGCACAATACCCGCCTTGTGAATTGGCACATGACAGAATCCTCTATGTAACAAGGGAATGCCAGATGTAATAGTAAGGTGGAAAATAGAGTTAGCTTATTGTTACCCAATGTTAGTCAGCCTGGATGATTCACCATTCTATCAGGTTAAGACCAAGGCCCCTATTTATCAAGGTCTGGCGGATCAGGTCCGCCAGACCTCGCTGAATATGACAAGCAATACGCTCGTCATTTTCAGCATTGCACCAGCAGCTCACAAGAGCTGCTGGTGCAACGCCGCCCCCTGCAGACTCGCGGCCAATTGGCCACCAGCAGGGTGGTTTCAATCAACCCGATCGTACTCAATCGGGTTGATTTCCGGCGATGTCTGTCCGCCTGCTCAGAGCTTTATTGATACGCCATGTTACTCCATGGTGAGCCCAATTATATCAGCAAAGGGTCTGTAATCTTTCTTAGGCTGAAAGTTTTCCACTTAGGATCTAGAGTTAGACCTGTCCCAATTTTTCTACACAAATCTTTAGTGAAACGTTTTATATCTATATACAATACACGCTGCCCTATGAGTTATTGCCTACTAAGGAAAGTGTATTTCACATACTGTTAATCCAGCTTTTTGAGGGGTGCTTTAACTGCTGCTATGCTCATGTGCAATGACAAATCTTGCCAATTGTTAGAGAAAATTCTATCTTCCCTAAAACTCCAGTATTACCGTGTTTTATAAGGACCACCTAGAACACTAATTGATCTCCAACACTGAGGAAACCCTTTTTAGTTTCACACACTAGACTTCATACTCTGATGATATATTACTAATTAGGGGACCCTCAGCTTTCTCTGTAATCTGCGCAGAGATCCTGCCCATGAAGTTGTATGGTGTTTGCCTTCTCCATGGAGATTATAACACATTGCCTGTTTTGCAGCTTGATCTCCCCATCTTAGATCTCCAAATCCCGACTTTACTTCTCTTGTCATATTCATGCTATATTGGCATTGTGTTCCTCCCAGAAGGGCGAGATATATATTTATTTGGCTTTTATGCCTCTCTCAGTGCCTAGATATGGGAGCCCCCCCATCTTTTAGTCTAACTAAGGCCAGTTAATTTAGCTACTTTGCCCTCCTTATATCTTTAACTAGCTAGACAATCCTCTAGTTTCTTGTTATCGCTAAATGATTATGCCCTTACAACAGTATCTAATAGAAATCTTGCACATGCTAAGGAAAAGGTCTAGATTGATGATAACCATTAACTCCACTGCTCTGCTCTCAATATCCCCCCTGTTTTAGTCAGTGGGAGGTGCTGTTTCAATATCAAATTCATACCTTATTGTCAAACCATGTACATAAAAAAACTGACAGGTTCTCCTAACTAATCACTCTTTTTAAATGATATTATATTGTTGTTCCAGAGCCTTAGGGCAGGTGAATAGCTCATGACTCCTATTGCATATTATTGTTGTTAATTACCTACTGTTCTTTATATTACTGTGGGTTCAAGAGTGGCCCAATTTATCCTTACTCCTCAGTCATTCCCCTTATAGGTCATTGCTACATTCTGGGATCCAAGAGTGGCCCCCGCTTGTTATTAGGAGACATAATTCTAACGCAAACCTTATTATCTTTTAAGGGGATATCCTAGTATTATCATAATTGAAAACCTGAGGTTTGTTTTGTAAAACCAATATAGCACTGAATGTAAACACTACTGTTTGTATGAACATATTTACTTTGGGAATTTTGACTGCAACTTGTTTTGTTTCATAACCTCAATAAAAAAAATAAAAAAAATTAATAAATAAATAAATATATAAAACATTACTTAAAAATAAAAAAAAAACTAAATTTAAATTAATCTAAGATTACAAAAAATAAAAAAAGTCTAACATTACATAAATAATAAACCAAATAATCAAAAATAAAAAGCCCTCTCAAAATAAAAACACCCCCTAAACTAATGCTAAACTACCAATAGCCCTTAAAAGGGCCTTTTTTTAAAACAGCTCTTTTCCTTAAAAAAATACTAAGTCCCCCCACTCACCAAACCCCCCAAAATAAAAAATAATTAACACTAAAAAAATTCTAATCTACCCATTGCTCCTAAAGGGGCATTTGTATGGGCATTGCATTTTTTACTGCCTTTAAAAGGGCATTCATACCTTTTAAGAGTGCCCAGAAATCCCTAATCTAAAAAAAACAAACCCCCCAAAAATAAAAAAAGATAATCTAATCTCCCAAATAGGTACTCAACGTTCCTGAAGTCCGGTGGAGAAGGTCCTGTTCCAGGTGGTAAAGTCTTCTTCCAATCGGCCGACATCTTCTTCCTAGCGGGGACCTCTTCCTTCTCCATCCAGGACCAAACCGGCGCGGAGCGGAGATAAGCGCGGAGCAGGACAGGCGACTGCAGAGCCATGGTGCGTGGAGGATCCTATTCGTACGATTCCACGATACACTGAATAATGAATTCAAGGTGCGCATTTAAAAATGCCGTCCTTTTAATTCCTATTGGCTGATTTGATTCTTCAAATTCAAATCAGCCAATAGCATGAGAGCTACTGAAATCCTATTGGCTGATTTGAACATTTGGCTTATTGCGTTGTGGGGGGTTGTCGGTTTAGGGGTTAATACTTTTATTATTAGTTCCGAAATTGGTTTGATGGCAGATATAGGGGTTTATTTGATGGCGTGTCAGGTTTATTTTTGGGAGGCGGGTTAGACTGTTACGGGAAATTTTATATATTTTTTTATTTTCTCAGGCGCCGGCAGTTTTTAAAGTGCTGTAAGTCACTGGTGACTCCAGAAATTTGTATTTACGCTCATTTCTGGACATCGCTAGTTTATCCGACTTACATGCGGCGCGGGTTTCAGCAGTTGCGCTGAAGCTTGCGCCGTATATATAATCTAGCCCATGGTTTTTAACAAAGGATACCAAGAGAACAAAGTACATTTGATAATATACTTCACAACACAAAATGAAACTTTCAGCATGAAAAAGTATATTTACCTTAATGTGTGAGGATTCTCCGCTGTCTCCACAGGAACCTTTAATTGCCGTCTGTAGCAGGACTTTCAAGGGACCCATTACACATATGATAGCAATAATTAATCTTCAAAATTTCCTCCACTCTTGTACTGGTTAAGTTTATAAAAATACCATAAAGTGCACAGTGTCTTAGAATCTTTAAAAATATACCCTTTAATCGTACATACATTAAAAATCAGTTCACAGGAAAACTAACCAGGAGCACAGGGTCACTTAGAGTACTAAGACAACTGACGCGTTTCACGCCATATTGGCGCTTTCTCAAAGAAATCGAAAAATGCCCTAATTCTACCTGTAGCTAAATTCAGCATTTGTTTGTCAAACAAATATACATTCAAATAATATGCATATGCATTTTAAACACACACACAGAGAGAGAGAGAGAGAGAGAGAGAGAGAGAGAGAGAGAGAGAGAAAGAGTTCAATTTGTGACATTCAGTGTGTAACATATGATTAAGAAGATAAGGTACCATTATTTTTTTCCGTTTGCCATGGATAATGTATCATAAATATGCCAAGATTTTGAAGAAGATTTGAATCTTAATATTGCAATTTATATAATAATAATGATACTTGGCTATATTTTCTTGGCTGTGTAAGAGAATGGAACATACTGTGTTAGTTGAAGCAACATCAGCTATTGCTTTCAATGACTGAAGGACCCATTCACCAAAGTAATAATGGATAACAAAAATAGAGTTACATCTTATTACATGGCATAAGCATTGCAAATTGTACATGTCTTGAAATACCTTGCAGAATGCTCATACTACAGATATACAGGTATAGAAAGAAATAGAACATTTTGCTACTTGCCAGTAAATGCTTTCAGAGGCAGATTAATACAAACTGGCATCAGTTCATACACAAGCAATGTAAAGCCTTGAATCCCCATACGTGATTAGCTTTTAAAACACTCTCTACATTGGAAACTCATTAATGCCTTTCTACAAGATTACAATAAACTTGTCATTTTGTTTTCTACGTGTATTTTTAAATATGTCATTTTATTATATTATTGTGTCTGGACAAAATAGACTGGCCATCAACATTAACAATAAATTGCTATATTGAATTTTACTTCTAAAAAGAGCTCAAGCTCTCCCATTTTATCATGCATTTAAAATAGGGCGATTTAAACATTTTAAAAGGCAAATATAAAATATTATCTTAGCTTTACTAGCCCAAAAAAAATCAGGGGCCCCATTACATATGCTTTTGCGGTTGACGTAGATTTTACACGATTTTGGTATTACATATACGGCGTAGCATACAAGTTACGCGCGTATATTTCACCCGTCGCCCGCAATTTTTACGCCCATAAGCTAACATGGGACTGTGTCACAAATCGGTATCCAATATTCAGTGCAAGGACTTACGTGGCGAAAATGGAGAAATCTTACTCCATTTTCACCTCGCCATACTAAGGCAGCCGCAGCAGGCCTTGCACTGAGTATGGGAGCACCGTAACTCCCGAAACTGCCTGCAAAAATAAACTAACACCTAACACATGCGCAATATCTATATACTTGTCAACTGTCAACCCCCACCGCAATAACTAATAAATGGCCAGATTACAAGTTTTGCGTTATGAACGGCTTGGTACTAACTTGCAAGTTATTTCCACCGCTCACCTCCCTATAGCGCTGCTATTACAGGTTTGCAAAAACCCAGCGTTAGCAGGCAATATGGCAGCATTGAGCTCCATACCGCACCCAAATACCAGCGCTGCTTTGAGCTGGTATTACATGCTCGTGCACGATTTCCCCATAGACATCAATGGGGAGAGCCGGCTAAAAAGAAGCCTAACACCTACAATAAAGGAGTTTAAAGATCTGTAACTCAGCCCCATTGATTGCTATGGGGAAAGAAAAGTTATGTTTACACCTAACACCCTAACATAAACCCTGAGTCTAAACACCTCTAATCTGCCGCCCCCAACATCGCCGACACCTACATTACACTTATTAACCCCTAATATGCAGCCCCCAATGTCGCCGCCACCTACATTACACTTATTAACCCCTTATCTGCCGCCCTCGACATCGCCGCCACATGCCTACACTTATTAACCCCTAATCTGCCACCCCCAACATCGCCGCCACTATACTAAAGTTGTTAACCCCTAAACATAACCCTAAGTCGAACCCTAACGTAACCCTAACACCACTAACTTTAATATAATTAAAATAAATCTAAATAAAAATGTCAATTAATACCGAAATAATTCCTATTTAAAACTAAATACTTACCTATAAAATAAAACCTAAGCTAGCTACAATATAACTAATAGTTACATTGTATCTATCTTAGGTTTTATTTTTATTTCACAGGTAAGTTTGTATTTATTTTAGGTAGACTAGTTAGTAAATAGCTATTAACTATTTACTAACTACATAGTTAAAATGGCTTTTATTGAGGACTTCTGCCCGCTTGGATGAAGACTTCTCCTGGCTTCATTGAGGATGGATGTCCGGTCTTCAAAAACTGTAAGTGGATCTTCGGGGGTTAGTGTTAGGTTTTTTTAAGGGTTTATTGGGTGGGTTTTATTTTTAGCTTAGGGTTTGGGCTGAACAGAGCTAAATGCCCTTTCAAGGGCAAAGCCCATCCAAATGCGCTTTTCAAGGTAATGGGGAGCCAATAGAATTTCAGTAGCTCTCATCCTATTGGCTGATTTGAATATGCAATAGGATTTGAGTTGCTCTCATCCTATAAGCTGATTTGAATTTGAAGAAGCAAATGAGCCAATAGGAATTCAAGGGACGCCATTTTAATTGGGTCCCTTGAATTCACTATCCAGTGTACGGCGGTGATCGTACACGCTCCATGACTCTGCGGTCGCCAGGCTTCAGTTCCAGGGTGTCTGGTCTTCAGTTCCAGGGTCGCCGGTCTTCAGCCCCGCTGTCTTCAGCTCCGCCCTCTGCTCCACGCCAGATGTTTCTGGAAGAAGAAAGAAGAGGCCGCCGCTTGGAAGAAGACTTCACCGCATGGGACAGGACCTTCTCCGCCGGACTTCAGGAATGGTGAGTACCAACCTGGGTTTTATTTTACATTTTTCTTTTTTTTTTTTTTTTTTTAGATTAGGGTGGGCATTTTGTAAAAGAGCTAAATGCCCAACAAATGTCCTTTTCAGGGCAATGGGCAGTTTATTTTTTTAAGTGTAAGGTTTTTTATTTTAGGGGGTTTGATGGGTGGGGATTTTTACTGTTAGGTGGGACTTTGTGTATTTTGAATGTAAAAGAGCTGTTTATCTTGGGGCAATGCCCTGCAAAAAGCCCCTTTAAGGGCTACTGGTAGTTTATTCTTAGAGTAGGGGGTGTTTTTATTTGGGCGGGGCTTTTTTATTTTCATGGGGATTAGGTATAATTTTTTTAAATTTGATAATTTTGTTTTTTATTTTCTGTAATCTTAGATATATTTTTATTTTCTGTAATTGTAGCTTAAAGAGACAGTCTACACCAGAATTTAAATTTTGACTAGACTGTCCCTTTAATTTATACTTAGTTTATTTTTTATTTTTAAAGTAGTGTTAGTTTTTTTTTTAAATAGTTAGTAACTTTAGTATTTTGTAATTTAGGTAATTTGGGTTCATTTAGGAGGTGTTAGGTTAGGGGATGTTAGGTTAGGGGGCTTAGTAATTTAATTATTTATTTGCATTGTGGGATTTGGCGGTTTAGGGGTTAATACTTTGATAGATAATTTGCGATGTTGGGGTTGGCAGATTTAGGGGTTAATAGTTTAGTTATTACTTGCGGTGTGGGTTTGATGGCGGATATAGGGGTTAATAGTTTAAATAGGCATATTGCGTTGTGGGGGGGATTGTCGGTTTAGGGGTTAATACTTGTATTAGTTCCGATGTGGGTTTGATGGCGGATATAGGAGTTTTACGTGTCTGGCTTTTTTTTGGGAGGCGTGTTAGAATGTTACGTGAGATTTGATATTTTTTTTTACTTTTCTTAGGTGCCGGCCGTTTCAAAAGTGTCGTAAGTCACTGGCGACTCCAGAAATTTGTATTTACGCTCATTTCTAGACGTTTATCTGACTTACGACACTTTATGAACTGCCGATGCCGTATATGTAATAACCCGATGTGCAAGGTGAAATTACGGGCAGTTATGATTCCTGAATACTGGTCAGTATCATCAGTGTGTTTTCCCATTAAAATCCAAAAATGATTCTGACATTAACACCATCAAGAATGGAAATTTTACTTTCTAATTTACTCCTATTATCAATTTGTCTTCGTTCTCTTGCTATCTTTATTTGAAAAAGAAAGCAACTAAGCTTTTTTTTTTTTGGTTCAGAACTCTGGACAGCACTTTTTAATTGGTGGATGAATTTATCCACCAATCAGCAAGAACAACCCAGGTTGTTCACCAAAAATGGGCCGGCATCTAAACTTACATTCTTGCATTTCAAATAAATATACAAAGAGAATGAAGAAAATTTGATAATAGGAGTAAATTAGAAAGGTGCCTAAAATTGCATGCTCTATCTGAATCACAAAAAAAAAAATTGGGTTCAGTGTCCCTTTAATTAACTTTTTTAAAGGTATCCACTAGTGCAGCTAGGTGCAACATTAATAACATACAAAATGGTGATTTGGGGAGTTTAGCGATAAGATTACAGGATTAAGGGCGTGGGGCGTGTGCAAGTAACCTGCTATGGTCCAAAACCATATAGATATGTAAGCTTGTATTGTAAGAGATATGAACTAGGGTTATTATCGTATTGGTATAATGGGCATGTGTATTTGTTAGGTTATGACTCATTTTTATTAGTATAAAAATGATTATTATAACTTTTTAACTTCAGTTGAATGAGCAGGTAAAGTCTTTATGGTGATATTCCGTCCTTATGGTGATATTGCGTCTTTATGGTGATATTGCGTCCTTATGGGGATATTGCGTCCTTATGGTGATATTGCGTCTTTATGGTGATATTGTTTCCTAACATTATCCAATATGCAGAAGGCAAATCAGTGTGAAATTTGATAAATGAAAAATAGTCCTGTAAATGTGTTATTAACCCCTTAATGACAACTGACGTACCAGGTACGTCCTGCAAAAACTAGCAGTTAGTGACAATGGACGTACCTGGTACGTCAGTTGTTTAAGAGAGTGCTGGAAGCGATCACAATCGCTTCCAGCAGCTCTCAGGGTATTGCAGTGATGCCTCGATATGGAGGCATCCTGCAATACCTTTTAACAAGCCTCCGATGCAGAGAGAGCCACTCTGTGGCACTCTCTGCACCGGTAACAATGGTGCTGTGTTCCGGGGGGAAGGGAAGCAAGGAGGCGGCAGCGCATATTAGCCACTGACACCAATGAAAAAAAAAAAAAGTTCAAAACATTAACATTAACATTAAAAAATATATATATAAAAGGATCTGGGGGGGGGGGTTGGGGGTATTGAGGGGGGGCTGCTACACTACAGAAAAGTTTATAAATATGTTTGGGGGCAAAAGTTTATAAATATTTTTGGGGGCAAATTGGGTACTGGCAGACAGCTGCCAGTACCCAAGATGGCGGCAATTAAGTAGCAGGGAGGGTTATAGAGCTGTTTGGTGGGGGATCAGGGAGGTTGGGGGCTAAGGCAGGGCTCCATTACAGCAGGATACATTTTTCTAAAAAATAAAATAAAAAAAACTCCTTTTATTTAGTACTGGCAGACTTTCTGCCAGTACTTAAGATGGCGGGGACAATTGTGGGGTGGGGGAGGGAAGAGAGCTGTTTGGGAGGGATCAGGGGTGGGATGTGTCAGGTGGGAGGCTGATCTCTACACTAAAGCTAAAATTAACCCTGCCAGCGCCCTACAAGCTACCTAATTAACTCCTTCACTGCTGGGCATAATTCACGTGTTGTGCGCAGCAGCATTTAGCGGCTTTCTAATTAACAAAAAGCAACTCCAAAGCCATATAGGTCTGCTATTTCTGAACAAAGGGGATCCCAGAGAAGCTTTTACAACCATTTCTGCCATAATTGCACAAACTGTTTGTAAATAATTTCAGTGAGAAACCTAAAATTGTGAAAAATTTAAAGGTTTTTTTTATTTGCTCGCATTTGGCGGTGAAATGGTGGCATGAAATATACCAAAATTGGCCTAGATCAATACTTGGAGTTGTCTACTACACTAAACTAAAGCTAAAATTAACCCTACAAGCTCCCTACATGCACCCTAATTAACCCCTTCACTGCTGGGCATAAAACACGTGTGGTGCGCAGCGGCATTTAGCGGCCTTCTAATTACCAAAAAGCAACCCCAAAGCCATATAAGTCTGCTATTTCTGAACAAAGGCGATCCCAGAGAAGCATTTACAACCATTTGTGCCATAATTGCAGTAGCTGTTTGTAAATAATTTCAGTGGGAAACCTAAAGTTTGTGACAAAATGTGTGAAAAAGTGAACATTTTTTTTTAATTTGATCGCATTCGGCGGTGAAACCGTGGCATGAAATATACCAAAATGGGCCTAGATCAATACTTTGGGATGTCTTCTAAAAAAAAATATGTACATGTCAATGGATATTCAGGTATTCCTGACAGATATCAGTGTTCCAATGTAACTAGCGCTAATTTTGAAAAAAAAGTGGTTTAGAAATGGCAAAGTGCTACTTGTATTTATTGCCCTATAACTTACAAAAAAGCAAAGAACATGTAAACATTGGGTATTTCTAAACTCAGGACAAAATTTAGAAAATATTTAGCATGGGTGTTTTTTAGTGGTTGTAGATATAATGAAAATAATGGTATATTTAGAAAGTCCATTTAATGGCGAGAAAAACGGTATATAATATGTGTGGGTACAGTAAATGAGTAAGAGGAAAATTACAGCTGAACACAAACACCACAGAAATGTAAAAATAGCCATTGTCATTAAGGGTAAGAAAATTGAAAAATGTTCCGGTCATTAAGGGGTTAATGGGACATTCTGGTCAAAATATAAATGCACCTAGATGAATTACATCTTTGAATAGAAACATATTTGCAATATACTTGTATTAGCAAAAATGCTTCTAGTAAGAGTTATCACTATTTTAGTATTAACATTATTCTCTGCATGTGCATGTGAAGCATAGCTAGATATTCTCAGTGCACCAGCATGTTAAGAGCACCAGTGGGGTTTGCATCATGTCAGCAATTAACAAATTGAGACATTTCTAGATAATACAAGCACCTTAAGATCTCTGAGCAAGTTCTGTATTTAAAATGTGCACAGTGCATACTTAAATACACTCTTGAAACGGCTATGGCCTCGCTTCCATTGAGTCGTTAAAAATGGAGCCGTAAGCTACCGAAGCAGCCGACAGCTAAAAGTAATTTACGGCTGCATTTTAGTACCAGGTTTCCATTGAAAAGATTAGCGTGTTGCGCGCAGTCGCTCTTTTCGTGTAGCTGTAAGTTAACGTTGTGTTAACGCTTCCATCTGACGTCGGATTTCTTGAAAATCAATTAGTTGCTAAGGTAACCCGACCTTACGCTATAGAATTTACGTTTAACGTCCGTGCTTCTTACCTGTGATCGCCTCTCAAGAAAAATAAAAAAACACTTATCCATATTTTTAATAATCAAATACTATTTTCTAATATAATTATATTTAACACTTCATAAATATAAGTAATATTTCTTGCTGCCCTAGGCATAGGTCTAGTTTGCATTCTGTAGATATGTTCTTGCATATATTATTATATTTAAATATATACTGATATTTCTATTAGAATATAAGTTCAACTATTTCTATACATGAGACAACAATAAATATTACTTATAACAATTTATTTCTACATTAAAACACTTGCATTATTTGCAAGTTTTATAATTTCAATAGAAAATAGGTCTCAAAAAGCACAATTTTCCTCTTTTACACCTAGTTGAGCTGGGGGTAATATTTCTCAATGTATCGACAGCCTCCGACAATGTATTAACGGTTAGCGCTTTCATTGGAAACCTGGTATAATTTATCGATTAACGGCTTCTATTACTTTCTATGGGACGCGAAGATCTTTTCGGCAGCCGAAGTCCGGCTGCCGATATCGAGGTATAACGCGCCATTGGAAACAGTCGATAAACGATATTGCTTCCGACAGCATATTTATCGGTTTGCGAGTGCACGCAAACTGAATTACGACTCAATGGAAGCGAGGCCTATGTCTTTTATTAGAAGCATTTTTGCCAATACATGTATATTACAAAAATGCTTCTATTCAAACCTTTAATGCATCCATGCGGATTCCAATTTTGGCTGGAATATCCCTTTAAGTATTGAGAATTAGTATTGTGCTCAGTAAAACAGGACAGGGTACTTTTTTCTTATTATTAATGTGATCTTAATGATTGATTTTCCATTCTGGAGTGTTTTAAATGGTTTACCAATAGCTCCTTTGCCCTTATTTTGTAATTTGAAGCAGCTGGTTTTGCCTGATCTATTCCCACCTATAGTAAAAGTTTTAGAAGATAAGTTCTGGGCTTAGAAACTTTAGGTAAACAAAAAGGTTTAAAAGAAAACTCACTTCCAAAGGGTGGGTTGGGGAGAGAGGTACCGAAATGTAAATTTTGCATGCAGCTTTTAATTTGATAGGGCTATAGTTTCAATTAGCAGGAGCAATTCCCCTTACATTTTAAACTCTGCAGCTTGGAAAACATTAAGAGGCCCATTTATCAAGCTCCTACAATCGGGTTGATTGACACCTAACTGCTGGCGGTGGATTCTGTGAGCTGTTGGTGCAATGCTGAATATGGAGAGCGTATTGCTCTCCGCGTTCAGCGAGGTCTTGCGGACCTGATCCTCACTGTCGGATCAGGTCCGCAAGACCTTTTATAATTCGGCCTCTAAGTGTCCACCAATTTTAGAGTACATTGTCCCTTTAAGAATAGGATATTTTTTCTCCCAACTAATAATAATAAAAAAAATGCTGCCAATAAATAATGAACATAGTTGCTTTTGATCAAAGAAAGACCAGAAAAGGTTAATTTGCAGCCCTAAACATTTGGATAATTATAATATCCAAGGTGTATAATAGGACATAAAACCCAAAGTTCTACTTTCATGATTCAGATAGAGCATACAAATTTAAACAACTTTCCAATTTACTTCTATTATAAAATTGTCTTTGTTTTTTATTAGCCTTTGTTGAAAAGAAGGGATGTAAGTTGAGGAGCGTGCACGTGTCTGCAGCACTATATGGCAGCAGTTTTGTTATAATGTTATTCATTAACAAGAGCACTAGATGGCATCACTATTTCCTGTCATGTAGTGCACCAGACATGTACACACCTACCTAGGTATCTCTTCAACAAATAATAACATGAGAATGAAACACATTTGATAACAGAAGTAAATTGGATACAATTTTTTAAAACTGAATTCTCTATCTGAATAATGAAAGAAAAAGTTTGGGTTTCATGTCCATTTAAACCTACAATTCAAGCACTGCAGCTGATCAGTAACCATGTTTACTAACTTGCTCTCACCCATCAGCTGATTATTTCGCCTGTGCTCTAGTTAAAGGGCCAGTAACCCCACCAAATAATGTTATATAATTCTGCACACAGTGGAGCATTATATAACATTAGCCTAGCGCCAGGTTTCTAAAGAAGAGTATTGCAAAGATATTTACCTCCAAAAATCTATTTTTCATAATGCCTCTCCTGGCTCTACTGAGCGGGTCTGTTTTTTACCTAAATGCATCGGGCACACTGTCTAGTCACAGCACGCCCAATCGTGCCATTAAACTGAATATAGCTTGCTCCCGCTCTGGACTGGTAGCGGGAGCAAGCTACATTCAGTTTAATGGTGCGATTGGCGTGCTTTGACTAGACAGCGTGCCCAATGCGCTTAGGTTAAAAACAGACCTGCTCAAAAGTGTTCGACCGGCTGGACTGGAACTTCCTGAGGCAATGTCTAGTGGCCTTTGGCTTCGGCCCTGTCATGATCCAAAGAATATTTAGCTTATATTCCTGTCCCACGGCAAAGGTCCGCACAAACGGGACTTTGTCTGATAGTTTTAACATGCAAAATGGCACGAGACAGGGGTGCCCCCTGTCTCCTCTGCTATTTGCCATTTCAATCGAAGTACTTGCGTCACACATTAGGAACAACCCCAATATCTCTGGTATAGAATTAGGTCCAAATACATACAAACTCACCCTTTATGCCGATGATGTCCTTACCCTGCTCACTCATCTGCATGGGTCTCTGCCACTCCTGCTAGAGGAATTTGATAGGTTTGGTAGTCATTCAAACTTCCTGATCAACACACAAAAGTCGGAAATTCTTAACCTCAATATGCGAAGAGGAGACTTTGACGCCCTTAGGACACATTGTCAGTATAGACTCCTACACGGCAAAATTAAATATTTAGGAATACACATAGCCCCATCTATCAATAAAATATTTAAATACAACTATCTGCCTATCCTGCACAAGATTAGGAAGGATTTTGACTCCTGGCAAATTCGACCCCTCTCCTGATGGGGCAGGATCCAGTCGGTTAAGATGACTACCCTCCCTCAGATACTATACATCCTTCAAGCTGCCCCAGTACACTTACCGGTTACATACCTGAATCAAATTCAAGCACTAATAAATTCATTCATATGGGGGAATATTAAACCTCGGATTAGTAAGAGAGTCCTTGTAAAACCACTGGGGGGGGTGGACTGGGAGTTCCCTTGATCTCTCAATATTATAGCGCAGTAACACTACAGAGAGTGTGGGAATGGCATGACCGTTCCTCCACCAAGGCTTGGGCCTCCATTGACTCCTTTCTATTGGGAACACCTACCATAGGCCCACTTTGTTGGATTTCACACAAATACAGACCTGCCTACGCTAGGTCCTCATTGTTATACTCCCACATTTTCCGGACGTGGGACTCAGTTAGGACCAAAGTAAAGGGAATATCCTCGTTCACCTCTCCTATGTCCCCAATACCGATAAACGCAGAATTTAGCGGAGGGATAGTCCCACAGGTGCCAGGCCATATAGGCACAACTCAAACAATTCCATTCACATGCCTGACTGATAGAGGGGCCCTAAAATTGAGAACACAACTATTAGACACTGCAGGAGGGGCCTTCTCTCATTGGCTTAAACACACGCAACTGACACACTTACTGAGCTCTTCACCCCACAAGCAAGACCTCCTAAGAGAAATGACATGTTTCGAACGTTTCTGCTATGAAGGAACGGTCCCTAAGGGGTCTTTGTCGATGGTTAAAAAAACTGATGGACATGTCCCTTACTCTACCACCCTCATCATATGACTCACACTGGCAGACTGAGCTAGACCTCCCTATTTCCAAAGAACAGTGCGAAAACATATTCTACCACTCCTCCAAGTCCTCATCATCTCCCAGGATACTGGAGATGATTCACAAAATTCTATACCGGTGGTATCTAACCCCAGATAGGCTTAAGCATATATATCCTAGCACCAATGTGACCTGCTGGAGGGGTTGCGGGTCTCCTGGCACGATGGCCCACATTTGGAGGAATACTCTTGTTTTAAGAATGGCTGTATGCCCCTATTTCATAATATCCAGTTTTACTGGCAAACACTATTATATGCTCCTATAAGACCACCCTAGACAGATAAACAACATGAACATTAGCTAATCTAATCTGCCCACCTGGGCTGACCCCCCCCCCCTTGCCTTTACAATAATTGGAATGAACATTAATCAAGTTCTGTGTTTGAATTTTGCAAAACTTATGATGGTTTTTCATAATAGTGTAGTTTGATTACCCACATGATCGGCAAGTACATTTTGAATACAGTTGGACATTTAAGTGAATGGCTTAGGTAATGGGCAAAAGACTTATCCATTCCCTGGAAAAAGATGTATATGTGTCTGCCCTTTATCTCCTCTTTTCTCCTCCTATTTGTAACATTTGACTATGTGTGGTATGATATTCTGTACTGTGCTTATTCTATTCAATAAAATTTTATTAAAAAAAAAAAAAAACAGACCTGCTCAGTAGAGCCAGGAGAGGCATTCTGGAAAATAGAATTTTGTAGGTAAATATCTTTTCAATATTAGAAAGGATAAAGTATGAAGCAATGTTAGCACTTCCCTTCAGGTGCTCGCTGCCAGCCCCGGTTCTCCCAAACCGTGTATAGAGACAGAAAGTGTTGAAAGTGGCGGCGCTGTGTCACCTCCAGGGAACCAAGCTGCCCACGTCCTCTGAGTCAACCTTGTTGCTTTCACCTCCAAATTAAAATAGCTCACAATAGTGTAGCAGATTTCAGACAATGTGGTAGGCGCACAAACTGATTATACTCACGAGATTGCAGTTAAAATAATCCTTTTATTAAAATCATCACAAAAGTGTCTTCAAGTGCAGCTCCACACGTTTTGGCTAAAAGAAGCCTTTATCAAGAGCATAAAGTTAAAACAATTTCTGGAACAAATGGTTATAGCCTGGCAATATTCACAAACAAATGTAAAAGTCTCAAAACCGTGCCTGCCTTCTTCAAGAACCACAAATGTAATATACCTGCTGACCTGTGGCTGTGGGGTACAATATTTAGGCCAAACATCTAGATTCCTCAAGACCAGGATTTTAGAACAGTTCAACAAAATAGAGAAAAAGAAATTAGATCATGGTGTTCCTATACACTGCAACTGTTGTATTAAATTTAATACTAACATTAAATGGGTAGGGATCGAGAAAGTCAAACAGTCATGGAGAGGAAGGAGAGGAGGGAGCTTAGAATCCCTTCTGTTGAAAAGCGAAATGTGGTGGATATTTAATATAAAGACCTATGGTGAATGGGGGTTAAATAAGGAAAATAACGTAGCAGCTTTCTTATAAAGAAGCACCTTCCTTATAAAGGGAGATGTAGACTACCAATGCCCTTTAAGATTACTATGTTTCTATGAAAGATGTGTTTTTAACTACTGAGGTTGTCTTAGTTCTTCTCCTTAGTAACCAGTTAATAGCTTTTGAGAATGTATTTCTTTTTTTATTGGTTTGTTGGTGGAGATTGAAGAAAAATAGTTCTAAGTAAATGAAGATTATTCAGCACCTCCAGTAGAGACCAAAAAAAAACAATAATGGAAAAAGCAGTACGGCTCTGATGAAGTGCCCAATAGGGCATGAAACGCGTCAGCGGTAGTCAGGTCTGTGTACTGTGCCTTTGTCTTTTTACTCACGGAATTTAATAAAGGTGAAATTTTAAACGTATATCAACAGCCTTACTGCTTTTTCCATTATTGGGTTTTTTTGGTCTCTACTGGAGGTGCTGAATACTCTTCATTTACTTATTGCTTTAATCGAGAGCTTGGCAGGGGAGCCCTTCTCAACACCTGAGAGACTAGCCGGGATGCCGTTTTGAATTTTGGCAGCGTCTGAATCTGCTGCAACTGATTCTACACTAAGAGAGTAAACATAATAATTCCGTTTTCCTGGATCTCATCTATCATTGGACATCAATCTCAGAACAGAGTGAGTTTGATTTATATTTCTACACTTGCTGGAATTATCTGGCTTATTTCTATCTATACTTAAAGATGAGCCTTCCGAATGTAAGGGGTTAACGGATTATCTAACAAGCTGCAACAGTTCTACACAGGTTTACTATAATTGTTTCTAAACTGGATAAAGTGATATTTGTTTCAGTCAGTACTAACTAACATATTGTGCTGGCTTTCAACATTGCTCTTTGCTATTTATCCATATATTGAAATACACAGTCCAAGCTGTTTGTGCAAGTTTCAGAAAAATATTTCTATACAGGTTTTGAAAATGATTCTATATGTTTAAGAACATGTAATATCCTCTCCTGTTTTCCCTAATGAACAGCATTTATTATTCTGCTTGTGATAATGATAAGCTTTACTATAGATTATAATATCATACATTAAGGATTTTTATAGCAGCCTTTTAGTGAACATTTGTTGTTTTGACTTTACTGGTTTTTCTTATATATATATATATATATATGTAAATATAAAAGAGAAAACAATCATATACAGAATTCAGCGCAACAATTACCATATATAAGTTATTGTTCTATTATAAGGCGTAATAGTGCTAACAAAGTCTTAGTATAAAAATACTTTTCGTTGAAACGAAAAGCCTACAGAGTCTTTTCTGTTTCCAATCTTAGTGTGGAATATGATCTACAGCATTCACTATAGTAGATGTCTCCTTACCAGATTTAACCTCAATCATATGAGGTAATGAATGGTCACGAAAAGGTAAATTCAGGTGATTCTGGAGCGGCGGTGGTGTGTTGTCTGTGACTGTTTTCCACAGTAGAGTGTTGGTACTTTATTCTTGTACGTGCCACTTGCTGAATGGAAACTTCCAATAGCTCTTTTTCTTATATTGAAGAACTTGTCTGTGGTCTCTCAGGAGTATGGTGTTATCCCAGTTCTCAGACTTCACATCTAGCCGGTTTTCCCACAGGGGGTACACGGTGTAACCAGGCGGGAGAGACGCCAGCTGTATAGCGGGAAAACCAGCTAGATGTGAAGTCTGAGAACTGGGATTACACCATACTCCTGAGAGACCACAGACAAGTTCTTCAATATAAGAAAAAGAGCTATTGGAAGTTTCCATTCAGCAAGTGGCACGTACAAGAATAAAGTACCAACACTCTACTGTGGAAAACAGTCAGAGACAACACACCACCGCCGCTCCAGAATCACCTGAATTTACCTTTTCGTGACCATTCATTACCTCATATGATTGAGGGTAAATCTGGTAAGGAGACATCTACTATAGTGAATGCTGTAGATCATATTCCACACTAAGATTGGAAACAGAAAAGACTCTGTAGGCTTTTCGTTTCAACGAAAAGTATTTTTATACTAAGACTTTGTTAGCACTATTACGCCTTATAATAGAACAATAACTTATATATGGTAATTGTTGCGCTGAATTCTGTATATGATTGTTTTCTCTTTTATATTTACATTTCTATAAGTGACAAGGGTACACTTTAATCATTTCAAGCTGCACTACCATTTGAAAAATCACGTAGTTTCATTATACTACTCTCTTTAACAGTTTCGGTCCACTTACCACATTAGGTTTAATTTAGCGCTGGTAACTCCTCTTGCCCTATTCCATATATATATATATATATATATATATATATATATATATATATATATATATATATATATATATATATATATATATACTTATATGGTATGGTATTGCTATTTGTCGTGCTTTGACCTTGTTTATCAAGTGAATTACATTTTTGTATTGTTTATGTTGCACCTCTAACTTTTGACAGATGTTTATTTTTGTAGATTGGTCGCTATCTTTATAGTGATTTTAACATTTAATCTTGATGTTAACAGAGATCGCAATAATAATATGTTTATTAGTGCCATAACTTTTGCCTTGTACCAATAGCTAATATGGTTCATTATCATTTGTATGGTTTGATTTATGCTGCACAAATGAATGTTTAATAACACATATGTTTCCAAGCACAGATTTTTTTTTTTATACAGATTATTTAGTGAGATATTATCAATGTAAAAAGATTATCAACACAAATATACTATAGGTCTGTTGATCTCAGAATGGAAGCTTTTTATGTGGGGAAGTGTAACCATATAAATTTATTTAAGGCATCTGGCATACTGAACTTCATTGCTATATTTCTACACTTCCTGACAGAAAAAGATAGGAATTGGATACAGCCCTGATGTAAGCTGAATTCAACACTCCTGTGGATGGGTGTGTCTTTAAGAAGGCAGGCAGGGTTTTGAGACTATAAATTTGTTTGTGAATATTACTAGGCTATAACAATATGTTCCAGAAATTGTTTTAACTTTATGCTCTTGATAAGGTCTTCTTTAAGCCGAAACGCGTTGAGCTTTATTTTAAATAAAAGCTGAAGCTGCACCTAAAGACACTTTTGTGATGATTTTAATAAAAGGCTTATTTTAACTGCGATCTCGTGAGTATACCCACTTTGTGTGCCTACCGCATTGTCTGAAATCTGCTACACTATTGTGGGCTTTTTTTATTTTGGAGATGAAAGCAACAAGGTTAACTCAGAGGATGTGGGCTGCTTGGTTCCCTGGAGGTGACACAGCGCCGCCACTTTCAACACTTTCAAATATCTTTGAAATACTCTGCTTTAGAAACCTGGCGCTAGTCTAATGTTATATAATTCTGCCCTTCTGCATTTGGTGGGGTTACTGGCCCTTTAAGATATAATTAAAAGCTGACCTGTTAGAGGTACTTGAGGACTGGAGTTGAGAAGCACTGGCTTACAGAACCTGAGGGGACTTCCTTTGTAAGGGTTAAATATATAGATATCTAAGGTCAGTAATTCAAAAACTGTTCACTCTAACAAACTATAACATCTCATTTTTGCATTTTGCATTAAATTTATATAAATACACAAGACGGGCGTTTACCCGTCATGGACACTTACCTGGTCCCTGCAGACGTTGATTCATTAAATTTTGTTTTCTTGGATCCCTGTATTGTGCAAGGATTGGCTGCACAATGTTTGAATCAGTTCTCTGTTCATGCGGATTTACACAAGGAGATGATCATGAATAGGGATGCAAAGAACACACAGAAAGAACAGCACAAAAATACAATATAATAAACACACAAATATAAATGCAAGATTCAAACAGACATGCACTAAGGTGCCCCGATTATCACAGAGACTCAGCTAGCATTAAGAGCCCAAGGGTGCAGCTTATACCAATAACGATCAGCATTGCTTTTCAGTCTTTGCTTGGACATTCTTGTGTTTAGCACCTGTATCCTAACTATCTTCTTAACCCTTTGTTTGCTGGATTAAACTGCTTTCTCAACACTGAACTTGGCATTTTATACTGGACTTGTGTTTGCCTAACCTTTTGTTTGCTGCCAGGATTGAACTGCTTTCTCAATATTGAGCTTGGCCTTTTATACTTGACTTGTATTTGCTTAACCATTTTTTTGCTGCCTTTATTGAACTTCCTTCTCAATGCTGACCTTGGCCTGTTATACTGGACCTCCAAGCCCAATTGAACCATTAAATGCCATGTCCCAGCAGCTGAAGAGATGCAAAATCGACAGACCCTTTGCATCAGAAAGAGAAAAATCTCTGCTTTGCTGCCTGTAGCCATAAGTATTTGACCATCCAGCTGCGGCTATGGCTACTCCAGAGCCGAATATTCCACTGCCTGATTCTCTGAGTATAGCAGCAAAATCCCACCCTTCCCCTGAATATTCATTGGCTGCACTATTTGGTTTTCGTTTAGTTTAAAATGAAACAAATACTAGATATTTGTTAAACATTTACATTTGTTTTTATTAAATTAATGTCAATTTTTAAAAGCTACAGGTAAAAAAAGTTCACCAGTAGTTTTATACTTACCTTTGCGCACTGACGAGTGTGCTAACCTGCTCCTCTTCTTCACAAAACCCCAGCCCCACTAATAGGAGGCTTAGTACAGCCAGCTCCAAGGGCCTGCACCAAAGGACCTTCTTCTTTTGTGCAGGCCCTGGGAGTCACTGAGCTAAGCCTCCTCTTAGCGTGGCCAAGGATCTGTGAAAAAGAGAACTGGGTTAGTGCAGCTCTAGTGTGCAAAAGTTGAGTATTAACTCCTTAAAAGTAATTTAAAGAAGAAAAATGAATGCTGACACATTTTGTCAGTATTTCTTTCATTATCTTTAAAATTTGTTGGTGCATTCATTCAGATATCCGATTTTCATTACAATTTTGCATTCATAATGAAACAAATGCTTATCTCTACTATCTGAGATGAGTTGGCAAGATTGAAACTATGCACTACCTGGAGAGTATAATATCCTTAGTAATATGGATTGACTGCAGGCTGTGGGAAAGGACAAAGGGTAAGGATTAGTGGAGTATAAAAGAGAGACAACAATGTCTTCTTCTACTCCAGAACCTGATCAACCCATGCAAATTGCGTTCACACGAGTGCCCCTTACTCCATCTGAGAAAAATAGGAGACGTTCCCTGTATCTCTGCGTATATTGTGGAAAACCTGGTCACTTACTCAGTACAGCCTAACACCTCCCATTTACCTATATCTGTTTCTCTACAGAGGGCAGGAAAAAATCCTGAGCCAAGAGCCAGGTCATTGATTAAGACTATGGGGTCAATTTATGAAGCAGTGAATGCTGCTTCCGACCCACTGGGCTTCAGTTCCGCCTGAAGCAGAAGTTAAGAAGTAGTGGTCCTAAGACAGCTGCTCCTTAACTCGTCCGCCACCCAGGGCCGGATTTACCATTAGGCAGAGTAGGCATGTGCCTACAGGCACCTTCCATTGAGGGGCGCCTGTCTCTCTGCTCCATGTGCATTTTCTGCACACCTCTGCGGCTCTGCCCTCACTCACCATAGTAGATAATAACTTTGCCCTAAACAAAGATGGCCACCACACTGGCCGGTCTGGTCCGTTTCTCTAGTGAGTGCAGACAGAGCGGCCTGTGAGTAAGTGTGTGGGGGTTGGTTCTTTTATGGGGAGTAACAGTAAGTGACTATTTGTGTGCTATTACAGAGTGCACGGTGGGCATGTATCAGCTGCAGCAGCAGCGGCTGTCAAAATCAAAATGACAGATTGTACAGTCAGAGGGCAGTCTTTTATATAAAATACCATAGGTATGAATATTATTGCTAAAATGCAAAATGACAGGGCTGTTCCACAGAAACACACTTTAAAAAAAACAACTGACCCTTGGCTGATTGTGCACATCGCAGGCTTGGTCAGCAAAGTTTCTAAATGAATCCCCAGTCTAGACAACCTGTACTTTTCTTTTTATAAATTATATTTAAAAAAATTACTGTTCTGACTGGAATCTCATCATACTGGTCAAATACTTTCTGGAGTGTTTTGATATAGACCATGCACTGCCTTTTATGTGGCAAAATTGGCAGCAGCTTTAAAAAAATAAATCATAATTCTATAAAGTTTTAGGCTGTATCTATAGAGTCATACATGTGAACCCGGGAGCGCGTTGGAGGGTGCTTTAGATTTTGGTACCTACAGGCACCTGGGCTGTAAATCCGGCCCTGCCGCCACCTCTGAGTTTGCAGACAGCAATCAGCCAGATCGAATACGATCGGGCTGATTGACACCCCCTGCTAGCGGCCGATTGGCTGCGAATCTGCAGGGTCGGTATTGCACCAGCAGTTCACAAGAACTGCTGGTGCAATGATAAATGCCGACAGCGTATGCTGTCGGCACTTATTGATGTGTGGCGGACATGATACGCTATAGCGAATTATATCTACTGATAATAGATATAGATAATTATATCTACTGCCGTGAATTTTGGAACTTCTGGAATGAGTTAGGGGGTATGTATCTTCACTAAGATTGATTTACGTGGAGCCTATAATTTGGCCAAGGTGCGAAAGGATGATGAATGGAAGATTGCTTTCCAATCCAGATATAGGTATTTTGAATACAATGTGATGATTTTCGGGTTATGTAAAGCTACTGCAACCTTCTAGCATTTCGTCAACTACTCCTATCCTAAAAAAAAAAGAGAGAAAAGATACCCTGAAAATGGCATCAGTTATTTCAGCACTGTTGCACACTAAGCTAAAAAGAAAAAAAAACACCCAAAAAACTCCTATCGTTAACCCTAAAATATGGCTCCTAGGTGATTGCCTCCTGCGGTGCTCCTCTTCTTTCTTCATTCAGGCGGCACTCCGCTGGGCCAGTCTTCTTCTATACGATGCTTCTTTTTCTTTTCTTCTTATCTTCCACCTGATCTGTCTTCATGTGGTCACCGCCACACACCTGAAGCTGGAATGCAAGGTTCACCCTTATGTAGGGGTGCCCTTGTATTCCTATTGGCTGATTTTCAAATCCTAATTGAAATCAGCCAATAGAATAAAAGTTTTTATAGAGCAAAAGAGCTGAAATCACTTTAGGGTAATGCCCTACCAAATGCCCTTATCTGGGCAATTTTTAGAGAAGGTCATTTTTAGATTGGCATTTTGGGGAGTTGGGGGTTACTTTTACTGTAGAAAAGGCTTGTATTATTTATTTTTTTTAAGAGCTAAATCACTTTAGGGCAATGCCCTTCAAAAGTCCCTCCTAGGATTTTTTTTATTTTTGGGGGGGGTTAGTTTTAGAATAGGCAAAACTGTGTTTTTTATTTTTGGTCATGTTTATTTTTTAATTTTTCTGTAATGGTAGTTTTTTTACTTTATGTAATGTTGGGTTTTTATTTTTTACTGTAATGTTAGATTTTTAATGTTTATTTTTTTTTGGTAACTTTAAGGCCTAGATTTGGAGTTCGGCGGTAAAAGGGCTGCTAACGCTCCGCGGGCTTTTTTCTGGCCGCACCATAAATTTAACTCTGGTATCGAGAGTTTAATCAAATGCTGCGTTAGGCTCCAAAAAAGGAGCGTAGAGCATTTTTACCGCAAATGCAACTCTCGATACCAGAGTTGCTTACGGACGCGGCCGGCCTCAAAAACGTGCTCGTGCACGATTCCCCCATAGGAAACAATGGGGCTGTTTGAGCTGAAAAAAAACCTAACACCTGCAAAAAAGCAGCATTCAGCTCCTAACGCAGCCCCATTGTTTCCTATGGGGAAACACTTCCTACGTCTGCACCTAACACTCTAACATGTACCCCGAGTCTAAACACCCCTAACCTTACACTTATTAACCCCTAATCTGCCGCCCCCGCTATCGCTGACCCCTGCATATTTTTTTAAACCCCTAATCTGCCGCTCCGTAAACCGCCGCCACCTACGTTATCCCTATGTACCCCTAATCTGCTACCCCTAACACCGCCGACCCCTATATTATATTTATTAACCCCTAACCTGCCCCCCACAACGTCGCCGACACCTGCCTACACTTATTAACCCCTAATCTGCCGAGCGGACCTGAGCGCTACTATAATAAATGTATTAACCCCTAATCCGCCTCACTAACCCTATCATAAATAGTATTAACCCCTAATCTGCCCTCCCTAACATCGCCGACACCTAACTTCAATTATTAACCCCTAATCTGCCGACCGGAGCTCACCGCTTTTCTAATAAATGTATTAACCCCTAAAGCTAAGTCTAACCCTAACACTAACACCCCCCTAAGTTAAATATAATTTAAATCTAACGAAATAAATTAACTCTTATTAAATAAATTATTCCTATTTAAAGCTAAATACTTACCTGTAAAATAAATCCTAATATAGCTACAATATAAATTATAATTATATTATAGCTATTTTAGGATTAATATTTATTTTACAGGCAACTTTGTAATTATTTTAACCAGGTACAATAGCTATTAAATAGTTAAGAACTATTTAATAGTTACCTAGTTAAAATAATAACAAATTTACCTGTAAAATAAATCCTAACCTAAGTTATAATTAAACCTAACACTACCCTATCAATAAAATAATTAAATAAACTACCTACAATTACCTACAATTAACCTAACACTACACTATCAATAAATTAATTAAACACAATTCCTACAAATAAATACAATTAAATAAACTATCTAAAGTACAAAAAATAAAAAAGAACTAAGTTACAGAAAATAAAAAAATATTTACAAACATAAGAAAAATATTACAACAATTTTAAACTAATTACACCTACTCTAAGCCCCCTAATAAAATAACAAAGCCCCCCAAAATAAAAAATTCCCTACCCTATTCTAAATTAAAAAAGTTACAAGCTCTTTTACCTTACCAGCCCTGAACAGGGCCCTTTGCGGGGCATGCCCCAAGAATTTCAGCTCTTTTGCCTGTAAAAAAAAACATACAATACCCCCCCCCCCCAACATTACAACCCACCACCCACATACCCCTAATCTAACCCAAACCCCCTTAAAGAAACCTAACACTAAGCCCCTGAAGATCTTCCTACCTTGTCTTCACCATACCAGGTTCACCGATCCGTCCTGGCTCCAACATCTTCATCCAACCCAAGCGGGGGTTGGCGATCCATAATCCGGTCCAGAAGAGGCTCCAAAGTCTTCCTCCTATCCGGCAAGAAGAGGACATCCGGACCGGCAATCATCTTCTCCAAGCGGCATCTTCGATCTTCTTCCATCCGGAGCGAAGCGGCAGGATCCTGAAGACATCCAGCGCGGAACATCCATCCGGACCGACGACTGAACGACGAATGACTGTTCCTTTAAGGGACGTCATCCAAGATGGCGTCCCTCGAATTCCGATTGGCTGATAGGATTCTATCAGCCAATCGGAATTAAGGTAGGAATTTTCTGATTGGCTGATGGAATCAGCCAATCAGAATCAAGTTCAATCCGATTGGCTGATCCAATCAGCCAATCAGATTGAGCTCACATTCTATTGGCTGTTCCGATCAGCCAATAGAATGCGAGCTCAATCTGATTGGCTGATTGGATCGGCCAATCGGATTGAACTAGATTCTGATTGGCTGATTCCATCAGCCAATCAGAAAATTCCTACACTTAATTCCGATTGGCTGATAGAATCCTATCAGCCAATCGGAATTCGAGGGACGCCATCTTGGATGACGTCCCTTAAAGGAACAGTCATTCGTCGTTCAGTCGTCGGTCCGGATGGATGTTCCGCGCTGGATGTCTTCAGGATCCTGCCGCTTCGCTCCGGATGGAAGAAGATCGAAGATGCCGCTTGGAGAAGATGTTTGCCGGTCCGGATGTCCTCTTCTTGCCGGATAGGAGGAAGACTTTGGAGCCTCTTCTGGACCGGATTATGGATCGCCAACCCCCGCTTGGGTTGGATGAAGATGTTGGAGCCAGGACGGATCGGTGAACCTGGTATGGTGAAGACAAGGTAGGAAGATCTTCAGGGGCTTAGTGTTAGGTTTCTTTAAGGGGGTTTGGGTTAGATTAGGGGTATGTGGGTGGTGGGTTGTAATGTTGGGGGGGGGTATTGTATGTTTTTTTTTACAGGCAAAAGAGCTGAAATTCTTGGGGCATGCCCCGCAAAGGGCCCTGTTCAGGGCTGGTAAGGTAAAAGAGCTTGTAACTTTTTTAATTTAGAATAGGGTAGGGAATTTTTTATTTTGGGGGGCTTTGTTATTTTATTAGGGGGCTTAGAGTAGGTGTAATTAGTTTAAAATTGTTGTAATATTTTTCTTATGTTTGTAAATATTTTTTTATTTTCTGTAACTTAGTTCTTTTTTTAATTTTTTGTACTTTAGATAGTTTATTTAATTGTATTTATTTGTAGGAATTGTGTTTAATTAATTTATTGATAGTGTAGTGTTAGGTTAATTGTAGGTAATTGTAGGTAGTTTATTTAATTATTTTATTGATAGGGTAGTGTTAGGTTTAATTATAACTTAGGTTAGGATTTATTTTACAGGTAAATTTGTTATTATTTTAACTAGGCAACTATTAAATAGTTCTTAACTATTTAATAGCTATTGTACCTGGTTAAAATAATTACAAAGTTGCCTGTAAAATAAATATTAATCCTAAAATAGCTATAATATAATTATAATTTATATTGTAGCTATATTAGGATTTATTTTACAGGTAAGTATTTAGCTTTAAATAGGAATAATTTATTTAATAAGAGTTAATTTATTTCGTTAGATTTAAATTATATTTAAGTTAGGGGGGTGTTAGTGTTAGGGTTAGACTTAGCTTTAGGGGTTAATACATTTATTAGAATAGCGGTGAGCTCCGGTCGGCAGATTAGGGGTTAATAATTGAAGTTAGGTGTCGGCGATGTTAGGGAGGGCAGATTAGGGGTTAATACTATTTATGATAGGGTTAGTGAGGCGGATTAGGGGTTAATACATTTATTATAGTAGCGCTCAGGTCCGCTCGGCAGATTAGGGGTTAATAAGTGTAGGCAGGTGTCGGTGACGTTGTGGGGGGCAGGTTAGGGGTTAATAAATATAATATAGGGGTCGGCGGTGTTAGGGGTAGCAGATTAGGGGTACATAGGGATAACGTAGGTGGCGGCGGTTTACGGAGCGGCAGATTAGGGGTTTAAAAAAATATGCAGGGGTCAGCGATAGCGGGGGCGGCAGATTAGGGGTTAATAAGTGTAAGGTTAGGGGTGTTTAGACTCGGGGTACATGTTAGAGTGTTAGGTGCAGACGTAGGAAGTATTTCCCCATAGGAAACAATGGGGCTGCGTTAGGAGCTGAACGCTGCTTTTTTGCAGGTGTTAGGTTTTTTTTCAGCTCAAACAGCCCCATTGTTTCCTATGGGGGAATCGTGCACGAGCACGTTTTTGAGGCCGGCCGCGTCCGTAAGCAACTCTGGTATCGAGAGTTGCATTTGCGGTAAAAATGCTCTACGCTCCTTTTTTGGAGCCTAACGCAGCATTTGATTAAACTCTCGATACCAGAGTTAAATTTATGGTGCGGCCAGAAAAAAGCCTGCGGAGCGTTAGCAGCCCTTTTACCGCCGAACTCCAAATCTAGGCCTTAGGGAGTGTTATGGGTGTTAGGGGATTAGCTGGTTAGGGGGGTTAGACATTAGAAAGTACTTTGTGATGAGGGTTGTGGCAGTTTAGAGGTTAATAGCATAGCGGGGTACTGGTTGTTTAGGAGTTAATAGTGTAGTGGGGTAGTTTGCAGTGGGCTAGGTGGCGGTTTAGGGGTTATTAAAGTAGGGGGCTAATTGTGATGAAGGTTAGCACGGAAGTATGTTTTTTTCTGCTTTTCACGCTCCTTTGAAGTCTATGGAGGAGTACGTTAACGCAGTTGTGGTATTGTAACTGTAGCTTTATATGCATGTTGGGTTAGCACGCATGCAAAAAAAATGTACTTTCAACTTGTAATACACGCAGTATCTGACACACGCAAAAGTCTAACACACTAAATAAATTCCTTAAAATGCCTGCTGAAAGATTAAGTAATAATTTTGCATGGGTATCTCACAGAAAAAAAACGTTTATATTTATTTGTAAATGCAACAATTGAGAAACAACTAAAATAGCTCTTGCACAGAGATGAGAAATGGCTCAGTACCCAAGGGCTTAAAGGGAAAGTGAAATAGGAAAATGTTTAAATTTGCTAGCGCCTTTTACTATTGTAAAATATGTGTTTAACTTCCACTGATAGGCTTAAAAGTCTTAAGGGGATATGACTGATGCACCAATCAGGAGGGAAATATATGGCACTGACCAGCCAATAAACGCCAGCCCATTTTTAGCTCAGGAGTGGATACTTTAACATTGCATATAGATATAAACACAAATTAGAGCAATATAAAAATGTACAGTATTAACACTTTCCAGTAGTTTACTATTGCCCCATTACGTCCCTTTAAGACAACTTTAAATACCAAGAGAATTGGAAGTTAGGTGTGAAAAAATAGAATAAAAGTTGTAAGAAGCACTGAATGAGAGAAAACAAGGAGAAAAAAATGGGGAAGAACAGAGGTTAAACCATTTTTATGAAATCAGATATAGTCCCCCAAAAGCCTAATAACAAGGGAGCAAATCATTTAAGAGTTTCAAAATAAGGGTTTATTGGTAAATAAAAATAAATATTTAATCAATCAAGTGGCACTAAACCCTTGATTAAGCCCTACAGAACATTAGGGTAACAAGGGAAAGAGGCCAAACACTTGTCTATACAATTAGGTCAATTAAGCAATGGAGGAGGGATGGGCCAGTCACTGGACCCCTTTTTGTGAGCCAATAAGTTTGGTGAATATCAGGTGGTTAAAGTAAGATTAGGCAAAAAAAAAACGTCTAGTTTATAATTAGTCTCTGCCTCACCAGTTAAAAGAACAAGGGTGGATAATTAGGATGCTGTCCTTCAGGCAGAGGAAACAAGTATATACTGTCACTAAGAACGGATGTTAGCAAAAGACAAACCACAAAAGCATAATAGGAAATGGAAATCTACAGCAGAGCTAAGATGCACATGGCTGCCAAGGTTATGTAAAGAAATATCAACATAACATCTAATCATAGCATTTCACTTATAAAGAAGGGCATAATCCTTTCACAGAAAAAATGAAGATGAAAAGAGCGAAGTCTCCAGGGACAGGATGTGAATGGCATGTGTCCAGGCTATAAAAGGAATAGGTGCTATGGTGTTGAGAATGAAAAGATTTATAGTTAAAGCTGAAAACAGTCAGTTCATAATGGCCATTGAGTACTACAGGACCATACTGATGCACTAAAGTAAAGGCTCATACTGTGCAAAATCAACTATGAAAAGTTAAAAGCTAATATTAATGACTATAACATGAGGAAGTGCAATGAAAATGCAATGCACATGATAAAATTGATCAGTACGGCCATTGCAAATATATCAATTAGACATAAGAACCACAGAAACAAAATAATGATATGCTTCATGCAAAACAGGGCTTGAATAATATTGTACTTAAAAAAATATATGCAATACATATAAAAGAGCATCATTTCATTATTTATTTTGCCATCTTTTCCTGTTATTAAACTCTGGAAAATTAATTGTTTCCCCTCCTCTAAGAGTGACTGGAGTGCATTCCATGGGATGCAGAACACTGACCAACCTACATGCTGCACAGCAATTGGTGGACATGTGCAGGAGCTTAATTATATTTCTCCCTAATTGTTCACAGCAAAGTAAGATAAACAATATTTAAAGGGATATAAAAGGCAAAAGTTTGTATTTCATTAATGTACACTTGAAGCCACATTGAAAACATACTCAAATACATAGCTGCAGCATTGATTTATCATTTCACCACATTGTTCATGTAAAATCCTATAATACAGCTAGATTTCCACATCTTATGCGCATGCATTTAGGAATGTATGAATTGCGTATGCACATAGACCTGATAAATATGCAAACAAAAAGACATCCGATTGGGTAAACTTGCTAAAAAAAAAAAGCCCTCCCTACTTTTATAAGCAGGATTGAGTGACATCAGTCCTAAAAATTAAATATATTTATTTAAAATGTTGGAAGCTTCGTTTCTGCAGCGAAGTAAGTTAATTTTATCACAAATATTGTTAACTTTCAAATATATGTTTTTTTATGTAACTGCCAACATTTCAGAAATAGTTGAACAGATTAAATCCTTTGTACCTGTTGTGAAGTTAGTTGCACTTCCCTGTAAAGAATAAACAGAAGGAGCAGTAAAACCCATAGAAGCAAGAGCAGCATTAGAATGGTCTTAATGCATTAAAACATTAAAGCATGTTATACATAAATATGCTGGAGGAAAAACCTCAGCCTGTTTACAATAAACACACTAAACACTGGTAGAAAAGTGTTCAGAGGCCCCAGCTTCTAATGAAATTTTATGAACAAAACCATAAGGCTCCATTATTGCTGCAAACTACAAAAGTAGAAAATGCACAAATAAATGAGTAGTTAAATCCCCACAAAAAAGCTCTTGAGGAAAGAACAAACATACCCCCTCCAAAAGTAGCTCTAAAAAAAACCTTAACAAAGCCAGGCATGCTAATGCAAAATAAAAATTTAGAAGGAGTTAAACAAATTTCACATCCAAACAACTGGATAACATGCTTACAGGGCTTACGTGTGGTAACCCGACATGTGCACACCCAAAGGCCGACTTGTGGGAAATAAATGTCTAAAGCACACAAAAAAAAATGACGTGCAAACCAGAGGGCACTTTCCCATCGCATTAAAAACCCGACATGCACACAAAAAAATACAAAAAAGAAATTCAGTCCCAGGGCTATCTATATATATATATATATATATATATATATATATATATATATATATATATATATATATATATGTGTGTGTGTGTGTGTGTGTATATATATATATATATATATATATATATATATATACATACGAAAAATACAGAAAAAGTCTTATAGAATGACAAATAAAGAGCAATTACTACTTACCAAAAGACACTCATCTACTGGAAAAAACAGTACAAAGCCAAACCAATGCTTAAACATACTCCATATACATCCCTATGATAAGCCCTTCACTCTGAGAGGAAACGGGCCTCAACTCGATATGAGAACCCCTCTCTCTGAAGAATCATATGCACATCTTCCTTCTTCACCTTCCTCCAGTGGAGGCAAAGACAAGAATAGTTTACTAGTGAGGTGGGAGGGGTTTTATAGAGCTCTTAGGGTCTGGGAATCTCTGCCAGTTCCTAGCGGCAATGAAGAGTAATTCCCCAGGAGTAATAGATTGTGTACTCTCACCACCTGTATGAAGGAAAACCCCATATCGCTTGTGCACACCAAAGTTAATGTTCCATTTGTAATCTAGCCCAAAATCTATCCACATGTCAAATTTCATCAATACAGTCATTTTTTGCTTAAGCTTTGTCTAAACATACACATATACTTCTAGAACACATTGATTAATAAAATTACATTTATTAGAATATAAATGTATTATATAGTAAAATGTACAATACAAGTGTAGCATTAACCACTATACAGGGGTGTATTTTGGCCTAGGCAAACAAGGCACTTGCCTAGGACGGCAGATTTTGCACTTGAACATGAACATTTATTTCGGAAATGCCATGAAAAAAAAAAGTCATGTTACACCCTCACTAAAAAATATTATGGCCAAAGAAAGGGGGGGACACAGAATTTTGAGTGCCTAGGGCAGCACAAAACCTAAATACGCCACTGCGACTATGCTATAAGAATTATAGGCCTAGATTTAGAGTTCAGCGGTAGCCGTGAAAACCAGCGTTAGAGGCTCCTAACGCTGGTTTTAGGCTACCGCCGGTATTTGGAGTCAGTGATTAAAGGGTCTAACGCTCACTTTTCAGCCGCGACTTTTCCATACCGCAGATCCCCTTACGTCAATTGCGTATCCTATCTTTTCAATGGGATCTTTCTAACTCCGGTATTTAGAGTCGTTTCTGAAGTGAGCGTTAGAGCTCTAACGACAAAACTCCAGCCGCAGGAAAATAGCAGGAGTTAAGAGCTTTCTGGGCTAACGCCGGTTCATAAAGCTCTTAACTACTGTACCCTAAAGTACACTAACACCCATAAACTACCTATGTACCCCTAAACCGAGGTCCCCCCACATCGCCGCCACTCGATTAAACATTTTTAACCCCTAATCTGCCGACCGCCAACTACGTTATACTTATGTACCCCTAATCTGCTGCCCCTAACCCCGCCGACCCCTGTATTATATTTATTAACCCCTAACCTGCCCCCCACAACGTCGCCGCCAGCTACTTACAATAATTAACCCCTAATCTGCCGACCGCAAAGCGCCGCCACCTACGTTATCCTTATGTACCCCTAATCTGCTGCCCCTAACACCGCCGACCCCTATATTATATTTATTAACCCCTAATCTGCCCCCCTCAACGTCGCCGACACCTGCCTACACTTATTAACCCCTAATCTGCCGACCGGACCTGAGCGCTACTATAATAAATGTATTAACCCCTAACCCGCCTCACTAACCCTATCATAAATAGTATTAACCCCTAATCTGCCCTCCCTAACATCGCCGACACCTACCTTCAATTATTAACCCCTAATCTGATGACCGAAGCTCATCGCTACTATAATAAATGGATTAACCCCTAAAGCTAAGTCTAACCCTAACACTAACACCCCCCTAACTTAAATATAATTTAAATCTAACAAAATTAATTAACTCTTATTAAATAAATTATTCCTATTTAAAGCTAAATACTTACCTGTAAAATACATCCTAATATAGCTACAATATAAATTATAATTATATTGTAGCTATTTTAGGATTAATATTTATTTTACAGGCAACTTTGTAATTATTTTAACCAGGTACAATGGCTATTAAATAGTTAAGAACTATTTAATAGTTACCTAGTTAAAATAATAACAAATTTACCTGTAAAATAAATCCTAACCTAAGTTATAATTAAACCTAACACTACCTTATCAATAAATTAATTAAATAAACTACCTACAATTACCTACAATTAACCTAACACTACACTATCAATAAATAAATTAAATACAATTGCTACAAATAACTACAATTACATAAACTAACTAAAGTACAAAAAATAAAAAAGAACTAAGTTACAAAAAATAAAAAAATATTTACCAACATTAGAAAAATATTACAACAATTTTAAACTAATTACACCTACTCTAAGCCCCCTAATAAAATAACAAAGACCCCCAAAATAAAAAATTCCCTACCCTATTCTAAATTAATAAATGTAAAAGCTCTTTTACCTTACCAGCCCTGAACAGGGCCCTTTGCGGGGCATGCCCCAAGAAAATCAGCTCTTTTGCCTGTAAAAAAAAACATACAATACCCCCCCCAACATTACAACCCACCACCCACATACCCCTAATCTAACCCAAACCCCCCTTAAATAAACCTAACACTAAGCCCCTGAAGATCTTCCTACCTTGTCTTCACCATCCAGGTATCACCGATCCGTCCTGGCATCCGGTGCTGAAGAGGTCCAGAAGAGGCTCCAAAGTCTTCCTCCTATCCGGCAAGAAGAGGACATCCGGACCGGCAAACATCTTCTCCAAGCGGCATCTTCGATCTTCTTCCATCCGGTGCGGAGCGGGTCCATCTTGAAGCAGCCGACGCGGATCCATCCTCTTCTTCCGTTGTCTCCCGACGAATGACAGTTCCTTTAAGGGACGTCATCCAAGATGGCGTCCCTCGAATTCCGATTGGCTGATAGGATTCTATCAGCCAATCGGAATTAAGGTAGGAATATTCTGATTGGCTGATGGAATCAGCCAATCAGAATCAAGTTCAATCCGATTGGCTGATCCAATCAACCAATCAGATTGAGCTTGCATTCTATTGGCTGTTCCGATCAGCCAATAGAATGCGAGCTCAATCTGATTGGCTGATTGGATCAGCCAATCGGATTGAACTTGATTCTGATTGGCTGATTCCATCAGCCAATCAGAATATTCCTACCTTAATTCCGATTGGCTGATAGAATCCTATCAGCCAATCGGAATTCGAGGGACGCCATCTTGGATGACGTCCCTTAAAGGAACCGTCATTCGTCGGGAGACAACGGAAGAAGAGGATGGATCCGCGTCGGCTGCTTCAAGATGGACCCGCTCCGCACCGGATGGAAGAAGATCGAAGATGCCGCTTGGAGAAGATGTTTGCCGGTCCGGATGTCCTCTTCTTGCCGGATAGGATTAAGACTTTGGAGCCTCTTCTGGACCTCTTCAGCACCGGATGCCAGGACGGATCGGTGATACCTGGATGGTGAAGACAAGGTAGGAAGATCTTCAGGGGCTTAGTGTTAGGTTTATTTAAGGGGGGTTTGGGTTAGATTAGGGGTATGTGGGTGGTGGGTTGTAATGTTGGGGGGGGGGTATTGTATGTTTTTTTTTACAGGCAAAAGAGCTGATTTTCTTGGGGCATGCCCCGCAAAGGGCCCTGTTCAGGGCTGGTAAGGTAAAAGAGCTTTTACATTTATTAATTTAGAATAGGGTAGGGAATTTTTTATTTTGGGGGTCTTTGTTATTTTATTAGGGGGCTTAGAGTAGGTGTAATTAGTTTAAAATTGTTGTAATATTTTTCTAATGTTGGTAAATATTTTTTTATTTTTTGTAACTTAGTTCTTTTTTATTTTTTGTACTTTAGTTAGTTTATGTAATTGTAGTTATTTGTAGCAATTGTATTTAATTTATTTATTGATAGTGTAGTGTTAGGTTAATTGTAGGTAATTGTAGGTAGTTTATTTAATTAATTTATTGATAGGGTAGTGTTAGGTTTAATTATATCTTAGGTTAGGATTTATTTTACAGGTAAATTTGTTATTATTTTAACTAGGTAGCTATTAAATAGTTCTTAACTATTTAATAGCTATTGTACCTGGTTAAAATAATTACAAAGTTACCTGTAAAATAAATATTAATCCTAAAATAGCTACAATATAATTATAATTTTTATTGTAGCTATATTAGGATTTATTTTACAGGTAAGTATTTAGCTTTAAATAGGAATAATTTATTTAATAAGAGTTAATTAATTTCGTTAGATTTAAATTATATTTAAGTTAGGGGGGTGTTAGTGTTAGGGTTAGACTTAGCTTTAGGGGTTAATCCATTTATTATAGTAGCGATGAGCTCCGGTTGTCAGATTAGGGGTTAATAATTGAAGTTAGGTGTCGGCGATGTTAGGGAGGGCAGATTAGGGGTTAATACTATTTATGATAGGGTTAGTGAGGCGGGTTAGGGGTTAATACATTTATTATAGTAGCGGTGCGGTCCGCTCGGCAGATTAGGGGTTAATAAATATAATATAGGGGTCGGCGGTGTTAGGGGCAGCAGATTAGGGGTACATAGGGATAATGTAAATTGCGGCGGTTTACGGAGCGGCAGATTAGGGGTTAATAATAAAATGCAGGGGTCAGCGATAGCGGGGGCGGCAGATTAGGGGTTAATAAGTGTAAGGTTAGGGGTGTTTAGACTCGGGGTACATGTTAGGGTGTTAGGTGCAGACGTAGGAAGTGTTTCCCCATAGGAAACAATGGGGCTGCGTTAGGAGCTGAACGCGGCTTTTTTGCAGGTGTTAGGTTTTTTTTCAGCTCAAACAGCCCCATTGTTTCCTATGGGAGAATCGTGCACGAGCACGTTTTTGAGGCTGGCCGCGTCCGTAAGCAACTCTGGTATCGAGAGTTGCATTTGCGGTAAAAATGCTCTACGCTCCTTTTTTGGAGCCTAACGCAGCATTTTTTTGAACTCTCGATACCAGAGTTAATTTTATGGTGCGGCCAGAAAAAAGCCCGCGGAGCATTAACAGCCCATCTACCGCCAAACTCCAAATCTAGGCCATAGTGTTTAGCTTTCTTGAATTTAATGGAATACATTTTTTATTGTTAATTGTAATAGAGTGAAAAACATTTCATAAAATTTTCTGTACAGAAGGATACTTAACTTATCACCATTATTTTCTCATTGGATCCATAACAAGACAAATCAAAAGAGCTGTGGATACATGCTGATGTTAATGAGGGCTAAATAATATTATTATTTCCAGAAATAGGACATGGCTACTCTAATAGGAAACAAGGTACAAGTGGGGAAAAGCCAAAAGATATAGAGAAAGAGAAACAAGAGCAGGAAAAATATGGCTGCCCTGCTCTGAGGGAAAAGAGCCCTCAGCAATGTCAAAAGAAAGACAAACAGCTTTTCCTTGTAGCAGAGTTTGCAGAACCACCAAATAATGAATAACAGCATAATTAACTAAATGGTAATGGCAAATGTATTAAAATATAGTAATTATTAAATTAAATTATTACATTTTAGGAAACATTAGGCAAGGAACGAAAGAAACTGACAAACTACATAAAAAAACATGGTAACCCAAATGTATCTATGGTCTAATATATATTAACATTAAAATAGTGGTAATAGCGCAATAGGGGACATTTTTGAATTATAAATACATTCCTTTAGTGAGCGGGAAAAAATGACATCAGGGTTTGAAACAGCAAAAAAAATGGACATACACATATGAGAATTATTCTATTGTATTAAGGGACGTGAGTTAGAGGGATATAAAAGTTTTTACCCACAGATAGTATTTAGACAATAATATTGAGAGCATTAATTAGCTTATACTGCTTAATATAAGAGAATAAGGCTAAAATGTAACTATTTTTACATAAATACAACAAATGTTGCACACAAAGAAAGGAGCCTTCCTCCTATTTACAAAGTAAAGGGAAAATTGAATGTAACACATATGTGTCAATCATGCATAGCAAATACAGTAACTTTCACCTAGATTACGAGTTTTGCATTACAAAGCAGCTATTGTGAGTCGTGTCAGTATAGTTATACCTCAAGCATTTTAGCCTGTAACACAACATCCATTCCGCACTCAATAAAAATGACGTTTTTGCGTGGGATTTTCATAGCGTCGGTATTACAGGTTGTGAGGAAAGGCTTGTGTTACAGCCTATACTGACACAATCCATACCGCCATGTGAAACCAGTAGTTATGAGTTTTGCACAACAAAAATGTTTCACAAAACTCATAACTAAAAAGTGTTACAAAGTACACTAACACCCATAAGCTACCTATTAACCCTAAACCGCCACCCTCCTGCATTGCAAGCACTATATTAAACCTATTAACCACTAATCTGCCGCCCACCCACATTGCGACTTTTACATTTATTAACCCCTAATCTGCCGCTCCTGACATCGCCAACACTAATTAAAACTATTAACCCCTATTCCACTGCTCCCCGACTTCACCACCACTATAATAAAGTTATTAACCCGTATTCCGCTGCTCCCTGACATTACTGCCACTATAATAAAGTTATTAACCCCTAAACTTCTGGCCTCCCACATCTCCGCAATTAAAGGGACAGTAAACCTTAAAAATAATGTTATATAATTCTGCACATAGTGCAGAATTATATAACATTATTTAGGTGCCTTAGCCATAAAACCCTTTTTTGCCTTTTAAAATGTAAAAATGACAGTGCTTTTACAGACCCGCTCTCTGCTCTCTGCTGAGCGGGTCTGTAATATTTAGTCAGCGCATCGGGCCAGCTGTATAGTCACAGCCCGGCCCGACCGCGCCATAGCACTAAGTGCAGCTCGCTCCTGTGACAGGAGCGAGCTGCACTTAGTCTTATGGCGCCATCAGGCCGGGCTGTGACTATACAGCTGGCCCGATGCGCTGACTAAATATTACAGACCCGCTCAGCAGAGAGCAGAGAGTGGGTCTGTAAAAGCGCTGTCATTTTTACATTTTAAAAGGTAAAAAAGGGTTTTATGGCTAAGGCACCTAAATAATGTTATATAATTCTGCACTATGTGCAGAATTATATAACATTATTTTTAATGTTTACTGTCCCTTTAAATAAGCCTATTAACCCCTAAACCTCCAGCCTAATACATGTCTGCCACTAAATAAACCTATTAATCCTTAAACCGCCGGCCTCCCACATCACAAAACACTAAATTAAACTATTAACCCCTAAACCTAACACCCCCCAACTTTAAATTAAAATTACAATATAACTATGTTTAAATAAATAAAAACTTACCTGTGAAATAAATATAAACCTAACATTAAACAATAAATTAACCTAACCTTACTATTCTAATAAAATAAAAAATACTACCAATTAAAAAATCTAAATTACACATTTAAAAAACCACTACAAGAAAAATTAAAAAATAAAAAATTACAAAAAATAATAAACACTAAAATACGAAAAATAAAAAACACTAAGCTTACAAAAAATAAAAAAAACAAAATTATCAAAAATGAAACCAATTGCACCTAATCTTATAGCCCTATAAAAAAACAAAACAAAATAAAAACACCCCCTAGCCTACAATAAACTACCAATAGCCCTTAAAAGGGCCTTTTGTAGGGCATTGCCCTAAGTTAAACAGCTATTTTACCTGTAAAAAAATACAAAGTCCCCCCAACAGTAAAACCCACCACCCAACCAACCCCCCAAAATAATAAAACCTAACTCTAAAAATAAACTAAGTTACCCATTGCCCCTAAAGGGGAATTTGTATGGGCATTGCCCTTAAAAGGGCATTCAGCTCTTTATCATTGCCTTTAAAAGGGCATTTAGCTCTTTATTAAAAGCCTAAACCCTAATCTGAAAAAAAAAACTCATCCCAAAAAAATAAAAAAATACCTAACACTAATCCCAGAATATTTACTCACGGTTGCTGAAGTCCAAACATCCAAGCAGGACGGCACCTTGTATTTTTTTTACAGGTAAAAGAGCTGTTTAACTTAGGGCAATGCCTTACAAAAGGCCCTTTTAAGGGATATGGTAGTTTATTGTAGGCTAGGGGGTGTTTTCATTTGGGGGGGCTTTTTATTTTTATAGGGCTATTAGATTAGATTTTTATTTTTGATAATTTCGTTTATTTTTTTTGTACGTTTAGTGTTTTTTATTTTTGTAATTTAGGCCTAGATTTGGAGTTCGGCGGTAGCCGTCAAAACCAGCGTTAGAGGCTCCTAACGCTGGTTTTGGCCGCCCGCTGGTATTTGGAGTCAGTGATTAAAGGGTCTAACGCTCACTTTTCAGCCGCGACTTTTCCATACCGCAGATCCCCCTACGCCATTTGCGTAGCCTATCTTTTCAATGGGATCTTTCTAACGCTGGTATTTAGAGTCGTTTCTGAAGTGAGCGTTAGAGCTCTAACGACAAGATTCCAGCCGCCTGAAAATAGCAGGAGTTAAGAGCTTTCTGGCTAACGCCGGTTTATAAAGCTCTTAACTACTGTACCCTAAAGTACACTAACACCCATAAACTACCTATGTACCCCTAAACCGAGGTCCCCCCACATCGCCGCCACTCTATTTAAATTTTTAACCCCTAATCTGCCGACCGCCACCTACGTTATACTTATGTACCCCTAATCTGCTGCCCCTAACCCCGCCGACCCCTATATTATATTTCTTAACCCCTAACTTGCCCCCCACAACGTCGCCGCAAGCTACATAAAATAATTAACCCCTAATCTTCCGACCACAAATCGCCGCCACCTACGTTATCCCTATGTACCCCTAATCTGCTACCCCTAACATCGCCGACCCCTATATTATATTTATTAACCCCTAATCTGCCCCCCTCAACGTCGCCGACACCTGCCTACACTTATTAACCCCTAATCTGCCGAGCGGACCTGAGCGCTACTATAATAAAGTTATGAACCCCTAACCCGCCTCACTAACCCTATCATAAATAGTATTAACCCCTAATCTGCCCTCCCTAACATCGCCGACACCTAACTTCAATTATTAACCCCTAATCTGCCGACCGGAGCTCACCGCTATTCTAATAAATGTATTAACCCCTAAAGCTAAGTCTAACCCTAACACTAACACCCCCCTAACTTAAATATAATTTTTATCTAACGAAATAAATTAACTCTTATTAAATAAATGATTCCTATTTAAAGCTAAATACTTACCTGTAAAATAAATCCTAATATAGCTACAATATAAATTATAATTATATTATAGCTATTTTAGGATTAATATTTATTTTACAGGTAACTTTGTAATTATTTTAACCAGGTACAATAGCTATTAAATAGTTAAGAACTATTTAATAGTTACCTAGTTAAAATAATAACAAAATTACCTGTAAAATAAGTCCTAACCTAAGATATAATTAAACCTAACACTACCCTATCAATAAAATAATTAAATAAACTACCTACAATTACCTACAATTAACCTAACACTACACTATCAATAAATTAATTAAACACAATTCCTACAAATAAATACAATTAAATAAACTAGATAAAGTACAAAAAATAAAAAAGATCTAAGTTACAGAAAATAAAAAAATATTTACAAACATAATAAAAATATTACAACAATTTTAAACTAATTACACCTACTCTAAGCCCCCTAATAAAATAACAAAGCCCCCCAAAATAAAAAATTCCCTACCCTATTCTAAATTAAAAAAGTTACAAGCTCTTTTACCTTACCAGCCCTGAACAGGGCCCTTTGCGGGGCATGCCCCAAGAATTTCAGCTCTTTTGCCTGTAAAAAAAAACATACAATACCCCCCCCCCAACATTACAACCCACCACCCACATACCCCTAATCTAACCCAAACCCCCCTTAAATAAACCTAACACTAAGCCCCTGAAGATCTTCCTACCTTGTCTTCACCATACCAGGTTCACCGATCCGTCCTGAAGAGCTCCTCCGATGTCCTGATCCAAGCCCAAGCGGGGGCTGAAGAGGTCCATGATCCGGTCAAAGTCTTCATCCAAGCGGGGCAGAAGAGGATCTTCCATCCGATTGAAGTCATCATCCAGGCGGCATCTTCTATGGTCTTCCATCCGGAGCGAAGCGGCAGGATCCTGAAGACCTCCAGCGCGGAACATCCATCCGGACCGACGACTGAACGACGAATGACTGTTCCTTTAAGGGACGTCATCCAAGATGGCGTCCCTCGAATTCCGATTGGCTGATAGGATTCTATCAGCCAATCGGAATTAAGGTATGAATTTTCTGATTGGCTGATGGAATCAGCCAATCAGAATCAAGTTCAATCCGATTGGCTGATCCAATCAGCCAATCAGATTGAGCTCGCATTCTATTGGCTGTTCCGATCAGCCAATAGAATGCGAGCTCAATCTGATTGGCTGATTGGATCAGCCAATCGGATTGAACTTGATTCTGATTGGCTGATTCCATCAGCCAATCAGAATATTCATACCTTAATTCCGATTGGCTGATAGAATCCTATCAGCCAATCGGAATTCGAGGGACGCCATCTTGGATGACGTCCCTTAAAGGAACAGTCATTCGTCGTTCAGTCGTCGGTCCGGATGGATGTTCCGCGCTGGAGGTCTTCAGGATCCTGCCACTTCGCTCCGGATGGAAGAAGATCGAAGATGCCGCTTGGAGAAGATGTTTGCCGGTCCGGATGTCCTCTTCTTGCCGGATAGGAGGAAGACTTTGGAGCCTCTTCTGGACCTCTTCAGCACCGGATTATGGATCGCCAACCCCCGCTTGGGTTGGATGAAGATCTTGAAGCCAGGACGGATCGGTGATACCTGGATGGTGAAGACAAGGTAGGAAGATCTTCAGGGGATTAGTGTTAGGTTTATTTAAGGGGGGTTTGGGTTAGATTAGGGGTATGTGGGTGGTGGGTTGTAATGTTGGGGGGGGGTATTGTATGTTTTTTTTTACAGGCAAAAGAGCTGAACTTCTTGGGGCATGCCCCGCAAAGGGCCCTGTTCAGGGCTGGTAAGGTAAAAGAGCTTGTAACTTTTTTAATTTAGCATAGGGTAGGGAATTTTTTATTTTGGGGCTTTGTTATTTTATTAGGGGGCTTAGAGTAGGTGTAATTAGTTTAAAATTGTTGTAATATTTTTCTTATGTTTGTAAATATTTTTTTATTTTCTGTAACTTAGTTCTTTTTTATTTTTTGTACTTTAGCTAGTTTATTTAATTGTATTTATTTGTAGGAATTGTGTTTAATTAATTTATTGATAGTGTAGTGTTAGGTTAATTGTAGGTAATTGTAGGTAGTTTATTTAATTAATTTATTGATAGGGTAGTGTTAGGTTTAATTATATCTTAGGTTAGTATTTATTTTACAGGTAAATTTGTTATTATTTTAACTATTTTAACTATTAAATAGTTCTTAACTATTTAATAGCTATTGTACCTGGTTAAAATAATTACAAAGTTACCTGTAAAATAAATATTAATCCTAAAATAGCTATAATATAATTATAATTTATATTGTAGCTATATTAGGATGTATTTTACAGGTAAGTATTTAGCTTTAAATAGGAATAATTTATTTAATAAGAGTTAATTAATTTAGTTAGATAAAAATTATATTTAAGTTAGGGGGGTGTTAGTGTTAGGGTTAGACTTAGCTTTAGGGGTTAATCCATTTATTAGAATAGCGGTGAGCTCCGATCGGAAGATTAGGGGTTAATAATTGAAGTTAGGTGTCGGCGATGTTAGGGAGGGCAGATTAGGGGTTAATACTATTTATGATAGGGTTAGTGAGGCGGATTAGGGGTTAATAACTTTATTATAGTAGCGCTCAGGTCCGCTCGGCAGATTAGGGGTTAATAAGTGTAGGCAGGTGTCGGCGACGTTGAGGGGGGCAGATTAGGGGTTAATAAATATAATATAGGGGTCGGCGATGTTAGGGCAGCAGATTAGGGGTACATAGGGATAACGTAGGTTGCGGCGGTTTACGGAGCGGCAGATTAGGGGTTTAAAAAAATATGCAGGGGTCAGCGATAGCGGGGGCGGCAGATTAGGGGTTAATAAGTGTAAGGTTAGGGGTGTTTAGACTCGGGGTACATGTTAGAGTGTTAGGTGCAGACGTAGGAAGTGTTTCCCCATAGGAAACAATGGGGCTGCGTTAGGAGCTGAACGCTGCTTTTTTGCAGGTGTTAGGTTTTTTTTCAGCTCAAACAGCCCCATTGTTTCCTATGGGGGAATCGTGCACGAGCACGTTTTTGAGGCCGGCCGCGTGCGTAAGCAACTCTGGTATCGAGAGTTGCATTTGCGGTAAAAATGCTCTACGCTCCTTTTTTGGAGCCTAACGCAGCATTTGATTAAACTCTCGATACCAGAGTTAAATTTATGGTGCGGCCAGAAAAAAGCCCGCGGAGCGTTAGCAGCCCTTTTACCGCCGAACTCCAAATCTAGGCCTTATAGTGTTTATTATTTTTTTGTAATTTTAGATTTTTTAATTTTTCTCATAGTGTTAGGTTTTTTAAATTTGTGAATTAGATTTTTGAATTGGTAGTATTGTTTATTTTATTAGAATAGTAAGGTTAGATTAATTTATAGTTTAATGTTAGGTTTATTTTTATTTCACAGGTAAGTTTTTATTTATTTAAAGATAGTTATATTGTAAAAAAAAAATATTTTTACATTTTTTATTGAGGTTTTTGTATTGCATAACAAAAAGAGAAGTAAAGAGCTTGTCATACAGATAATAAATAAATGTACATTATCTTTTCAGGTAAGAATAACAATGCTAACAGGTAAATTAATGTTATGTTCACCACATTACAATGGACAGGGGAATATGACCCTGAGAAACCAAACTGGGCAATAATAACCTGGGACTTAATTAAATGTAAATAGTTTACAATCTCCATTAGTCTCTTTTAAGCTAAAAAGCGAAGACTTACACTAGAAGTGACACAGTGAAAATGTCGACCTGTATATGATAAGCATGGGATTAGACAATCTTTATAACAGTAAACTTCTGAGATATGAACAGAAAGTTTAGACAAGCATGAATGAAACCTCCTTTTTTTTAAAGAGATAGTTGTGAAGTAACTACTGCACCAGTCACTCTCGAGACTCGAACCAATTTTATTGTATATGTTATATCAAATGGTAGCTATTTAGTGAAATATTAGGCGGAGAGGTACAGCGGACAAGAGCCGCTCGTATAATAGCGGGAGGGAGGGAGGGAGGGTGGCATGGCCTTCTAGTTCCATTATAGGTATCCTCCTACAAAGTAAAATGACCAGCATTGGTCTTAATCACATAAATATCCTAGATATTAGTTTAGTTAATAATGATATATTAACGTGTACTGAGATTGGTGCTTATGTCTCATAGGAGTTACTCTGGTATTTATGCAGGGACTAATACTGGAGGTCATAATTAATCCTACTATTTAGACAAATTAACACCAAAAGGTGGAGCTGCTCATGGGTATACATCATCTAGAGACAGTAGTGCAGAAGTTAGTGAGTGTATATATATATAAATATAAATATAAATATATATATATATATATATATATGGTTGTACAATATATAAAGTTATGTAAGATAAGCTCCTGGAATGAGAATATTAATATTAGTATGAGTAAATTAAATAAATTTACTTAAAAGTTTACCATCTAATTGGCTTAAAATCTTTGGGGTAAATAGGCTAATTTTGGAGCTAGTTACCTAAATGTATACTATATAACCTCATTATGTTGAAAGTTATAGTAGATCTTATAATATAAACAGATTGCAATACAAAGATATGTTTATGAATATCTGTGATATGAGAATGATAGGATGAATATTATGAGGTGTATAAAAATTTGTTTGCATAATGCATAAGATTATTCTGTCTAGATTTCTGAAATAGAGTTATTAAAGGAAGTATGACTAAACATATTTAGGTATAAACTGGACACATCTCTGATATTATCTCAGGTGGATTAAATAAGATTACATAGAGACTTACGGTTGAGCAGTGTTAAAATTTCTAGTGCTGTTAAGGAAGTTTGAAACGGTAGGTCCCAATGTCTCGGCCGTTGACAAGAGGTACACCAGTAACATAACAAGTGTTAGTTAATTGCGTGTTACACTATTATAGAGAATCCAAAGGTTGAGTATTGACAGTGAGGTTAATACACGTAGATTAGCTTGAGGTATAAGGAAGTATAGAGGAGTCCTAAGAAAATTCAGATATAACTGTTCCCCATATGAACCCTTGTATTAGTTTATGTTGACCAGTACTCCTTTATACTAAAAATATCTGGGCTGGGAGTATACAGAAATGAGGTGATAATGTGAGCTTACTAAACACATAGCAGTGAATAACAGATCATAGGAACAGCGTTTAATAAGTTATCTATACATTTCAAGAAAAAAAAGAAATATAATAGTCTCTCATCTCTATTTTCCAAATGGATATGAACTAAAGTCCAGCAACCTATAGTATAGCAAGATTTCACCCTCTCTAAGTGATATAGAGGTGCTTATGAAAATGTACATGTATAATCCAACCAATATCAGATAATGAAAAATGAACCTGCTGTAGCCGTTGCACTACTGTAATATAAAACTTTAACCCAAATGAAAAACATAGAACAAAACATGTGTAACTCTATTATTAATTGCTTGCAAACTGTTGCCATTATTATAGCATGTAAAACATTTAGTAGAGTACCATAAAGGGACTATATAACTCAAATAAGAGAGACATATTAACTCAATTACACTCATTGAGAGGCTAGTTCAGAGTTCCAGTATTGGTAAAATTAGAGATGCCATCGGGAGAGTCTAGAGTATATAAAGGGTGCGATTCCAAGGTAAGCGAAATGGCATTAGGGATTCATCCCAGAGATTGAGCCGTGTGAGTAATTTTAAGTGTAGTTCCTTCTGCCTCTCCATAAACCTACAATTGCCGGAATCTGTGCTGTTTGGTAAGGGTCTTTCATAGGTCAAAAACTTACTGCTTATTACTTTAACTGCTACGGTATCAGAATTGTCCAAGGCTCTGCCGATATTGACCGTGAAGTCTGGGATCTCCGTTACATATTTATTTGCTGTAGGAAGACTAAAGCAATCTCCTCATAGGTACTCCTGAAAGCCCCGCAATACTATCGGTTCCAGCAGTTTAGCAAACAGACCCTTTGGCCACGGGGTCCCAAGCATGTGGTAAGTATACTCTGCAGCCTAGAGGAGAAGATTGGGTAAAGGTCTCCTCTAAGGATAGGTCCCAAAAGAGAGTCGCTACTTTTAGTCTCCTAAAGGCCAACCCCTTCATGGTACTGCAAAACATAGGATCCTGATGGTAGGTCCAAATGATAGATTGTGAGGCCACAAGCGTTCTGTTGCGAGTTGGGGTAAAGTCCTCACCCGGGCTTTTATCGATGAGAGAAGTAGCCAGATGTAATTGGGACTTATCAAATTTTCTGAAAAGTAATTGGGACTTATCAAATTATGAGTAAGCTCTGCTGTAGTTGGAGTCCCTGAAGCTGGGAACGCTGTTTTCTAAACTTCTGCCGGGTGACAGGCCACATAGTACCAGGTTGGGGCACTATATTTCAGCTTTCCCAGGGTATGATATACTATCTTCTGTTGTCTCTCACTGAGTGTCTCTAGCGCTTGCAGTGGGATCTTCATTCTCAGTTCCCAATTTTCCAAAGGCGGCTTGCATTGGTCTAAATTGCTTTGTTCTCCCTCTCTACCGTTTAAGGGTGGATTTTTACTCGTCCACTTGGTACAGTCACTTCCCGAGGTACGACAAAGCACGGAGAGATCTGCAAATATGATGTCCATCCTAGCCTCAAGGCTTTCCAACAGGAGCTTTAAGGTGGCATGGAACTCCTCCATATTTGAGCTTATATAGCTTTGTATTGGTAGATCTCAAATTGCCAGACTCAGAGGACTCAGGTGGGTGTTGAGGATTTGAATGTAGGCCGCTGCTTTGTTTCACATTGGTTTAGACCCGGTCACAAGAATTGTATTTAGGCATACTTGGTAGCATTCGATGCTTAATGAGCTGGAGAATGTAGATCTTTTCTGCAATGTGCTGTTACCCTGTACCGCACTGGAGTTCCGTTATATTGTAATTTTAATTTATAGTTAGGGGGATTTTAGGTTTAGGGGTTAAAAGTTTAATTTAGTGTTTTGCGTTGTGGGAGTCCAGAGGTTTAGGGGTTAATCGGTTAATTTAGTGGTGGAGATGTGGGAGGCCTGAGGTTTAGGGGTTAATAGGTTTATTTAGTTGCAGAAATGTGGGAGGCCAGAGGTTTAGGGGTTAACTTTATTATAGTGTCGGCAATGTTGGGAAGCGGTGGAATAGGGGTTAATAACTTTATTATAGTGGCAGTGATGTTGGGGAGTAGTAGAATAGGGGTTAATAACTTTTATTAGTGGTGGCGATGTCAGGAGCGGCAGATTAGGGGTTAATAACTTTATTTAGGTGGCGGTGATGTCGGGGGCAGTGGATTAGGGGTGTTTAGGTTGGGGTTAATGTTAGGGTGTTAGGTTTAAACGTAATTGCATTACAGAGAATTTTCATTCCGCAATCGCAGGTGTTAGGTTTTTTTCTAACACTCTCACCCCATTGATGTCTATGGGGAAAAGCGTGCACGAACACGTCAAAGTAGCCCTTGGATGTTGTGCGGTACGGAGCTTAACGCCACCATACCGCACGCACAAGAAAGCTTTTCAGTAACTCGTAATGGCAGCGCTATGGAGGGTGAAATAACGCAACTTTTTTGGCGTTAGTCTCACACTCTGTTTAGCGCAAAACTTGTAATCTAGGTGTTTATTAATTCATATAAGAAATATATAAAGCAAAGCAGACTATGTACACATGCACACACACACAAGTTAAAAAAAGCTTAAATCCAGCATGAACGAAAAGGAGTTAATCTCCCCAGTCAGATTGAAAATGATGAAACCAGTGTGGCGATTATTATACGCTTATGCTCATAAGTATCAAAAAAATATTCCTCTGAGGAAGCGTTTGTGAAATGCGCGTATGGGGCACTTACACTGTGGGCTTAGTCCCGCTTTTTAACCGCTTTCCAGTATGATTCTATTGATGCAAATGAAAACAGTCATTTAAAAATAAATACAAACTCCTGCTATAGAAGGAGTTTTTTGAGACAGAGGTGTTTGAGTGAGTGAGCGTGCTCCTAATTAGTAACCTTCATATTTTTGGTATTTATGAGCATAAGCGTATAATAATCACCACACTGGTTTCAGCATTTTCAATCTGACTGGGGAGATGAACTCCTTTTTGTTCATGCTGGATGTAAGCTTTTTTTAACTTGTGTGTGTGTGTGTACATAGTCTGCCTTGCTTTCTATATTTTGTATATGAATTCATAAAGTTATTTGCTATGCATGATTGACACATATGTGTTGCATTCAATTTTCCCCTTTACTTTGTAAATTAGAGGAAGGCTCTTTTCTTTGTGAGCAACATTTGTTGCATTTATGTAAAATTGATTATTCTATTGTATAGGAGCACAACATTCCATAGAGCAGGAATGAACTATATAAAACAGTAACCTTTACTTGACTATATTCACTTATGCTGCATTACCTACTCATATAGACTTTTTTTCTGAACAGTTGTTAGAATTTGCAAATTATGTTGTGAACAATTTAATATTTTATTAATTGATGCTATTTTCCTTTGCTAAGTTACTTTAGTAAAGAAAGATATGCATAATAAGACTGTGTGATGATATTTAATTGCTCATGCTCATACATATGCATGGGTATACAAAAATAATATCCATTTTAATTCATAAATAAAGGTTTTGACTCTCATACAGTAGATCAAGAGTGCCCAAATTCATTTTTGAGGCTGCTGCTATGAGTGATTTCTTTGCTTGAATGCCAGTTAATAGTTCAGGTTCTTTAATGCAAAAAGATAATTACATCTTGACTCCTGAGGGACAAAGAATATAAAAAATTGCCTTGAACCTTATTCAACTACATGTAGAAAAAAAAATTATTGACACAAACATAGAATGACATATAATAGTCTTGCTTATTCTATCAATACACATTTATAGTTGCTTAATGTACACTTATGGTTTATATAGTGTTAAAATAGTAGCTTGTACTTTATTTGATATCTTGCATTCTAACGTAGCTGCAGTGCATTTAAAATTTTATGAAAAGCATTTTGCAATAGACATTCACTTGAAAAGTGCTTCATTTTAAAAAATGACAATTCGTTCAGTACTCTACTTTAATGTACATGTGAACTGTTGATTTATAATTATTTCTAAATGTCCAAGATAAATTAGAATACAAAATTACTGTAATGAACTTTTTTTTTTTTCCGCTTGTTACTTTGGAGAAATATTTATAATGATGTTTCCACATGATTAAATAAATTACTAGTGTGTGTAGTTTACTTTATTTTTGTCATTAAACGAATATTGTTTGTACTGTAAAATGTTTTTCACTTTAATGTGTTCCAGAAGCAAGACTGCAGTCAAGAAATAGCTATGGTTAAAGGGACATTAAACTGATGTGTAGCAACTACTCACTGTGTTATTGAATTTCACCCTGTTCCTGCAGCTTATTTCAACTCAGTTCTCCTGTTGTAATAGCTTAAAGGGACATTGCACACTAGATTTTCCTTTGAATAAATGTTTTGAAGAGGATCTATTTATATAGCGCATCGGGGATTGTTTTTAAAACAATGTATAGTTTTGCTTACTTTTTAATAACATTGTGCTAATGTTAACCAAGCCCCACAGTGTTAAATGTATACACGTGTTTACAGACTACTGATGGCTCCTGTTTATGATATCTGTCTTTTCATATGCAGGGAATTGGGGAAGGAGGGAGTGTCTGCTCTTTTAGTTTTCCCAGACCCTTTCACTGGGTGTCCCAGTCTAACCTCATCAAGAGCACTAAACTAGGTGCTTCTTTGTTTTTAAAAGTTTTTATATTTGATTTTTAGATCAGTATCTGTGCATATTTTTCTTTATAGTAGTGTCTATTACATGCAGTTGGTGTGCACTGTCCCTTTAAAGGTGTCAGATACTTAAGCCCCACCTCTTTGTACTGGCTGCTATTTTGGAGCTCAGGTATTCTCACAGCCTGTGACAAAAGCTGTGCACACTCACAGATTGCTAATATAGTCCACCTTACAGCTGTATCATTTTCTTGGAGTTAGTGTGCATGATACATCATGTGAGCTTTTATATGTTTGCATTTTTATACAGTTTTACAGCTACACTAAATAATATATTTAAAAAATAACTCAACAATAATATATAGGATTATAGCCACAGCAAAAATGTAAAGCTCCTACACTGTATGATAATCACTAACCTGAAGCACATTATACAGCTTTTAACAAATAGGCAAAATTTCTAATCTGTGAGCGTGCACATCTTATGTCACAAGCTGTGAGAATACCTGAGCTCTATGATGGCAGTCCTCAGTACAAAGAGGCAGAGCTTCAGTATTTGGCACCTCTAGGCTATTAAAACAGGAGAAGGATTTGAAAAGAGCTGCAGGAGCAGGATGAAATTGCAATAACATAGTGAATAGTAACCATTTTAGGGCAGTTGTGCCTAGCAGTTTAATTTCCCTTTAAGCTTGCAATAACATTTAAAGGGACATTAACTATTAGAAAATATTGCAAAGCATGTTCAGCATTGCATAGTACACCTTGGGAACAGTTTGTTAAATTCTCCATAGAAGATGTCCTTTTGCACCCCCCATAAGTACATGAGTTCCAGAGTTCCTGATAGCTTCCCTCACTCAAAACTGATTTCTTGCAGAAATACAAAGTAAACAGAGTTCTCTCCCACTAAAGTAGTAATGCCATTTGATGCAGAGCAGCAGGGGCATGTGCTTCTATTAAATTACACTTTCTATTTGTTTCCTGTAAAATAAAACTGTTTAGAAAGTGTGCAGAACAGCGGAGTTCCATGGGTTGTACAGGGGAGTTCTCAAGGTGTGCCTTAAATTTTCACAATTCTCATGACATTCTCTAAGTATTCTATACCCGCAGTCTCACTTATTTATCCCACCAGATGTATGTGGGTAAAGTTCACAATACACTTGTTTAACTGTCAAGAAAGTCAAGTGTACCTAGCTAGAAGCCATTGAAAGTTAAATTGTAGTGAAACATCTAGTTTAATTTGTATTTGCTGCAAAATGAGACTTTATTATCAGTGCCAGGTACTCCCCTCTTAAATCCACTCTCTGCTGTGAGATTCTCTATCCCAGAGCTTCCTTACTTTCTATGGGGGTCAGTAACCATCTCACTGAAACTTTCAGTTTCATCCCTTGTGAAGTCTGCACTATAATTATTCTCCAAGCTGGAGATTTTTTGACCATCAGGCCCTGGATGAATACCACTTGCCTAAAATAATTTAAAAAAAAAAACAGTTTGAGGGAGGTATGGCTAGGAGCACTAGGTTATTCAATGCAGGACATGCATTGCAGTATGTTCTATTGTTTAGTGTCCTTTTAGCTTCCAGTACCTTCTCAAAAATTATAGAGATTGCTCTGTACACCCAGGGCCAGCTCGAGGATTTCATCTATTTGGATCCAAAAGTGAAATTAAGTATAACTCCAACTTTCATCTATAATTGAACTCCAACCATGAAGTAGTCTCAAAGATTAAAGTTCAGCTTATTAAAAATAACATGTTGATAGCCATATGGGTGTTCCCTTTCATAAAACTGTTAACCTGAATATACTCATCCTATTAGTTCACCACTGTCAAATGAAGCCTTGGTTCCATGGTCCATCCTGGTCTTATTATAGAGCCGGCTCTGTGCGTACTTCCATTCATCTCTTCCTCACCACCAAACCTGAAAAGTGGTACTGACCCTCACTTTGTACAAAAGTGTTTGTTTTACACATCCAGTGCTCTACAAAGAAAAAGGAGGGAGGACAATGATGAAGAAGGGAGTTTAAAACAAATATTGATAGGAATCAACAGTAGATGATGGCATTCCCCACCGTTGGTAAAACTAAAAGTGTGAAAGTCTGTTCTGAACCAGAGCAGTACTTTTAAAGAGAAGTAAAATGATTTGATTAGCTATTCCTCGTTTTAATAGTTTTTAATGCAAGACTATATAATTTGAATGCTTCATTATTTTAACATATTGTACATATACATCCTCTGAAAATAGCATTTTTTCTTTTTAGATGCAGAAGACGTTCGAGAAACTTCCAGATTTCAAGGAAATTCAGGTCTTAAGATTTAGGTAAGCTTAACCATCTTGCTATATAAACATTATATATTGATTTTAAAGAGACATTATACACCTTGAGAATGTAATACAAAGGGCTAGATTACAACTGGTGCACTTTCATTTGTGCGTGAGCGATATTTGTTTTCATGGCCATTTGCACGCAAGTTAAATGCTTCTCATATTACAAGTTGAAAGTAAATGCGAATGTAATCGTGATTTACGCTACAATAATTACCGTGACCTCAGAGCTCTTGTTAACTGTTACGTATGTCAAAAAAGTGTCACAAAAGACATCAAAAATACATTTAAATGTACAGTTAGAAAAAAATAATTCAGAAATGTATACATATATACTATAGACATACATATAAGTGCATTGGAGCCCTTTGCAGTCAAAACATGTAAATTCATATTTATGCAATAATTGTTTTTAATAAAGGCATTAACTATGTATTTACTGCAAACAATATACATTCCAATGTCCTGCACATGGCAGAATATATTTTATGTATTATGAAATAGATATTCCTATATCTATCTGTATATATCTATACCTTTATATAATCATCTATGTATGTATATATTTGTGCAAAACTCATCAGATATATATTTAAATATATTTTTAAGAATAAATAGAACATATTCTACTATGTGCAGAATAGTGGATTATGAAATATGCAATATTATCTTCTTATGTTGTGCTTTTAAATAACCAAGATCGTGTTTGCATACCTTGTGGGTGTGTTTTTTTTTGTTTTTTTTTCCAGCACCATTAAAGTCTATTGGGGAATTTCAGTACTGCAATATTGCCTATAGTTATAAAAAATCTATCGGCTAGATTTAGAGTTTGGCGTTAGCCGTCAAAACCAGTGTTAGAGGCTCCTAACGCTGGTTTTGGGCTACCGCTGGTATTTAGAGTCAGTCAGGAAAGGGTCTAACGCTCACTTTGCAGCCGCAACATTTCCATACCGCAGATCCCCCTACGCCAATTGCGTATCCTATCTTTTCAATGGGATCTTTCTAACGCTGGTATTTAGAGTCGTTGCTGAAGTGAGCGTTAGAAATCTAACGACAAAACTCCAGCCGCAGCAAAAAGCCAGGACTTAAGAGCTTTCTGGGCTAACGCGGGTTCATAAAGCTCTTAACTACTGTGCTCTAAAGTACACTAACACCCATAAACTACCTACGTACCCCTAAACTGAGGTCCCCCCACATCGCCGCCACTTTATTACATTTTTTTAACCCCTAATCTGCCGACCGCACACCACCACAACCTACATTATCCCTATGTACCCCTAATCTGCTGCCCCTAACACAGCCGACCCCTATATTATATTTATTAACCCCTAATCTGCCGCCCCCAACGTCGCCTCCACCTACCTACAATTATTAACCCCTAATCTGCCGACCGGACCTCACCGCTACTCTAATAAATGTATTAACCCCTAAAGCTAAGTCTAACCCTAACACCCCCCTAAGTTAAATATAATTTAAATCTAACTAAATAAATTAACTCTTATTAAATAAATTATTCCTATTTAAAGCTAAATACTTACGTGTAAAATAAACCCTAATATAGCTACAATATAAATTATAATTATATTGTAGCTATTTTAGGATTAATATTTATTTTACAGGCAACTTTGTATTTATTTTAACCAGGTACAATAGCTATTAAATAGTTAATAACTATTTAATAGTTACCTAGTTAAAATAATTACAAAATTACCTGTAAAATAAATCCTAACCTAAGTTACAATTAAACCTAACACTACACTATCAATAAATTAATTAAATTAAATACCTACAATTATCCACAATTAAACCTAACACTACACTATCAATTAATTAAATACAATACCTACAATTATCTACAATTAAACCTAACACTACACTATCAATAAATGAATTAAATACAATATCTACAAATAAATACAATTACTAAAAAACTGCAAAAAAATAAAAAAAGAACTAAGTTACAAAAATAAAAAATATTTACAAATTAGAAAAATATTACAACAATTTTAAGCTAATTACACCTACGCTAAGCCCACTAATAAAATAACAAAGCCCCCCAAAATAAAAAAAATGTCCTACCCTATTCTAAAATTAAAATATAAAAGCTCTTTTACCTTACCGATCACCGATCGGTCCAGGCTCCGATGTCTTGATCCAAGCCCAAGCGGGGGCTGAAGACATCCATCCTCCGGCTGAAGTCTTGATCCAAGCGGCGGCTGAAGAAGTCCATCATCGGGCAGAAGTCTTCATCCTATCCGGGCAGAAGAGGAGATCCGGACCGGTAGACATCTTCATCCAAGCGGCATCTTCTATCTTCTTCCATCTGATGACGAGCGGCTACATCTTCAAGACCTCCGGCGCGGATCCATCCTCTTCTTCCGACGTCCTAAAACAGAATGAAGGTTCCTTTAAGGGACGTCATCCAAGATGGCGTCCCTCGAATTCCGATTGGCTGATAGGATTCTATCAGCCAATCGGAATTAAGGTAGGAAAATTCTGATTGGCTGATGGAATCAGATTCAAGTTCAATCCGATTGGCTGATCCAATCAGCCAATCAGATTGGCTGATCCAATCAGCCAATCAGATTGAGCTCGCATTCCATAGGGTGATCGGAACAGGTAATAGAATGCAAGCTTAATCTGATTGGCTGATCCAATCAGCCAATCGGATTGAACTTGAATCTGATTGGGTGATTCCATCAGCCAATCAGAATTTTCCTACCTTAATTCTGATTGGCTGATAGAATCCTATCAGCCAATCGGAATTTGAGGGACGCCATCTTGGATGACGTCCCTTAAAGGAACCTTCATTCTGTTTTAGGATGTCGGAAGAAGAGGATGGATCCGCGCCGGAGGTCTTGAAGATGGAGCCGCTCGTCATCGGATGGAAGGAGATAGAAGATGCCACTTGGATGAAGATGTCTACCGGTCCGGATCTCCTCTTCTGCCCGGATAGGATGAAGACTTCTGCCCGATGATGGACTTCTTCAGCCGCCGCTTGGATCAAGACTTCAGCCGGAGGAGTGACATCTTCAGCCCCCGCTTGGGCTTGGATCAAGACATCGGAGCCTGGACCGATCGCTGATACTCGGCGTGGTGAAGATAAGGTAGGAAGATCTTCAGGGGCTTAGTGTTAGGTTTATTTAAGGGGGGTTTAGGATAGATTAGGGGTATGTGTGTGGTGGGTTGTAATGTTGGGGGGGTATTGTATGTTTTTTTTTCCAGGTAAAAGAGCTGAATTCTTTGGGGCATGCCCCGCAAAAGGCCCTTTTAAGTGCTGGTAAGGTAAAAGAGCTTTTCTATTTTTATTTTAGAATAGGGTAGGGCATTTTTTTATTTTGGGGGGCTTTGTTATTTTATTAGGGGGCTTAGAGTAGGTGTAATTAGCTTAAAATTGTTATAATATTTTTCTTTCTGTTTTTTTTTTATTTTGCAAAACAATAAGGCAACTCCCTTTTTTCTGTCTATACATGGGGTACCTATCACTTCGCTAACCCATCCGGACTTAAGCTTACATAATTCTACTGCATTTAAATGAGTCTCCTGTAAACAAGCAATATCATTTTTATGTTTTTGCAATTGTGCAAGAATTTTTTTCCTTTTCTGTGGGGAAGTGATACCCCCGACATTCCAGGAGGCCAGGTTAATCATCTCTTATAGTTATATTTAGATTTAACATTTTTCTACTCTCTAAGAGAATGAGTAAAAGAGGGCACTTCCAGGAGGAAAGCAGCAGAGAGTAGGAGGGGGAAGAGAAAAAAAAATAAAATAAAAAGGGCTAAAAAAAAATGTATCTAGGCCTACATTTAACAACATTTTTACGTAATCAAGCAATTAAGGTCAATAGAGAAGTCAAAGTCGTGGTCATGCCACAGCAAAACCCAGTATTTTCCTCTATTATGAATAGCACTCTGAGATATTTTATATTCTGAACCAACTTTATAGCATAATGCCATTTTTTTTTGCAAATTCTCTTACTTCCTCAGGAGTGTTCATGATCAGTGTCTCAGAATCAGTAATTAGTTTCAATTTAGCAGGGTATAACACCGTGACCCTATATCTTTAGCAATGAATTTAGAACATAAAAGTTTTATTTCTTTACATTGTAGGGAAGTTTCTACTGAAAAATATTGGAATATAAATATATTTTTATCTTGGATAGAGAAAGGAATTTTTTTTTTATAAATCTGCATAATTTTAAGTTTATCCTGAAAATTCAGGAACCTTGCAACTACCGGCCTACTCTTACTAGAGCCGTCAGGAAGATGTTTTAAGGGGCCTATACGATGCCCCCTCTCTATTGACAGAGGCAAAAAATTTGGGTCCTGGACATAAAATCAATCAGGTCATGATAGGCTGAAGTTTCAGGAATGCCAATTACTCTTATGTTATTGCGCCTATTCCGATCTTCCAATTCATTTAATTTAGACTGAATATTTATAATTTGAGTTGATTGTTCTCTTATAATCCCTGCTTGTTGTTCATTACTATCCTCTAAATCCGAAATACGTTGTTCCACCTCATTAAATCTATGCGTGAACTGTTTGACTTCAGCCGTGAGATTTACTATTTCTACTTTAAGATATTCAAATTGAGGTATCATAAGATCTGAAATTTGTTTTACAATATCCTGCGTTTCCTTCCCCTGAGACTCTGTTATACTACTTAGTGGAGTAATATTAACTAGATTATCAGTACTGGTCCTAGTCTTCCTTTCTCTGGTTTTAGGTGGCATCTCAGTTGAAGATAGTTTGTGGCTAGAAATAAATTTATCCATAAGATAGATGTGCAAAGGAAAAAGATAGAGAAAGTAAAAGGTGTATACTTTCTAAAAAGGTGAATAAAGTGAACTACTTATCACTAATTATTTTGCAATATAGCACAATTATAGACTTATTATGATCCCTTTTCTAGGGAAGAAACAAAAAGAAGAGAAAAAAAATGTATAATTACAGCAAGATAGATGTCAGCTATACAGCTATACTAATAATATAGTTAAATATAAACTTAATATGTCCTTCTTCAAGATACAACAATTCCTGAGAGTCAACAATAAATACAAAGAAACAAAAACAGGGAAAAAAAGTGAAAACTAGAGAAGGAAATTCAGTAACAAATCACCAATAAATAGAAAGCTAGAGTAAATTTGCTAATATCTTGTTGCTCTATTTATCAGAAAGCTAGAACAAAAATAAGTTGTTTTTTTTTTTTTTTTGTTTTTTTTCACCAAATGCCAAACAATAGAGACAATGTGTATAAGTAATAGAAAAATAATGTCATAGGCAGATTTTGATTTGGGGCTATAAACGTTCACAGCCTGTTTAATATATAGTCAGTTATGAGAACTTCTTCTTTTTAGATTGGTTTCAGCTTATATCTGAGCAAAAATAATTAATAGATAGCAGAGTTTCGGGCTGTTGATGCACAACAAAAAGGACAGAAAAAAAAAGAAAAAAACAGGAACAATCTTACCAGGTTATTGCTTACAAGTAAAAAACAAGGCCATACAACAAAGAATAATCCTCAGCTCGTTTTTAATTTCAAGCTGAATGGTGCCGTTATACTCACGGACTCCCTGTGTTAATATTTGTTGTATAAAAGTTCGCGGCCAGCCGTTTATCAAGCGCAGATATATCCAAAGCGCTGTACTGTAATACCAGATGATGTCTGATGCCGCTTGGTTGAATACTGCTCAGGTACACCTGCGCTCCCTGGGGTCCAGAGAATCAAGACGCCTGTATCCTCCACTACTTGCTCTGAGCTTACTTCGCTCGTTATTAGCGCTGTAGGCAGGCTCCGTTTCAGCTTGACTAAGGGATTTCCCCAGGCACTACAACATGCATATTTTCCAGCTCTCAACCAGGGAGAGATCCGTGACGTAAGGTAGATAGTGGATAGTCAAACAGTTCAGCGTTCACCGATACCGCTGAAGAAGATCCAGTCGGCTCTCACCAGGGAGAGATCAATCACAGCGGGCAGGCATCGATTCCTGAAACCTCCAGCGCAGGCGCGCCAGGCAGCCTCTTGCCAGAGAACACTCCGTAGAGCAGTAAGTGCCGGATTTGATGCTTCTACAGGTTCTTCAGTTCTTCGGTTATTACGGCAAACAAGCAGGCATCTCTCAGGTAGTTTTTTTAGGGTCAATTTGTGCCAGTAATAGAGTATTTGATTACATCAACTCCCGCTAGACTTTATGGGGAAGTATGTCAACTCCGTTAGCATGCAAACGGCCAAAAGATCCAAATCTAGCAGACAGACCTTATAGCATATATTAGACCCAAATATGCTTAAAGTTTAGATAGAAAGTACCTAGATAGGCCCGGGTGCTTATAGGCCTCTCCAACACCAAAGAAGTTGAGCCGGTTGGTGTATTTGTGTCCCAGCAGTGTCTGGGACAGCGGCAATTTGCACTCTCAGTGCTGTTATCCGGCAGCCCCTAAAAAGCAGCAGGCCCCTAGGAAAATGCTTGCAGGTTGATACTGTGGGGTGGTTGAGCTCTTTCCCCTTCAGAGCTTGAGCACGCTTCCACCGTGCCTCCTCTCCTTCCGGCTTATAATATTTTTCTAATGTTTGTAAATATTTTTTTTATTTTTTGTAACTTAGTTCTTTTTTATTTTTTGTACTTTAGTTAGTTTATTTAATTGTATTTATTTGTAGGTATTGTATTTAATTAATTTATTGATAGTGTAGTGTTAGGTTGTTAGGTTTAATTGTAGATAATTGTAGGTATTTTATTTAATTAATTTATTGATAGTGTAGTGTTAGGTTTAATTGTAACTTAGGTTAGGATTTATTTTGCAGGTAATTTTGTAATTATTTTAACTAGGTAGCTATTAAATAGTTATTAACTATTTAATAGCTATTGTACCTGGTTAAAATAAATACAAAGTTGCCTGTAAAATAAATATTAATCCTAAAATAGCTACAATATAATTATAATTTATATTGTAGCTATATTAGGATTTATTTTACAGGTAAGTATTTAGCTTTAAATCGGAATAATTTATTTAATAAGAGTTAATTTATTTCATTAGATTTAAATTATATTTAACTTAGGGGGGTGTTAGTGTTAGGGTTAGACTTAGCTTTAGGGGTTAATAACTTTATTATAGTAGCGGTGAGGTCCGGTCGACAGATTAGGGGTTAATAATTGTAGGTAGGAGGCGGCGACATTGGGAGCGGAAGATTAGGGGTTAATAAATATAATATAGGGGTCGGCGGTGTTAGGGGCAGCAGATTAGGGGTTCATAGGGATAACGTAGGTTGCGGCGGTGTACGGAGCGGCAGATTAGGGGTTAATAATATAATGCAGGTGTCAGCGATAGCGGGGGCGGAAGATTAGGGGTTACTAAGTGTAAGGTTAGGGGTGTTTAGACTCGGGGTTCATGTTAGGGTGTTAGGTGCAGACTTAGGAAGTGTTTCCCCATAGGAAACAATGGGCCTGCTGAACGCTGCTTTTTTGCAGGTGTTAGGTTTTTTTTCAGCTCAAACTGCCCCATTGTTTCCTATGGGGGAATCGTGCACAAGCACGTTTTTGAAGCTGGCCGTGTCCGTAAGCACCGCTGGTATTGAGAGTTGCAGTGGCGGTAAATTATGCTCTACGCTCCCTTTTTGGAGCCTAACGCAGCCCTTCTGTGAACTCTCAATACAAGGAGTATTTAAAAGGTGCGGGGAGAAAAAAGCCAGCGTTAGCTATGCGGGTCGTTACCAACAAAGCTATAAATCTAGCCGTATGTAAACAAGAAGGTTTAGAAACAAATTGCACTCCCAGTGGGGGGAGGGGGTGGTTGGACAGAGAGATAATAAAATGTTAATATTTCATTGTTCTAAGTATTGGTCTCATTGTAAATAGAGGGATAACTTAAGGATGATTTTGTTTAAATATACAGATAAGCTAATGATGTTTACTTTCCTTGCAAGCTCAGTCCGTTTCATTGGGTTGTGGTTTCAATTAACATAAACAGCTATTTCATATACAAAAATAACCAATAAAGTAATTTCCAATACATTTTACATTTTATTTATCTTTATTGTATGTTACTGATTATATGTTCTTTCTCTTAGACACATGCATATTTTAACAAGGAAACGGTTTACAGTCCCTAATGATATGTAGTGAAAATCTGGTATATTATGTAGACAACAACGTTAACTTTAAATAATAACCCAACACATAATGGGCTATATTACGAGTGAAGAGCTAACAGTTACGCACAAGTGAAAAGGGGTGAAAAGGGGTTTATTGTTGGTGTTTGCGCATGTCAGATTTTTCACTCGTATTAAAAGTTGAAGGTAAACGCGATCACTTGAGCACAATTAAACTGCGCGACCTCAGAGCTCTGGTTAACTGTTACGCAAAACAAAAAACTGTCACAAAAAACATCAAGAATACATGTAAAAGTACAGTTAACACTTATAATAACACTATCAAATAAAAATTATTTTAAAAAATGTAGGTGTTCTAAAATGTTTGATCAATAGTGTGTGTGTATATATATATATATATATATATATATGAGAACCAAAAAGCTATAAAAAGCGCTGGGTAGTCTATTATTAGTTATAAAAGTAAGAAAAGACTTGTTTATTCTAATAGCAGCTATTCCCTTGGAGTATATTGTGTACAACCCCTCAGTGGTACGCTCTATACTAAATAGAAATGTGTTGCAAGTGGTGGTACAGCGCTATATTGAAATAAACTATTTCTATTATTATAATAATAAGGGAATTAAATACCCTATATTCTGTTCTTATGCACAGCTAAACACACTGCATAAGTTGTAAATATATACACCCTATTAAAAAACTCTTATAGGTAATAGTTGACCTCCTAAATGTGGTATCTGATACAGTAGTTAAATATTCAAATGTTCAATATGATATACAGTTCATAAAGCTGATCCAAAGTTGAATAACGGTGAAGAGAGATAATCCCCGTCAGGGTTCCTACTTACATTCCTTGACCTCAATCTAATGAGGTAAGTGCCTCACCATAAGGAGGAACAAACACAAAGTTTTCCACAGTGTTCTTATTCAGCTTTTTGGGGAATAGTAGAATCTTCCTCCACTTTAATACTCCGCTTTTTGGGGGGGATGGTAGAATCTTCCTCCTCTTTAATAAATATTCAACCTCAATCCAGTATGAGGTAATGTATTCTTCTTATTCTTATTTCTTAGTTGGCTTGGGGCCAGTATATTCTTATTCTTCCTAAATATAATCTTTGGTTCTTTGGTGATCTTATCCTTCAAGAGATCATCTTTTCTTAACAGATGCCAATGTTTTCTGAGGATATCTTTAATTTCCTTAGCCCCTTCGTTATAGGTTGTTATAAAATTAGTAGTATCCATTATTCCTTTTTTGTCTTTTGTTTCAATCTGGTTGTTACTAGACCTTATCCCTGTCTTGAGTAAGTCATTTCTATTGCTGGTTCTCACTTTATTTAAAGCTGTTTAAACTTTTCTGCGATGGTACCCCCTTGCTACAAATTTTTTCTCCAATATGGCTGCTTCTTTATTAAAATCATCAATTTTTGAGCAGTTTCTTCTAACCCGCTGGAATTGGCCATACGGAATATTGGATATCCATTGTTCATTATGATTACTTTTTGCGTGTAGGTATCCATTGCTATCCGTCTCTTTCTTGTGTAATCTCGTATGTATGGTGGTGTTTTCTTGGAAGAATATCACATCTAGAAACTCTATTTCCATTTGACTTATATGACTAGTGAAGGTTAAATGGAAATCATTCTGGTTAATAGCTGTAATGAAGTTACTCAAATCTGATTCCGATCCTTCCCAGATTAAGATGATGTCATCTATGAATCTTCCCCATTTTTTATATTCTCTCTATATGGGTTGTTGTTCCAAATGTGTAATTCTTTCCACCATCCCCTATATAAATTGGCATAGTTAGGGGCAAAACGTGTCCCCATAGCTGTTCCATTTATTTGCAGGTAAAAGTCATCCTCAAATAAAAAATAATTTTTTTCCAAGGTGCATTTAATTGCTTCACTAATGAATTTCCTGTGATTTTCTTTTAAGTTGGTTCTTTTCTTAAGCCAGTTTTCAATACCCAGAATCCCTATATTATGGAGAATATTTATATACAGAGCACTTACGTCCAAGGTGACCCAGAAAGCTCCCGGTTTCCATTCTAGTTCTGAGACTTTCTCAATTGTATCTCGAGTATCCCTTAGGTAGGATTCAAGTTTTGGTACAAGGGGTTGTAATTATATACAGACTTGCGTCCAAGGTGACCCAGAAAGCTCCCAGTTTCCATTCTAGTTCTGAGAATTTCTCATTTGTAAAGAAAGTCCCACACTCGCTTACAAGCTCTCAGCTAAGATTAAAAGCAAAACTGGAAGAGTTAGTTACCGCATCTGGCCAAATGGGACAAGCCCAGGTACCACGTCAAGGTCTCTTCCAAAACCTGGGTCCCTAATACAGCCATACAAATGCAAGCTCTCAATCAAACAAACTGGGAACAAGTCAGGGTTCACAGACTTATGTAATCACCCTAGACATATACAAAACACGAAAGGGGACATCACTCTCAGACTGGACTGGGTACACATACCATGACCCGCAACATGCAAATTTTGTAATTTTCCCAATATATATATATATATATATATATATATATATATATATATATATATATAGCAGAGCAGTAAGAAAGCACTGGTCCGGTCCCTTTGTCAAATGATCACAAGATACACGCTCAGGAAAACATATATAACCATCCCATCACCATTCCACTAATTAGGGGGAGGTAAAGGGTGAGTTTCAAATCCTCCACTACGCTATATATATATATATATATATATATATATACCGGTATATACATATGAGAGATCAAAACCAAACCAATTAGTTAGCCCAGCTGTCTTCATCTGTCTACCTGCCGCCTTCATGCACATCATGGCAGTGTGACGTGCCCTGATTGGTGGACGTCCATGGGGGGAGGCGGACTTAGATCTGAGAGTTGTCATAGAAAAACAGAGTGCTATGATCGTGTTTATATTGTCAGCTGTAATATTTAATCGTACTGATCTCACACTACTGTCAAAACAGGAGACTTGCTCGTCTATGCATGACTAAAACAGTGAACTAAACACCATTAATAGCACCTATATAAATCATTAAAATAGCTGCATTACACAGAGTCTAACATTGTGATTCCTCAAGTACCAGATGGAGTATGGTAGAGATACAGAGGAATCCAGTGGGATGAGCAAGGACATTCTTATCAGCATACGATTTGGCAGCATAAAAGATATGTCCATGATGTCCCTACAGTGTGGAGGGGATTAAACCTTTGTAGTGGTTATAAAGGTAGCTATAGTCCATTGTTTCTATATGCACATGACTGATCCCCATGTTGTGAGATCACTCTGACCCCCTGGGATTTAATTATAGAAAGGGCTAAATTCAATTGTGTATTCAGTCCCCTTGATACCATTGTGTCCAAAGTATGGATTCACCTATTTTACTTCCTTAGTAATACTTTTGCTCTCTTCCCTTCCCTAGGCATGGGGGATACGTGGTCAATTAACATGGTTCTCAAGCTTGATACATTATGTTTCAATTGGCAGAAGTGGTGTGCTACATGTTGCTCAGAGTGACCATTTTTAGTGGCTTCTCTGATGCATGCCTGTGGTTAGCCATACATTCTCTGAAGGAGGTAACCATCTTACCCACGTAGAATAAGGAGCACAGACATATAAGGATATAAATTATATGATCACTTGTACATGTCAACCAATGGTGGATCTTAAATCTCTTAATCAAGTGTGGATGTTAAATGGAGGACCCTCTCAACATACTATTGCATGTGACACAGCCACACTGGAAATATTCTTTCTTGATTGATTTCAACCAGGTCATTTTCTGAAAACACCTTACAGGCTCAGATTCCACTAGCATATTGCATAGATTACAGACATGGCGATAAGCCATTTTTGGTGGATCTGTATGTTGGAACGGTAAGGACTTGTCCACTTTTACCAACTCCCAGCATTGTCTCATTAAGGTATTTAATGTCCCATGCAGGGTGTCAAAGGTCGTCACAATGTTAATCCTATCAGTCTTAGGAACCACTGCTGTCTTTTTAATCAATTTATCTTGTGTTTGTCCCAGGACTCTATTCTTTGTTTCACAGACCAATTTACGGTCATATCATCATTGTATTAACTTGTCTCCCATTGCATCCAGTTGAACTCGCATTACTGGTTCCTCTGTATTATTTCTAATTACCCAAGTGAGTTGAAAAGCGACCACCCCCAGTTTCTGATTTTTAAGGTGGCAACTATGGGCCTCAAGTAATGTGTTTCTATCTGCTGGTTTGGTATAGAGGTATGTGCCAAATCTACAACTAGTTTTACTTCTAACCTTAAATATGTTCAAGTTATGAAAGTGAATGCTGTCCTGTGTTGACTCTAGTTTGAATCTTATAGGTGATGTTAACCTATTTAGGTCAGAGACCCATAATTGCAAACTCTCCTTTTCACCCCGCCATATCAGGAACACATCGTCAATATAGCGGGTGTAAAAAAATCACCTAAATGCATTGTGAAAGTGTAATGACTGTTTATATATATATATATATATATATATATATATATATACACATATACACATTTATATACAGTATATATATATATATATATATATATATATATGTATATATATACACACATATCCACATATATATATGACAAACCCCATCAATAGGTACTGTAATCATCTCTAGAACTAAGCCCAACATGGTGTACTTATTAGACCATGATCTTAGATCTTCCTCCTTTATATTTGTGTTATCTTAGGTCTACCCAGGGCTTCAACATAGTATTAAAGCATGCATCTCTATGGTGTAGTAACAATAATACTCCATCAACATAATATAGTGAATGAATTTCGGGTGATCACATAGAAGAATCATATCCATCAACCAAAAATGTCAAAAGTCACAGTTTTCTAAAAGATAGGAGATATACAAAGAAAAATTGCAGGCACTTTGTTTGCCCCTTTGTACCACAATGAAATAGCCCAACCTATGCAGCATATTGAACATTAATTAATTACTGATAGCAATACACATGGACCATCCTGGAAAAAAACAAAGTATATCTTCTTCCAAAAAAGTTGCACAAGCCCTCTATACCTGATGCAATGTATCAATGATACCACAACGGGCTAGATTCATAGCTCTTTATGTTTCAAATCCAATGAAGTTCCCTCTTACCTAGCTTATGTAACTGATAGGTAGTGGATCCCCCTTCAATTAACATATATAGCTGTATAAATTGGCTCAATACATTATATCTTAAATAGCAAATGACAACTGCTAATGCTAATACTGCTAATCACTAATGCTCAAAAATAAAAATTACAAATGTTCTAGAAATACGTATAAAGACAAGACACTTCACATGGGCAATTGTGTCTAATTAAAACCTGCATGTTGATCAGATCACATCTCCAGAACACCCTGAAACAAGGTTATCTCTATTTTCTATTTATTTCCTAAAAACTTTTTTAAGCTTTTTTATTTTTACATATGTTAGAGTGCACTGTTTTATAGATGGTCTTTTTTCATTTGAAATAGTTTATTTTGCAATGTTTTCAACACATTTTTGTGATGCCGTATCCTGTGCAGTAAAACTCATTCTGCATGGTGAGAAATAAACGGTTCAGAGCAGAACTTACCACTGGCTGCGCTTTTAGTACTGAAGCATGAGCGCTAAATACTGTTCCATTTGTAATCTGACCCGATGTTCAAAACATTGACAGACCATTGGGAAACTGCTTTGGTCCATCAGAATTTTCTAAAAAAAGGGGTGGGCGAGCGATGCCGGCGAGTGGCGATGTCTCTCCAATTGAAGTCAATGGGAGCATGACATCAATGCCTACATTGACAATATCACCCTATTTAAAGTTTGCTTACATGGCGCAAAGAGTGCGCTCACTGAAACTAAAATTAGTTTCACTGTAGGCACACTTCAAATATTGCCGTGGGGACCTAAGTTTTACAACACCTACACTAACTAGATCAGGCGATGTTGTCTCTGCAGCTGATAGCTGGCAAGACAAACATGACTGATGCCCTCCTCACAACCTGCACTTCGCTGCTTTGAACATATTGATCTTGTGTCGATGTGTCCAAAGCAAAGGGCAGACTACTCCCATTAGCACACCTCACTAACCTGAACGCCTATATCTATGTCACACCAAACCTACACCCCCCTGATCGGCCTCTCTACCTCCCACCAACCCTTTACACCTACATCACACGGCTAACCTACACTCCCCCTGACCGCCTACACCTACGTCACACCTAGCCTGCACATACCCACATACATCATGTATAAACAACACGCCTATCTTACTGCCTGCTGTCAAAAAATTAAAAACTATAATAAACTATACTATAAGTAATAAATCTCCTTATTATAACTATGAAGCTATGTCGCTAAAGTTATCATTAGTGTTTAAATAATGTCACAGAGATGCGCTAAAAAGCCAAACAGCCACCGCCAGAGGACCGGCAAAACATTTCAGGTCTATCCGGGTTCCAGGAACTTAGGGCTGGTCCTAAATTGAGCCCTGGACCCGGAGGACCGGCAAAACCTCTCAGGCCTATCTGGGCTCCTGGAACTCAGGACCAGACTGGAAATTGAGCCCCGGACCAGCGACAGCAGCCGACCGCTGGAGGACCGGCAAAACCTCTCAGACGGGCTACTGGAACTCAAGGCCATACTGGAATTGAGCTCAATTTTGGTTAAAGGGACACTGTACCCACATTTTTTCTTTTGTAATTCAGAAAGAGCATGCAATTTTAAGCAACTTTCTAATTTACTCCTATTATCAATTTTTCTTCATTCTCTTGCTATCATTATTTGAAAAAGAAGGCATCTAAGCTTTTTTTGGTTTCAGTACTCTGGACAGCACTTTTTTATTGGTGGATGAATTTATCCACCAATCAGCAAAGACAACCTAGGTTGTTCACCAAAAATGGGCCGGCATCTAAACTTACATTCTTGCATTTCAAATAAAGATACCAAGAGAATGAAGAAAATTTGATAATATGAGTAAATTAGAAAGTTGCTTAAAATTTCATGCTCAGTCTGAATCACGAAAGAAATTTTTTGGGTTTTGGGTACAGTGTCCCTTTAAGCTCTGAGTTCCAGAAGCCTGGATAGGCCAAGGAGGTTTTGCCGGTCCTCAAGCATTTACCTCATCTCCATGACAAAATATTCATTGTCATGTACAATGTAGATTATTTCAAGTATTGTAGATATCTTAAATGGGATTTAATAGTTGCTTACCATTATTTCAAACATAAATATATATTTGAAAATATTTTCTATGTTTAAAATAATATAAAGCAAACATTAATCCCTTTTAAGATATCTACAATAATTTAAACAATATGCATTGTAAATGACAAAGCATATTATTTAACAATTAAACCCTAATCGCTCATAACCTAAAATTAATTGTAGAAGCTAAGGGCCTACACTTAAATATTCAATATTTAAATGTTGCATTGTTATGTACAGTGCATGATGTTTAATATTTGCATATAAATAAAAATGTAATTAATGTAGCTTTTTGTGTTTTTATTATTTCTAATTAAATATAGTCTAATTAATATTATAGATATACATAACTGCATGCCTGTTATATAAAATATATAATTTAATGATACCTACTACAATAACATAAATATATATTAACATATATATCAATGTTATCACTAATAAACACAACAAACTTACAGAAACACGTTTTAATTTATATGCAATACTTAAACCATTATGCAATATACATGCATAACTGTTATATTGAATATTAATGCAAGGCCTGACTACATTATATCTACAATCTTTGAAATAAAATGCATGGTCATGTATTAATCATTTTAGTTTAAGTATCGGATATATAACTTAAAATGTAGAAATTGCTTGATACATTTATTATTGTAAATAAAAATATATTTTTAAAATAAATATTTATGTTATAAAAGAAAGTTAGATTATACTTATAGTATTACATAACTGCATGTCTGTTATGTAATAAAACAATTGTAATACTAATGCCTTTTGTAACATGTATATAAATTTTAAAATATATATTATATTTAAAATAAAAACCACAAGAAAAGATAAATACATAATTATTTATATATAATAGTTAAACGAATATTTTAAAAATGGTAGATAACACCTATTAACACCTAAACTGCCCTAAACTAATCATTTAATCAAACCCCATACAGGTATAAGGGGTGGTTAGGCAAGTAAGGCCTAATAAATGGTAACCATCATGATTTACCTAATCAACCCCCACACAGGTATAACGGGTGGTTAGGAGATTAAAGCCTACAAAATAATTACTAATAATAATCACCCAATCAACCCCCATACAGGTATGAGGGTGGTTAGGAGATTAAAACCTACAAAACATTAACTAACAATAACCACCCAATCAACCCCCATACAGGTATGAGGGGTGGTTAGGAGAATAAAGCCTAAAAAATAATAACTGACAATAAATCCCCCAATCAACCCCATACAGGTATGGTGGAGTGGTTAGGAGATTAAAGCCTACAAATTAATAACAACAAATAATCACCCTATCAACCCCCATACAGGTATGGGGGATAGTTAGGAGATTAAGGCCTAATCTGCCACCTCCCAACTCAAACTAGAACACCTAAACCCCTTCTAAACTAATCCCACTAATCCCCAAATTTAAAATAAGATAATTTACAAAAAATAACAAAAAAAGCTAAATTACAAAAAATAATAAACTCCATTATGAAAAAAAAGAAATATACCTAACTATAAAAACCTAGCTTAAGAAATATAATTTAAAAAATCAAAGCCTTTAAAAATAAAAAAACACCCAAAAAAATAAAATCTAATCCCAAAAGTGTTATTAACATTTGATGGAGATTTAGGTTCCTCTTGATCTGACATTAGGCCCATCTTCATCCAAGGTTTAGGCCCCGGGGCCCATCTTTGCAGCGGCAGAGGCGGACTCTGCAGCTTCTTCCACTGACTCTGCTCTGCAATCTTCTTCAATGGTGGGGCCCTTTTCATCCAGGTGCCAGGGGCCTATCTTTGCAGAGGCGGACTTCTGCGGCCTCTTCCACTGCCCCCGCTCTGCAATTTTCTTAATCCAGGCCTTCTTATTGGCAGAGGCAGACTTCTGCGGCCTCTTTCTCTTGTAAGGTGTATCCAGTCCACGGATCATCCATTACTTGTGGGATATTCTCCTTCCCAACAGGAAGTTGCAAGAGGATCACCCACAGCAGAGCTGCTACATAGCTCCTCCCCTAACTGCCATATCCAGTCATTCTCTTGCAACTCTCAACAAGCATGGAAGTAGTAAGAGGAAAGTGGTGAAATGTAGCTGTTCTCTTGCTTCAATCAAAAGTTTGTTATTTTTAAATGGTACCGGAGTTGTACTATTTTGTCCCAGGCAGAAAAATAGAAGAATCTGCCTGTGATTTCTATGATCTTAGCAGGTTGTAACTAAGATCCATTGCTGTTCTCACACATGACTGAAGAGAGAGGTAACTTCAGCGGGGGAATGGCGTGCAGGTTATCTTGTTATGAGGTATGTGCAGTTAAGATTTTTTCTAGAAGATGTGAATGCTAGAAAATGCTGCGATACCAAAATTATGTAAGGTAAGCCTGAATACAGTGATTTAATAGCGACTGGTATCATGCTTACTTTCTGAGGTAATACTCTTTTATATTTACAATATAAAACGTTTGCTGGCATGTTTAAACGTTTTTATATATACTTTGGTAATAAAACTTTATTGGGGCCTAGTTTTTTCCACATGGCTGGCTTAAATTTGCCTAGAAACAGTTTCCTGAGGCTTTCCACTGTGTTACTATGAGTGGTAGGGGCCTAATTTAGCACTTTTTTGCGCAGTAACTTTTACAGACTGAGACATCCAGCTTCCTCCAGGGGTCCCCTGAATGCTATAGGACTCTTAGGCTTTCCAAAATCGTTTGTTGGGGAAGGTAGGCCCACAGCAAGGCTGTGGCAGTTTGGTGTGACTGTTAAAAAACGTCTATATCGTTTTTTTTATCCGTTTTTTGAACTAAGGGGTTAATCATCCATTTGTAAGTTAGCTTATTATACACACTGTAAAAATTTTGTTTGATTTACTGCCTTTTTTCACTGTTTTTCAAATTCTGACAAAATTTGTTTCTCTTAAAGGCACAGTACCGTTTCTTATATTTGCTTGTTAACTTGATTTAAAGTGTTTTCCAAGCTTGCTAGTCTCATTGCTAGTCTGTACAAACATGTCTGACATAGAGGAAACTCCTTGTTCATTATGTTTAAAAGCCATGGTGGAACCCCCTCTTAGAATGTGTACCAAATGTACTGATTTCACTTTAAGCAATAAAGATCATATTATGTCTTTAAAAAATGTATCAAAAATATAGAAATAGAAAGATGACTCCTCAAAAGTTGTAGTCCAAAAAACTTTTAATAGGTAGAGGTTCAGACAGCAAAAACCACAACGTTTCGGGGTCAGTATCCCTTAGTCATGTGACTAAGGGGTACTGACCCCGAAACGTTGTGGTTTTTGCTGTCTGAACCTGTACCTATTAAAAGTTTTTTGGACTACAACTTTTGAGGAGTCATCCTTCTATTTCTATATTTTTGCACTATTATGTTGGAGTGTGGCAGTCACTTTAAAGGATTACACTCACCTCTTTGAGGATTTATGCTGTATGCTGGACTCTATTCTAATTCTTTAAAAAATTTATCACCAGAGGAATCTGACGAGGGGGAAGTTATGCCGACTAAGGCCTCGCTTCCATTGAGTCGTAATTCAGTTTGCGTGCACTCGCAAACCGTTAAATATGCTGTCGAAAGCAATAGCGTTTAACGACTGTTTCCAATGGCGCGTTATACCTCTATATCGGCTTCCGGACTTCGGCTGCCGAAAAGATTTTCGCGTCCCATAGAAAGTAATAGAAGCCGTTAATCGATAAATTATACCAGGTTTCCAATGAAAGCGCTAACCGTTAATACATTGTCGGAGGCTGTCGATACATTGAGAAATATTACCCCCAGCTCAACTAGGTGTAAAAGAGGAAAATTGTGCTTTTTGAGACCTATTTTCTATTGAAATGATAAAACTTGCAAATAATGCAAGTGTTTTAATGTAGAAATAAATTGTTATAAGTAATATTTATTGTTGTCTCATGTATAGAAATAGTTGAACTTATATTCTAATAGAAATATCAGTATATATTTAAATATAATAATATATGCAAGAACATATCTACCGAATGCAAACTAGACCTATGCCTAGGGCAGCAATAAATATTACTTATATTTATGAAGTGTTAAATATAATTATATTAGAAAATAGTATTTGTTTATTAAAAATATGGATAAGTGTTTTTTTATTTTTCTTGAGAGGCGATCACAGGTAAAAAGCACGGACGTTAAACGTAAATTCTATAGCGTAAGGTCGGGTTACCTTAGCAACTAATTGATTTTCAAGAAATCCGACGTCAGATGGAAGCGTTAACACAACGTTAATTTACAGCTACACGAAAAGAGCGACTGCGCGCAACACGCTAATCTTTTCAATGGAAACCTGGTACTAAAATGCAGCCGTAAATTACTTTTAGCTGTCGGCCGCTTCGGTAGCTTACGGCTCCATTTTTAACGACTCAATGGAAGCGAGGCCTAACTCTCCCCACGTGTCAGATCCTTTGACTCACGCTCAAGGGACTCATGCTCAAATGGCGCCAAGTACATCTAGGGCGCCCATAGCGTTTACTTTACAAGACATGGCGGCAGTCATGGATAATACACTGTCAGCGGTATTAGCCAGACTACCTGAATTTAGAGGAAAGCGAGATAGCTCTGGAGTTAGACAAAATACAGAGCATACTGATGCTTTAAGAGCTATGTCTGATACTGCCTCACAATATGCAGAAGCTGAAGAAGGAGAGCTTCTTTCTGTGGGTGATGTTTCTGAATCAGGGAATATGATGCAACCTGATTCTGATATCTCTACATTTAAATTTAAGCTTGAACACCTCCGCGTGTTACTCAGGGAGGTTTTAGCTGCTCTGAATGACTGTGATACAATTGCAGTGCCAGAGAAATTGTGTAGACTGGATAAATACTATGCAGTGCCGGTGTGCACTGATGTTTTTCCAATACCTAAAAGGTTTACAGAAATTATTACTAAGAAATGGGATAGACCAGGTGTGCCGTTCTCTCCCCCTCCTATTTTTAGAAAAATGTTTCCAATACTGTAGACGCCACCACACAGGACTTATGGCAGACAGTTCCTAAGGTGGAGGGAGCAGTTTCTACTCTAGCAAAGCGTACTACTATCCCTGTCGAGGACAGTTGTGCTTTCTTAGATCCAATGGATAAAAAGTTAGAGGGTTACCTTAAGAAAATGTTTATTCAACAAGGTTTTATCCTACAGCCCCTTGCATGCATTACTCCTGTCACTGCTGCTGTGGTGTTCTGGTTTGAGTCTCTGGAAGAGGCTTTACAGGTAGAGACTCCATTGGATGACATACTTGACAAGCTTAGAGCACTTAAGCTAGCCAATTCTTTTGTTTCTGATGCCATTGTTCATTTGACTAAACTAACGGCTAAGAATTCTGGTTTTGCTATCCAGGCACGCAGAGCGCTATGGCTTAAATCATGGTCAGCTGACGTTACTTCAAAGGTCTTTTCAACCATCCAAATCTAATTTCTCTGCATCTGACTGCCTGGAGATTGAACGCTTGATTTTATCAAAACGTGGTTTCTCCGAGTCAGTCATTGATACCTTAATTCAGGTATGAAAGCCTGTCACCAGGAAAATCTATCATAAGATATGGCATAAATATCTTTATTGGTGTGAATCCAAGGGCTACTCATGGAGTAAGGTCAGGATTCCCAGGATATGATCTTTTCTCCAAGAAGGATTGGAAAAAGGATTGTCAGCTAGTTCCTTAAAGGGACAGATTTCTGCGCTGTCTATTCTTTTGCACAAGCGTCTGGCGGATGTTCCAGACATTCAGGCATTTTGTCAGGTTTTAGTTAGAATTAAGCCTGTGTTTAAACCTGTTGCTCCACCTTGGAGCTTAAATTTGGTTCTTAAAGTTCTTCAGGGGGTTCTTCATTCCATAGATATCAAACTTTTATCTTGGAAAGTTCTTTTTTTGGTAGCTATTTCCTCGGCTCATAGAGTTTCCGAGTTATCTGCCTTACAATGTGATTCTCCTTATCTGATCTTCCATGCAGATAAGGTAGTTCTTCGTACCAAACCTGGGTTTTTACCCAAGGTTGTATCTAATAAGAATATCAATCAAGAGATTGTTGTTTCGTCTTTGTGTCCTAATCCTTCTTCAAAGAAGGAACGTCTATTACACAATCTGGTCGTGGTTCGTGCTTTAAAGTTTTACTTACAAGCTACTAAAGATTTTCGTCAAACATCTGCTTTGTTTGTTGTCTACTCTGGACAGAGGAGAGGTCAAAAGGCTTCGGCAACCTTTTTGGCTAAGAAGCATAATCCGCTTAGCCTATGAGACTGCTGGCCAGCAGTGTCCTGAAAGGATTACAGCTCATTCTACTAGAGCTGTGGCTTCCACATGGCCTTTAAAAATGAGGCTTCTGTTACACAATCTGGTCGTGGTTCGTGCTTTAAAGTTTTACTTACAAGCTACTAAAGATTTTCGTCAAACATCTGCTTTGTTTGTTGTCTACTCTGGACAGAGGAGAGGTCAAAAGGCTTCGGCAACCTTTTTGGCTAAGAAGCATAATCCGCTTAGCCTATGAGACTGCTGGCCAGCAGTGTCCTGAAAGGATTACAGCTCCTTCTACTAGAGCTGTGGCTTCCACATGGGCCTTTAAAAATGAGGCTTCTGTTGAACAGATTTGCAAGGCGGCGACTTGGTCTTCGCTTCATACTTTTTCAAAATTCTACAAATTTGTTATTTTTGCTTCTTCGGAGGCTATTTTTGGGAGAAAGGTTTTACAGGCAGTGGTACCTTCCGTTTAAGTACCTGCCTCGTCCCTCCCTTCATCCGTGTACTTTAGCTTTGGTATTGGTATCCCACAAGTAATGGATGATCCATGGACTGGATACACCTTACAAGAGAAAACATAATTTATGCTTACCTGATAAATTTATTTCTCTTGTGGTGTATCCAGTCCACGGCCCGCCCTGTCATTTTAAGGCAGGTATTTTTTAATTTTAAACTACAGTCACCACTGCACCCTATGGTTTCTCCTTTCTCTGCTTGTTTTCGGTCGAATGACTGGATATGGCAGTTAGGGGAGGAGCTATGTAGCAGCTCTGCTGTGGGTGATCCTCTTGCAACTTCCTGTTGGGAAGGAGAATATCCCACAAGTAATGGATGATCCGTGGACTGGATACACCACAAGAGAAATAAATTTATCAGGTGAGCATAAATTATGTTTTTGCCACCTCTGCACTACATCTACTTTTCTTCAGCTTGATTCGGGGAGCCATCCCCCTCATGCGATCTCTGCCGCACACTGAAATCTCGGAAGTGCTGAACACCAATATAGGGGTACCACTTAATTCCGATTGGCTGAACTATCCACTCTCCTCCCAACATCAATTCAATTTGAGAATCCCTAAGGGGAAAGTTTATATGAAAGGGAGCACCCAGCATTGACAAGGAAATATTGTTTTGAAACAAAAATCAAATTTAATGTTTTCAAAACTGCCGTTGATTTTAGCATTAAATGTCTTTTTCTATTGGTGCAATAAGTGCAAAGCATATATTTGATCCGAAATTGCCAAATTACATTTGGTGAAAAAAGAGCTGCAGGTGCAATATGCTTCAATGATTTCATGAGGCCTGTGAGAGAACTTCAAACACACCCAATGAACACCCCACTTCAGCCTACTTACCAAGCCTGCAAGACTCGTTTTACAAAAGAAAAATAAAGTACACTTGATACATAGATCTTAAGGTAACATGTGCCTTTACAGAATCCTATGAAAGATCTCCTTGTGCTGACATATCTTTTTAGAGAATCTCATCTGAGCAGAGAGCTTTATTGAATCAAGCCTGCATTCTTGCCTATCTATTGTGCAGGCATGAAGACAATGAATGGTAAACCATTGCATAGAAGGGATATTGTTATATGCTTACACTATTAAACCAGCATTACATAATAATAGAAGAAAACAATCCATTATTGTTATTTCACAGGGTCACAAGGTCTTTCCCTTTCAAGTACTACAATTGTAACTTGGACAATACATTGTCAGGGGATACTGACTAAAGTGAATTCATGTTCCTGAAAGGGCTAAGGACTAATTCTACAAAGGCAGTCTCTCAACATTATGGGCAGTGTAAACAGACATATCACCATCTGAGCTTTGTCAAGCAGCAGATTGGAACACTCCTACATTTATTTTTCTTTTAAAAAGATCGATATCCAACAATTTTAGAAGAAAGATATTACATTCTGTCATTTCACTATTCATATTTACATATTTTGCAGCATATTATTTTATTGGGTTTTTTTCCACACACAGTTTTTGCATTGCATAGTACTGTTCTTTGTTTTCTTCTTTCCTGGTGAGTACTAGCTAGGTAAGCCAAGATTACTAGAAATAACATCTAAAGATACAGAAATGCCTTTATATTGGCTCATATCCTAGCACCAGGATCTATCATTTAGTGGTGGATATTTAATAGAGATAGATGTCTCTAAAGGTAGCACCTTTAAAGTTGCAAATGGTGGAGTGGTCATATTCTGTCCATTCCCCTAGAGAATGAAGGGTTTCACCTGTTCAGTATTAGTATTAAATGAACTAAGATATATAACACTTTGTATTTTGGATTTAGATTCCAGTGCATTTTATATCTTACAGTCCCTTTATTGTATCCACACAAGTTTAGTGCCACTTTGTTTGCTATTCAGTATAAGGCACTTCCTATTGAAATTTCTTTTCTTTACATCATTTTGAATACTTTCTGCAGTGGTTCCTAAATGCTGTCCAAATAGCTGTAAAGATCTGTCCTGTCAACAGGTTGCT